>NC_065578.1:204372938-204674703 GCF_024542745.1 Macaca thibetana thibetana | reverse complement strand
GTCTCATCGTGTCCTATATTCTTTTAGGCCTGACCCACATGTCACTTGGCTGCCCACGTTGATGTTAGACTTCATGACTTCTGTCTTAGAGTCAAGAAAGAATTGAACTGGTTTCTGTTAGGGAATTGTAAGACTCCTTGGCTAGATCTTTTCAGAAGTACCTCATATCTGAAACACAGGAAGAGAGGAAAATGAAACAAAGCATGTTTCAGTAATACACTGCTAGTTCAGAGATGATTTTCCCAGGGAAAATGTCTTATTGATGGAGTTTTGGGTAGTTATATCAGGAAGCTCATCACAGGCAATAGATATGAATGAAATGCCTGGGAAAGTAGTTATCTCTGTTTTACTCTCCTGGCCCTAACTTCTACATCCATGACCTGATTGAATAAATCCTGCCGCCTCTGCGACAGCAGGAGTTGCTGCAGACTGCCCATCCACAGATGTGCAAGGCCAAGTGATAAAATGTCTGTTAACCCCTTGGTCTATACTCACTGCCAGCCCTTCCGCCTCTCATTTAGGTGATGTTAGCAGAGGTCTTTTCCTATTTACTTCCTCAGTACACTGCTGCCTTTCAAATGGAGAGAGGAGTTGGAGTCAGACCGTACAATCTTCTTTCATTCTAGACCCATCTGTAATACAAGGTCTGGCATAAATTCCTCAGGGTCTATGACTTGTACACAAGTAACTTGCTCTGGTTCCCAGTGTGGGTTCAGGCTTTTCTCTTCTTGAATATTTTATTGGACACTTAATGAGCTCTAGGAAGAGGGAGATCTAGTTCCTGGTGTTCTTGATACCATTTGGACTGGGACCCCACCACACTTTACCCTTCTTGGCAACCCTGAATAGCAAACAGCATCTGATGTAAATATCATTATACTTGATTGATGGAAATGGAAACATGCAAGCTCTCTGTAACTGATGCAGAAGCTGAAAAGTTCGTATTCTGTGATAGTCAACACGTATTTATTGTTCAGCAATGGCTCTGCCGGGTAGTGTAGAGATATGGGAGGAGGAAAAGACAGTCCTTTCTCCTCAGGAACTTAACATGCATTTGACACATGCTGAACACCCACAATTATCATCAGCTCAGATACTCTCAAAAGTAATGTGCATTCATAGATTGTTACACAACTTTTTCTTGCAAGATTCTTAAAGGGTTTTAGAAGCTACTGAAGAATCTGGTATTCAAAAAATAGAGTATCTTGGGTTTTTACCTAGTTACTGGACAGATACAGTTATTCCCTTACCTCCCCAAATGTGGCTCCATTTTCATATCCGACATTGCTAATTGATCACAGCATTTTTTTCTAACTGAGGTCTGTAGTACCTCGGGCTGCCCAGGAAGTATTACAGTCAGCCAGTGCCAACTGATCAGAGCCAGCCCGAGAGATAAACTCTATTCTCTATCCTGGGCTGAGACTTTTATTTCTGTTTTCTATTCAGTTTATGGCTTGTTATAGGTGTAAGTAATTGTCGAATCAGAGTAAACAGATTCCATTTTAAAAGCACGTTGTTAACTCTGTGATGGAAAGAAACACTTCAAGGACTCTGGGGTTTACTTAGGTGTTGAAACAGGCTTTTGACCAATTGAGACTGGGGTACTTTGGGAAGGTTTATTTCATCTCAGGGAGGTATTGACTTCCCTTGCTCAGCATAGAACAAAGATCACTTGCAATAAATAGTATAGTCTGTTGTAATAAAAGAAAAACCTTAATGTTCTAACCATGTTTTGAAACACCTTTTGGTAAAAATAGAGCAATTTGAATTTCTCCCTTCTCATTTGTAAGTCCTGAGTTTTCTAATGGTCTCAGACTGACTCTCTGCTTTAAGATGCAGCACCTATTAAATGCTGTGAATTGAATGAATGTGGTTAGCAAATTGTCAAGAGGGTCCTCAGGAAACAAGAAAAGCTCACCCATCTTCAATCTAACTCCCACTTACCCAAAGCTGTGATTCTACTTCTTGTTTAACGATGCTTTTGTTTATACCTTTTATGCTTACTCTTTGCATTGCTGGAATTGATTTTTTTTTTCCTTTCATCTCTAGTGTGTCGTGATGGATTGATGGATCCTTGTGAACCATTTCAGCATGTCAGCTGCCTTGCTAGAGATATAGTTTTCCATATGGGTCATGCTATATGTGTTTATTTCTTTAATTTTTATTATTATCACTTGGTAGAAGCAGATTCAGAGATCATGAGTTAATTTTGTCCTCTGGAATATTAATTAGGAAAAGATAATTTGATTCCTCTTTTAATTTCATATTCTCTTTGACTTGTCCAAGATGGTACCAAGTAACATATAAATGGACTCCCTCATTGACTTAAATAGTATTCAACAGTGATATACAGAAACAACCAGAATATTTGCTCCTTGGAGAAATAGTTCAGTAGTTAATTAACTGGGGTTTCTGTGTCTGGATAAACTATGATTTCTATTTTTTATTATCCTTTACAAAGAGATTCTTTTTTATTGATGGCAAGGGGATCCAGAGGTGGAAGCACATTATTATAATTTAATGTTTCCCACGTATCCTTAACAACTGCTTGCGGGAGAGTTTTTCCCATATTTCTTCTGGGTCCTACAGGATTGCAGCCTAACATCGTGCTACTTTACAGGCACTCAGGATTTAAAATCTAATTATAAATGTAAAACAAACTCACAGTTCTAGATATTATTTAATGCTGAAGTGGACCTGAGATGCCTCCTAGTCCAGTTCCTTCATTTGATTATTTAAAATGAGAAAATGAACAGCCAAAGAGAGATTTAAGTAATTTACTCCGCATCACACACCCCAGATCCCAGATCTATATCTTTTCAGTCTTCCTTTTGTGGCATCCTCACTACCACACTTGAAGTGTAAATATGTTTGTCTAGTTGAAAGAACAATTCACAGCATATAAGATCGTTGTAGATCAACGGTTCTTTAATCTACAAAATAATTTCCCAAGCGTCTTCTCATTTACCCCTTACTATATCTCTATGTAATCAATAAGGAAGATATTAACATTCGTATTTTCCAGTGGTGAACCTGAAACACACAATACTCATTTGCCTAAGGGTACATGACTAATTCACATTGTTTTTTCCATTGTAAAATGGATTAGTAGTACCTACTGCCTGTGGATGTTGTAACAAGCAAAGCAAATCAAATCAATAATGTCTATAAAGTGCCTGGCTAAAGGTTCCAGTTAAGTGGTGTGGGAGGCTGAATTCTAAGATGGCCCCAAGACTCCTATCCCCTGGCATACATGCCTTGTACAATTTCCTCCCCTTGAGTGTGGGCAGGACCTGTGAAGGGGATGGGATGTCAGTCCTGTGATTAGGTTACATTATCTGGCAAACTTGAGATTTTGCAGATGTAGTTATGGTCCCTAATCATGTAACTTTAACTTAAATTAAAATTTAACTTAAAAGGGTGATTGCCAGGCACAGTTGCTCACGCCTGTAATCCCAGTACTTTGGGAGGCTGAGGCGGGTGGATCATGAGGTCAGGAGTTCAAGACCAGCCTGACCAACGTGGTGAAACCCCGTTTCTACTAAAAATACAAAAATTAGCTGGGCGTGGTGTCATGCACCTGTAATCCCAGCTACTTGGGAGGCTGAGGCAGGAGAATCACTTGAACCCGGGAGGCAGAGAGGTTGCAGTGAGCCAAGATCGCACCACTACACTCCAGCCTGGGCGACAGAGCAAAACTCTGTCTCAAAAAAATGGGTCTGACCTAATCGGAAGAGCCTTTAAAAGGGACTCCAGAGGGCAGGGACAGAAAAAGCAGTAGAGACCCTCCCTTACTGGCCTGGAAGAAGTAAACAGCCAGGTTATTAACTGCTCATGGAAGTAGCAACATGGCAAAGATCTGGGGGCAGCCTCTAGGAGCTAGAACACGTCCCAGTAGACAACCATCCAGGAAACGGGGACTGCAATGCGACAGCCAGAGGGAACTGAGCTCTGCCCACCACCAATGAGTGTGGAAGAGGACCCTGAGTGTGAGATAAGATCAGAGGTCCAGCCATCACTGACATTTCAGTCTAGGAGACCCTGGGCAGAGGACACAGCCACACTCTGCTCAAGCACCCGACCTAGGAAACTGTATCATACATTTGTGTTATTTTAAACTGCTAAGTTTGTGGTAATTTGTTACATGGCAATAGAAAGCTAATACCAACGATAACTATTATTAGCATAAATAGTTGGTGGTTATGATGACTGTAACCACAGTGCTAATAATGCTAATAGTAGTAAATTTGAAAGTAAAACCTAAGTTTTAACTCACTTTTACTTATATCAGACTTCGCATTTTATTTTATGGCTAGAATTGTATCATTTCTAGCTGCAAGAGACCGGGAGTAATAAGTCTTTTGGCCGTCTGAACAAATTGCGAGGAAGTATCTACCGCTGAGGATGAAGGGGAGACCGATCTCAGCCAGCCAGCTCGTGCTTTCTGCCATGCTTCCGTTCCTCCTGGTCAGCGAAAAAGTAGAATTGACCCTCAAACCCAGTTACTGCTGGATTATTATGACCCTCAAACTTGACGGTGTCAGCTGACACTGATTTGGGGAAAAATTAGGAAGAATATTGATGGCTCAGAATAGAATTGCAATTGTTGAGTGAAGTAAAATTTGGACTTGGGGGTTTTGGTAGTAATCCCTGAGAGCATGCCAGGGTCAAATCCAGGAAATGTAGTGCCTGTTGGTGAGTGAGGGATACAGAGAGGAGAGGGTAGGTGGAAAACAGCATTCTAGGCCCAGAGTTTGAGCTGTCGTGACCCTAGTAGTGATGGAAGACAAAACTTGTTTCAGTGACACCAGCCAAAGTTTATCTTCTGTCTTCCAGAATCCAGAGGACAACATTGTCCTATTGATGTTCATCCAATCCTTGTTTTTTACTGTATGTAATCAATTCTATGTGAAAAATACAGATACGTACCACAATAACTAGTAAAGTAAAAGCCTCTGTTTCCTCATGTGTAAAATGGGCAATACTTTTACCTTCAGGGTGTTTTAAAAACTACGTGTGGTCGTGAACGTTAAGCAGCAAGTCAGGTTTTCACTGCCGAATGCATGGGGGCTGTTGCGGTGGTTCTTCTTGCTTGTGCACACTTTTCATTGCTCCTTGAAGTCCCAGACTGTGGTTTATATGTGCTTCTTTTTATGTCCTATTAGTGTGTCACATAAAAGGTATGCTATAAAAAATCTTGGATTGAATAATTACAGATACCTTGCAAAAGGGCAATGAGAAGGAAAGTAAATGTTAATGTTTTCCCTGAAGTACACATATTTCTGTGTGTGTGTGTATGTGTGTGTGTGTGCATCTCTATATATTTATCCATGTAGATATAGATGGACTTGGATACATGGGACCCGTTATTCTGTCTTGCCGGGTGACAGTCTCATTTTTCTTCAGTACCTATCTCTAAAAGTGAAATACTGTCTTGATTCATAAACATACCATGTTTTTCACCAAAGTGAAAAAACAGGATGAAATAAGAAGAATCTACTCGTAGCAGATAGTGAAGTCTGACTTGCCATATGTGTTCACATAATTGTTCATTTATTTATGGGACACATATTGACCTATAATTTAGGGTCAGTGCGAGGCAGCGGGGAGCCCCTCCCGGGGTGCTCAAGGTCCACGAGGAATATGGAGAAGAGCTGCTACAGAGGGACACTCTAGGGGTTGGGGGATGCCAGAGCCTAGAAGGTGTCCATTGCACACTCACACGTGCTGGCCACATGACACTCCGCAGGCCATGTGTGAAGTAAGAAGAGAGAGCACAGTTCAAGGACTGGGTG
Organism: Macaca thibetana thibetana; assembly: GCF_024542745.1. NCBI lineage: Eukaryota > Metazoa > Chordata > Mammalia > Primates > Cercopithecidae > Macaca > Macaca thibetana. Next base: position 204,668,908 of record NC_065578.1, on the reverse strand, counting down.
ACACATCTTTCACTACTAAATTTTGGGAACTTTATGGGCCCAGCGCTCCTTTTACTTAAAGATGGGATTCATGTCAAAAATAGACCTAGAAATAGGACTTATACAGAGTCAAAATGGTACAATCTCGTTCTTATTTTAGGATGTATAAAATCCTCAATCTCAAAAATGCCCTTATGTTTAATGCGATAAAAAAATCAGTTTCTTTAAAAAGAAAGTATTTAAGCCTGATATGAAAGGCATAGCAAAGTGAGAATTTGGCCTGTTGATATTCACTTTATAACCAAACCCTCAGTTAGTCTGTCCCATAAATTCCAACATAAGAGGTGTCTAAAATTTCTAAGGAAAAAAATGCTGGAATTCAGACTGTGTTCACAGTGTGCTTTTGTACAAAGCTGAACTGCCCTATGCATTCTCATCAGATAATTCCCAAATGCATGTGACATCTGCCACAGAATTGTAGGACTATTAGACAGTTTTATTACTACCTCATAAAAATATTTCAAACCCTGTGGGAGTTTTACGAAACCAGCACTCATCAGTCCTTATCATTCCCAATTGTGAGACCCATGAGATGCGTCTCAGAGCAATTAGAGATGTTAATTTTGAAGCAAACTGTCACATGATAAATGCTTCATTATCTGTAGGCAATAGACCATTTAAAACTTTATCTCTTTCCAAAATCTTTATATCTTTAGATATACATTTGTAAATTTTCAATCTTTATACAATTGATCCCTTCTTCCTCTGAGCCATTGCTCTACGTGTGTTTCAACAAGCACTGAAATAGGCAGGTAGCTCAATAGATTTCCAAACACTGTTGTGTGGATGGATGCATAAATGGATCAAACAGCCTATAATGCTGGGAACTTGTAAGTTACAGTGATTATTAAAACATCCTAACCTTTTTTTTTTAATGAAAAGTGGTGGGATGTCTACATATTTTTTACAGTTAGCTATATACACATTTAAGGTGGTAGGGTACATGGAGCACTGAATTCAGAGCTGTGGAGGCTGGTACTGGTCTTACCACCTTGGGCAAGTCTCTTTCTTCCTGTCTCCTTGCTTGATCAATAACTTGAAGTGAGACCATCTCAGTTATGAGGTTCCTTCCAACTCTAAAGTAATCTTTCTTGAAGATGGTGGGTTTCGAAAAATGGCACTCTGCACATGAAGGGATAACCCGTGATGTTGATAATCAAGTAATCTCTCTTGTCCTTGTTTCCTTGAGAAATCAACCTCCAATCTGAGGGGTGTGTGTGTGTGTGTGTGTGTGTGTGTGTGTGTGTGTGTGTGTATTTATGTATGTATACATCTGCATCAGTTGAAAAAGTGAACAGTTAACTTGGAGAATGAGAGTGTTTCCAGGAGAGACCCTCAGAAGATCCAGGTGGTTTGCTTTGTTACCATGTGTCAAAACTCAGGGAAGGTCAGGTTTTTTTCTGAGAAAAAGTTGTGTGGAAGTTTGAGGTTGGGCAAGAACACATGAAAATTGGCACCTGGAATATGGACTCCTTAACACCTTTTATCTTACCCTTTTCTTGGAAGAATAAGTGTGCCCCGCTGGCATCACTTTGCTTTTTATTGTTGAAGGACATACACATCTTTCTTCCTGCCACTGTGGCCACATTGCCATTTACTCCTGTTCATCAATTTACCCCGAAGCTATTGGTTATCCTTAAAAGAAATTATATGTAATGGAAGAATGAATACAGACTCCTACTAATACAGGACAGAAACCAGAAAGAGTGTAACAGCTGTCCTTGGTGTTTTTGTTGGAAATGTTTGATTAAATATTGAAGTAGAGAGAAAATGAGAGGAGATTTAGGCAAGGAGTATTGAGGGAATAAAAGTAGGCAAACTCAATTATCAAAATATATTTAGAACCTGGACTTAATTTATTGTCAGCAAAGAACATCCATCATGGGTACCCTTTCTTTTCCAATTAATAGAAACCTAACACTGACATTCAACTTTTCTGGGGTTAAGACTGTTTTAAATCTCATTAAGAAAGTGTTGTCATCCCCTTTTTACAGAATAGGAAGCTAAACCACCCAGAAGTTAAGTGCCTTCCACAGAACAATTCATTTCAACGATGAGTGAGCCTGGAACCAACTTCTGCCAGCACTTGTTCCCTTGACCTTTTCTCTGATCCGTGTCATGAGAATTATTTATAGGGTCTTAGTTACTCATTCCTCATAGGAATTTCTTCCAGGGTATGCATACGTATGGGCTACATGTGAGAGAAAAGGTTGCACCTTCACAAAATCATGAATTAAATACACAGCGCTGGTTAGTGCAGATGAATCAATGACAAGAAACAGAAGTTAGCAGGTTCTTCTCCTTTGGAACACGTTTTGTGTTTATTGTGTAATGGTCAAGTATGAAATGAAATAAGAGAAGCCCTAGGTGGATGGACAGAGCAGGGTGGAGTCGATGTGAGGATGGAAGAGCCAGCCCTATCCGCCCTGCTTGGCCCTTCCAGAAGCCCCTGCAGTGGAAGGACCATGTTCTGCATTTCTTGTGTGCAGGGATCCACTTAAATGCCATTCCCTTGACTCATGTGAGCCTCTGCTTCCTGCTCTGCAGCCCCTCGTGTGCTCTGTGAGCAGCTCATTGTCCCCTCATCTGTCATACTTGACTGCAGTTACCCACGTGTCTTTTCTTTCCAAGACTCTCTCTGTCCTGTTCACAGTTATGCTTCTGGGTACTCGGCACATGGTAGGAATGAATGAATGTTTGATGCGTGGACTCTTTTGAAAGCATAAAACTCAAGTTTCAGAGTAACTTTCCTGTTGCTGGGGGTACTGTTTGAAGGAATAATGAGAAGCACATTGTCAAGAGATTGCCTTTTCTCTGATAATCACATCACTTCCACAGCATTTCACTGCCTGATCGACATTTGATATAAGCTACTCAATTCCTTCATCTTCTTTTCTGCTGAAAATTCTTGTCCACGTGAGTCATTATGAAAGCCTAAACCTTGTAGTCATCCTCACAAGGATATGTCAGTGTGCTAACGTTTGTGCCAGGTACCGGGGAAAGAAACATGCAAGGCTGCCCTTTGTTGGGGGGTCCAGTGTCTAATGGGAAGGCAGACACGTAAACAGTGGGACTGAGTGAGAGGTGCCTAAGGTGTCGGGGGGACAGGCCCACATATGAGATGCTGCTTCAGGGATGGTGATGCCAGTAGCATCTTGAAGGGGATTGTGCCATCAGGTTGCACCAGAATGTCTTTTCTAACATGGATAAAGTTGCCAGCTGCCTTTGAGTTTGAGCTAACAAGTCTTATTGCAGGTCGTCTTCATACCAAACATAATAAAAGAACATAGTAAAAGTGTTTGCACTATTAGTTCAGTGAAACATGCTGAAGATCTACTCTGTCCTTGTGACTTAGCAGATGTGTATGCACAACTCCTGTGGGCAGGTGCTCTCTGATGAGGGGCAGAGTCCAGCTATGCCCCTGAAAAACAAAGGAGATATCTTAAATGCTACCCTAGGGATGCTTAAAGATGATTTTGATGCACAGAGGAGGAGGATTCCGTTCTGCCTGGGAAGTCAGAGGAGGCAGCACTGAGCAGGTGGAACTTCTTATGCTGGGCACTGAAGCATGGGTAGGAGTTCACCAGGTAGAGGGGAATGGAATGGATGGAATGGAATGGAATGGAATGGAACAGAACGGAACGGAGTCAGGGCAGAAGAGCCCTCTGTGCAGATGGAACCGTGTGGGCAAAGGCAGGAGGGCAGGGAACAATTTATCTCTCAGGTTTGCTGCTGTGTATATCCTAAATGTGAGGAAGGATGCTGAAAGGTGGGCTTATGCAGCTGCCTGTGGAGTAGATTTCATTTGGTAGGTAATGAGGAATCATTGAAAGGTACTGAGTAAAGGGCACAGACATGATCCGATTAGGGTTTTGGGGAGGAGAACCACTCTGTCACTATACAAAGGACAGCGTGGGATTTGTGGGGTGGGGTTGAGTGTGGACACTGAAGGGTGAGTCCCCATTAGGAAGCATTAACGGTAGTCCTGGAACAAGACAGTGGAGGCCTTAACCAGACAGGATGCAATGGAAAGAAGAGGCAGATTAGAGTGGCATTGAAAAGGTATATTGATGGCACACAAGGATCAGGAGACTGTGAAGACGGTGGGAATGAAACAGCTCTCAGGTGTCCTTCATCAAGTGGGGGTGCCTTGACCCCTCCCATGTCAAAAACTTAAAACAAATCACCTGCGTTACAGAAACGCACCCTCACAACAACCATTGAGTAGGTATTGTTTTTCTTGTTAAAGAAGAGGAACTCAGTGGTCAGAGATGTCTAGTAATTTAGCCAAGGTCACACAGCTCATGGTAGGACCTCCACTCATGGGAGGTACCCAGCTTGACAGAGACTACTGAGTCATTCACTGATGACCAGGAGTGAAATGTGGAGCTCAGACCTTCAAAAAGCTGGGATGGCACTGAAAGAAAAATGAGGGATAGTGTATGCCATAGACTGAATGTGTCCCTCAAAATTCGTGTTGAAACTTAATCCCCAATGTAATGGTATTGGAGGTGAGGGCTTTGTGAGGTAATTACAGGTATTGAGGGATTCTTCATGATCTGATTGATGATTCATGATTCTGAATCATGAATCAATCAAATCATGATTCTTCAGAATCAGAAGAATATTGATCTGATTCTTCATGAATCAGATTAGTGTCCTTGTAAAAGAGGCCCTAGAGTGCTCTCTTGTATCTTGTACCATGTGAGAATACAACAAAAAGGCATCATTTAGGAATCAGGAAGCAGGGCCTCCTTAGACAGCAAACCTCCTTCCTGCACCTTGGGCTTTCAGCCCCCAGAACTGTGAGAAGTACATTTCTGTGGTTTATAAGCCACCTAGTCTATGATATTTTGTTATATCAGCCCAATCAGACTAAGAGAGTACAGTAGCTTTCAAGGCCAACTGGATCAAGGGGAAGAAGGACTTTTTTTATTTGTTAAAGATGTCAGCAACTGGCTGGGTGTGGTGGCTCACACCTGTAATCCCAACACTTTGCGAGGCAGAGGCAGGCAGAACACCTGAGGTCAGGAGTTCGAGACCAGCCCGACCAACATGGTGAAACCCCGTCTTTACTATAATAAAAAATTAGCTGGGTGTGGTGGTGTGCGCCTGTAATCCCAGCTACTAGGGAAGCTGAGGTGCTTGAACCCGGCAGGTAGAGGTTGCAGTCAGCCGAGATTGCATGACTGCACTCTAGCCTGGGTGATAGAGAGTGACCTCGTCTCAAAAAAAAAAAAAAAAAAAGATGTCAACAACTTAAGCATTTTTATAGGTAGGGCAGAGGGGACCAATGAAAAGAGAGTAGGACATCCTAGTGTGAGAGGAGGGTTGGGCTCAGGAAGGAGGAAGTACACCTCTCCCTTGGACACTGGAAGGGAAGGCGTTGCTGATGAAACTCCAAAGAAAGAAGAGGTCCATGCAGAATGCCTCATCACTGGGTTTGAGCTTTTCAGCAACATTGGTGGGAAATAATGAATGCAGACATGGTACCTTAGGGCGCTGGAAAAGGCACTGCACCCGACCCTCTGGGAAGCTGATCTGAAAGGCATGCAGGGCGTCCCGGTGTGGGGAGCTGTGTGGGGAGTGCATCTGGAGGCAGTGAGTCTTACTTCCTGACTTTGTAGCCATGCAGCTCAGCACCCTCAGCGAGAGTCAGCTCCCTGCAATTTGCTTTCCAGGTACTGCTTTAGGGTGTTTAGACTTCCACAATGGGGAAGATAAAATAAATACATTTTAATTTCTAGGAAAATGAAGCATGCAAAAATAAAATCACTTGCTCTATCCACTGTATCATTTGCTTTTCCAGCCTATTTTAGCAGTTACAGAGGATAACTGCTAAGCACACTTGACTCATTCATTTGTAGATTTCATTGTAAGCACAATTAACCCATCCTTAAAAAAAATCTTGAGAGAAAAGTATTTAAGTTCTTGACTAAATTCAGCTTTCGGAAGGCATCAGTGATTCCACTGATGGTGACTGAGAAGGTTAAATATGTAGATGTTTTCTTCTTGGTGTGTGAGAGACATGTTTGTGTTGGTGGGAGCAGCAGGTGTGTGTGGAAGGAGAGCCGGAGTCCCAGGCCACCACACTGCTTGGGGTGGTAACATGTATTTCCCATGTTCTGCTCTGCCAGGCTGAGTACAATGTGTTGATAACTGACATCTATGCTTCTATCAAATCAAACCTGAAGTGCCTGTCTCTTTTCATTTCAAATAACTTTGCTCTTTCCTCAGGTGACTATCTTTAATCTTTGTTAGAAATGCTTGTTCCCTGGTGCCACAAAGAAATAGCACTCAAACGTAAATTTAATTATCTCAGCAAGGCCATTTTTGCTTTCTGCAGAAAGGGTGCCCCACACAGATGGAACAATGGCAAGAGCACACTTGAACAAAGGAAAAGCAGACATATTTATCCCTTACGCATTTGGGTCGTCCTTACTGCTGTGTCCAGCATCCATTGGCTGGAGTTGAACCTCACAGTCTTAAACTGATACCCTATTTGCTAATAGCTTAACACTTTCCTAAATAGGTAAGTGCAAGGGAGAACAAAGAAGAAGAGGAAGTTGCTCACGAAAGGTTTAAGGAAGCAATAACATTTCCAAACAGGGAAGCGGCATAAGCTATGAGCTAAGACTTGCCTGGGCCTGTCCAGACATGCCTGAGTAAGCCAAAGCAACTAACTGGGCTAAAGTATAAAAACTGATAGTTGATAGGAGGCTTTAGAGTAAGAAGCTATTATTCCTAGTGTGTATTATTTTATTTTTAAACCAAGATGAGCTTTGAAGAGGAACTTTTCTACTTTCTACAATCTTTATCAAGTTTTCAGTTCGTTAGTCTATTTAATCTCTTATGTCATTTTTACACTTCTTATGCCATTTAGACCATCAATTCATAAACACTGAGAAATGCAATTATTATAATTGTTATTAATTATATTGAATTCGGAGGAGTGACATATGTTTAATATTACATTCTATAAAAAATTATAAGCTTAATTTCAGGAAAGATTCAGTTTTATTCATATAAGTATGTACTATTAGTCAAAAAGTCCCTTATCAAACTCAATGTTTATAAACCAATAGGTGAGTTTTTTTGTGTGCCCACCAGATGCTTATATGCCCACGGGCAGGAATGGTCACAGGAATAACTCGTCCATCCAGCTGGAACTTGGGGATGTTTCTAAATGTTTGATAGAGATCCTGCTATCCATGCAGCCGTGGAGGGACTTGGCTAACTGACATATTTTCTTTAGGAACCGTGGAGCACGCAGCACATCCCGGCCCTGTTTTCAGCCTTCTGTGGCCTCTTGGTCGCCCTTTCCTACCATCTGAGCCGGCAGAGCAGTGACCCATCTGTACTCATGTGAGTGGTCTATGCCTGCGCTCTCTCATCACTGAGCTGGGGGCATGGTTCTTGCAGCTTTGCGCTGTGACTGAGGTGGGGAGACAGCAATTCACTACCCATTGTGATTTGATTCTCATTATTAAACTAGCTGGTCACTCACTAGAGGAGGGGAGGAGAAATACAGGACTAGCCAGAAACTAATAACAATTAAAAGTGAACATCTAGCAAACATTTTAGCTTTGCTCTTTTGATTTTGGAGTAAAATGCACAGTGGCAGGAACAGAAGGCCGATAACACCCAAGCCCTGTTGTGACTCCCTTGGGTGAGTTGGATGAGAAGCTACCACCTCAACAATACCCTCTCTAGATCCATGAAGCTGCATCCCTGCCTTTAGTCTAGGCAGTTACCCTGGGGAGACTAAACCAGCACCTCTGAAAGGAAAGATTTTGTTTGATATTATTGTGTTGTTGTTGTTGTTGTTGTTCTCAATCTGGCTAACGCCTTCGGGATTTAAAGTGAGATTTGCACCAAAGTGTTAACATGTATTTAATGTAATCCTTAGTAATGTGAAAGTGTACATTACAATCTTCCCTTTAATCATTATCTTTAAGTCTTTGGTAACGTGTACTCTGGCACTGGACATCTTTCATGTGATGCCACAGTGGGTTTCAGATATTGACAGTAGCATCTTATGTAACTTGTTTAAATTTATGAAAGATTTTAACTGAAGATAACCATAACTCTTTGAGGACAATAGACACCATAATTTTAGGCTATTAGGTTCAACAGTATGAAAGGCATGAAAAATGGGGGAAAGAAAAGTTAAACATGGTTCACACAATTTTTAGTGTCAATTGTATTAGTGCAATGTTCACTTTCTGCTGCTAATTGTGAAGATGAAGGCCTAGTGGGCTGGCAGAGATGGAGGACCTTCCCCGTGTCCCACTGCTGACAGCAGAGGGCAATAATACTGCTAAGATACTTGACTGCTCTCATTAGGATGAAATTTACAAATCAAAACACTATCTTTATGATCACTTGAACATGTCCCTCTTTTTATTATAAATTTTTAAATGAAGAGAGCACTTGTTTTTGTCATGTGTGGGTGTGAGATCTAAGGTGAAGTTATTTACCAAAAACACTGTCCCAGGAACATCTTTGATAAAGTAAAACCCATGTGTGTTTCCACTTTCAGGTCCTTCATCCAATGCAGACTGTTGCCTAAATTTTTACATCAAAATCTGGAAGAGTCAGCTGCTGACCCTCTCCCCAAGAAGATGAAAGATTCAGTGGTGAGACATTTGCATTGTGTAATGTAGTATAGGAGGGCCTCACCTTTCAGCAGAGATCAATGGAGCTCTAGGCAGGTGGACAGGAGAAGGACTAGGACAGAAAGAGACACCTCGCTTGGTAACTGGCACACTGGGCTGTTGAGCTGCCTGCCAGGTGCAGCCCAGTTTGAAATGCTTGTTCTCCAGTGCCGTAAAGAAATAACACTTGAACATAAATTTAATCTACTCAGCAAGGCCATTTTTATAGTTTCTGCAGAAAGGGTACACTCGCCAGCAGTTTTGCCACGAGAGTACACCAAACAAAGGAGACAGGATCATTTATAACCCGATGTGTCCACCCTACTGCTGTGTCCGGTTTCCATTGGCTGGAACGGGACCGCATATTCTGTATTTGTCCCGACTGGCTAGCAACTTAGAACTTTTTAAAAGAGGCAAAGGCAGAGGAGAACAAAGGAAGGAGGTAGTAACTTGTGGAATGCTGAGAAAGGTAAAAACACCTCCAAATAAGGAAGAGGAACAGGCTATAACGTAATGCTTGCTTGGACCAGTATAAGCCTCCAGGGCAAATATTTAGGCTAAACTGTGGGAGCTAAGAACATAAAGTACATTGATTTCTTTATCACGGCTAGCAGATATTTAAGAATGTTAGCACAGGTCTTTGAATACATTTTGCTTCTAAGAGAAGTTACTATTTATTCCTAATTAAATGGGGAAGAAAGTCTTTGAAGAGGAACCTTTTTTTTTTTACAAGCCCTTTAGAGCATCTTGATGGCAGCTGTTGTGCACACATGGTGCGGGCGCTTAGGTGGCCCTCAGGTGGCTGCAGTTTGTCAGGATAGTCACATGAATCACATTCAGTCAGTTTTGCGTATTGCTAGCACCAAATAGCAGGTGGGCTCTGCACAAATGAAAGCTTGTCGATAAACGTTTAGCCAACCTGCCCTCCTGATGTGGTCCACACACAGCTGTTGTCCACATCTCCCCTAAGCACCATGCTTAGTTCAAAGCACTCTTTCAAAGTTGATGTCTGCACAGCCATTGCTTGGGGCCCTTGAGCTTTAGACTTATGGCTGGGTCACAGAGAAGGGGGTAACCACACTGGGTTGAGCACAGGAGAAGAAAAGGAAGAAGGAGAGGAAGGAAGGAACAAGAGAATCCTACAGCTATAAAATAATGATGCCATTTCCTTGTTCACCAGGAAAAGGGCTCTGGACAGCTTCAAAAATTCTTTTAGCAGATATAGTTTCTTTGGTATCAACTTACAAACATTCATACTTTGAAAAGCAATGCTCATTAATTGTGTAAGCTCTCGTACATCTGAGTATTGAGCTTGGAACCATCTAATGTCCTTGACTCACACTTTTCCTGGTTTTCTTAGGAATGACAGATAAAAGGAAAAGGGAATAGTCTGTTGATCCAGCCAGGACTGTGTCTCATTTGTCTTGATATCCACAGAGCCAGTGCCTGTTGTTACAGTGGGTGCTCAGTAGAGTTCATGGAATTTAGTTGAATTTAATTGCAGCCTGCCATTTCAAGACAATGTATGGGACTCACAGCCAACAGGATAGCCTTTAAAAAAATTCATACTCAGCTTTTGTGCCTTTGAGTGTGGTCACAATTCAAGCTAATGTATTAAGGCTTTTTTTTTTTTTCCACCACAAGGGAATAAAAGGACAAATCACTTAATATGAGTAAGGGCATAGTTCATGAATTTTAGGAGCAGAGATACATTTAAAAGCAGGTTAAAAGTCAAAGCAGCTGGGCCTGATGAGATAGCAGCTTAAAAAAAAGAGAAGTGTTTGACATAATCCTAGCATCCACAACCTGACCTCTAATATTTATACCAGGGGACTTACAGGGTGAAGGTCAAGCTGACATTCCTACAGCATTTTCTGTAAAAGCCATAGGGTGGTCCAGAGTCTACCCAAAACTCTCCCCGTGGATATCTGAGAAAAACTATGCCCTTCAGTCTTCCTTGATTTCATGACTAATGAAGGTGCATTTCTACTTTCTGATTTATTGCAGTTAAAAATAATGTAGGAATTACAAAGAAATTTGACCAGAAATTTGCCCAGCAGAGGTTGATAGTATTTCATTGGTATAATTAGATGTGATGGGCTAGGTGTTGCCTACCTTGGTTTTCATCCCCTTTGAAATGCTTTGTACAGTGTAGAACAATAACTTGTTAGGTGATTTAATAAGATGTTTGTGTTCATTTCTCTGAAAAGTCTCTGGCCTAATTATAATATTTTAATGGGAATATCACATTCAGCTTTTAGAGTTTGATATATAATGCCTTCTGTGACACCGTACAAGCGTAAAATCCCCCTCCTCATTGTCTCTGATTTTCTTTCTCTGTATCTCTCTCCACCTTTTATTTTCTCTGTCTCGCTCTCTTTTCTTAAATTTTAGTTTGTATGAGAACCCCTCAAGGAGCCTCATTAGATTTCAGTTTTGTAGCCCTCCCCCAACATTCTGATTCATCTGGCCTGTGAAAGGGTCTGAGGATCTTCATTTTAACAGGAATATTCACCCAGGTGATTCTGTTTAGGCGATCCACAGGTTGTACTTCAAGAAACATTGATCTAGAAACAGAGATATACCAATGGGCCTATACATTTGCATATGAGCAAGATAAGTTATGCACACAAAGTTTATCACCAAAATTCATTACTTAATAAAGATATAACTTTCTACTAGTGGTTTGCCTGGTTAGTCTTTCTCTATATGTCTTATTAGCACAGACTCTAAGCTTTTAACTTTCACATCTTCGTCATTGTCAACACCCTTTTTACTATGTTTAGATTTGTCCCTTTCACTGTATCAATTTTCTTCAGTTCCTAGAAGCAAAAAAAAAGCCTATTTAATTCTTATGTGTAAAATTCAAACAGTTTTTTCCCAAATCATTGGTTATAATATCTAGATTTTTCTGGTCCCATGCTGCTAGATGTGGAATGTTGGACCAGGGGTTCTTAAGCTTCCTTTGAGAGTTGGAGTGTGAAGTGCTATATAAAATGGCACAGTGAGTTTAAAATGTTCAGTATATGAAGAGCTAATATATTTCTTAGTTAAACCTGCATGGATTTACCATAAGTTTATTTACCATAAATCCAAAAATTTATATATAAATGTTTCATTTTTTCTCTTTGCAGCCTTACACTAGCCAGAACTTCTAAAACAATATTCAATAATATTAATAGTTTGCTCTCTACTTTATATATATAAAACATAAATTATATATTACATATAATATATAATTTATAATATATAAAATATATATTAAATATATATTTATATATAATTTTATATATAAGATAAATTAAATATAAATATATATTTATATCTATATCTTTATAAAGATATTTTATATAAGATAAATATAAAGATATTTATATCTAAGATAAAGATACAAAATATATAATTATAAATAAATATATATTTAATTTATATCTTAGATATATAAAATGAAAAGCAAAATAGTAAAGAGCAAAGAGAAAGAGAAAAAAATGCTGATTTATATGTGTATATAAAACTTTTCTGTGCATACTATATAATCAACTATGATTAATAAGAGGATTCATAAATACAACCAAAATTTAGAAAAGCAAGAACTTTCTAACATACCAGAAATAAGCTATGAAAATGTGATCCAACTCACAGTTCCAACAAAATATCTGAATTGATAATGGAAATGATTTTAACAAGTAGTGTCACAAATAAAGTAAACTACAGCAGTTCATTAAAGTGTAAATGATGTTCTGAATAAGTGGAGATAGACATAACCCGATTTTGGATAGGAAGGCTGAGATTTATAAAATGCCAGTTCTTTCTAATGAATTTGTAGGTTTCATATAATTCAAAACAGTTCCAAAGACATTATATTCTCAACATTGAGAAATGATTCTAAAGTTCCTTTAGAAAAATAGCAGTTCATAGTTTTTAAAAACTTGAGAAAGAAGTGTAAGAAAAAGGAACTTAGCACGTTTAGATTTAAGAGTGAAGACTGGGCTGGGCACAGTGGCTCACGCCTGTAATGCCAGCACTTTTGGAGGCCCAGGCAGGTGGATCACCTGAGGTCAGGAGTTTGAAACCAGCTTGGCTAACATGGTGAAACTGCATCTCCACTAAAAATACAAAATTAGCCAGCTGTGGTGGCACATGCCTATAGTCTCAGCTACTTGGGAGGCTGAGGCAGGAGAATCACTTGAACCTGAGAGGTGGAGGTTGCAATGAGCCGACCTCCCACATGGGAGATTAGATACCTCTGAAGAGAGAATTAGTGAACTGAAAGATAAAGAGAAAAGAAAGTACCCAGAACGTAACACTAATTGACAAAAGAAAAAAAATCAAGAAATATGAAAGAGAAATGATTTGAAGGATAGAGTGAGAAAATCTAAAATATATCCAATCAGAATTCCTAGAAGAGAGACTGAAGCATAATCAATATTTGATGAGATAATATCTGAACGTTTACCAGAATTGATGAAAGACACTTATCATGAGATTCAGGAATTTCCGTGAATCACAAGTAGGGTAAATTAAAGAAGAAAGAATCCACACCAGACAAGCCATAGTGAAAATGCAGCATGCCAAACACACAGACCAACTTAAAGCAGGTAAACAGAATGAACAGATTACATGCAAATGAATGACAGGCTGCAAGCTGCTTTATCAAGAGCCCTCATGGAAGCCAGAAGACAGTTGTTGGATATACTTAATGATGTGTAAAGAAAGTAACTGCCAAGCTAGAACTTTATTCCTAGTGAAAATATTTTTTAAGGATAAAGGCAAAATAAATTTTAGAAAAATAAAAGCTCAGAGGCCCTCATTACATGTAATTCTGCAGGTATTTTTCAGTAGAAAGTGATCTTGTGTTAAAAGTCATTTGAGGAGAAAAGAAAAAAAATAAAAAAAGAAAGTGATCTTGGATGGAAGATCTGATTTGCAAGGGAATAAAAAGAAAAGAAAGTGGCAGGTACACTGGCAAATCTGAATAAATATTAACTGCATAAAACCATGATAAGGCTATATAGTTGGCTTAAAAAATGTAAGGTAGAATGAAAATACACGACTATAATAACACACAAGTTTGGACGAGAGGAGAAATGAACTTCAAGTAGTCAGAGGTCTTAGTAATGTCCAAGAGAAGAATAAAGATACAGACTGAATGTCCCTAATCCAAAAATCCAACACCTGAAATGCTTCGAAATCCAAAACATTTTGAGCACCAATGTGACATTCAAAGGAAGGTAGTGTTTTGCATTTCGGATTTTCAGATGCGGGCTGCTCAGCCCGTTCTGTTAACTTTGGTCTGTGATAAATTAGGTATGCATGCTGGAATGTTTTGTGCAACTACTAAAGGAAGAGAAACAAAGCATGTAGCTTCCAATTCCAAACAGAGGGAAAAATGGAAAACTGAAAAAAGAAGTTATTCACAAATAAAAGGAAATTGGACTACTATGTCACACTATACTTAAAAGTCAATTCCAGGTAAATTATAAGCCTAAATATGAGAAAATAAAACCTGAAAGCACTTAGAGTCATAATAATGGAAACTACTTTTATGCTAGCAGTGTAGGAAATAATTTTTTAAAACAACACAAAAGGATTCAAATTAATTAAAATTATGACCTTTGACTTATTTAAATTATATATAATTATTTTAAATTATACAGAAAAGAGACTAGTGTCTAGATGAACATGAAACTCCTCTAAATCAATAAGAAAACCAAATATCTCCACTGAAAATAGGCAGAAGACTTGTACATACACTTCACAAATGAGGAAATATAAATGGCCAAAAAACATGAATATATGGACAACCTCATTAATAATCAGAAAACTCCAAATTAAAATCACACTGACTTACCATTTCAAAACTAGCAAACTAAAAAATGTAAAGTTCTCACTAAGTGTTGGCAAGTGTAGAGCAAGAGAATTCTCATGTATTGCTGGTGGGAGTGTGAATTAGTATACACATTATGGATAAAAGTTTGGTAACATAAAGTTTAAGACATGAATAGACTGCAGCCAGCAATTCTACTCCTAGGTACTTATTCTGGAGCAAATCTTGCCCATTTGCACCAAAATACGCATATAAAATTGTTCATGATAGCATCTGTTTATGAAAGTGCCAAATGAGCAGTCTATAGCAAAGGAAATGAACTTATTACAGCTAAATGCAATGCATGAGTGAATCTTAACCACATCATGTTGAGCAAAGGAAGCAAGACACAAAGTAATGCATATAGTATGGTACAATATACTGAGTGAAAATGGGCAAAATGAAACAGCTTACAGTTGCATACCTAAGTCGTAAGTAGTGAAATCATTTTCTTTTTTTAAGCAAGAAAATGATTTTCACCAGTCAGGATTGTTGATGGGAACCTCCAGGAGGCAAGAGAAGGATTTCTGATCAGATAGCCACATACAAGAAGCTTCTAGGATGCTGGAAATGTTAGATTTATTGAACTAGTTGGTGGTCATAGAGGTGTTCACTTTGTAATTACTAAATTGTACGTACTTATTATATGCACTTTGTGATTACCCATGTCACATTTTAAAAAAGTAAAATAAATTTTCAAAAAGATATTAAATAAAGTCAAACATTTATCCAAAATATACAGAGAAAATGATTTTTCAGACATAGGATCCATAAAAGAAATAACACACACACAATACCCCGAGTTAGATTTAAGAACATAAAAATTTTAAACTTCTGTATGTAAAAAAAGATGGCAAAATTTAAATAATTTGGTACAGTACTTGTAGCAAAGTTAGCAAAGTTAAATATCTTTCTAATACCAACAACCCTTATAATTTGATTTTTAAAACCCTATAGGCAAATTATATGTGTATCATTTGTATATAATTATATACAAATATGTATATATCTGAGCTTCAAAATGAAGCCATTTGAAATTTTATATAAAATTTAGGAATGAATTATTAAGTAAATGTATGAAATAATTACTGTTATGAATTTAAAAATGCAAATTAAAATGAGATGGCATTTTTGTACACACCATTAGCCCTGGAAAAATTAGTGATGTGCAATTGTATCAAGAGGGAATCTCTTAGATCTCATTTGTGTTTATGTAAATCATTACAATCATCTGGAAAAGCATAATTTATCAAGGATTGTAAAATGCTTATAACCTACAATAGAGTAAATCTATTTGCTAGAGTTTTTCTAGAAAAGTAATTCGAAATATAAAAAAAATTCAGGGACATAAAGGTAGTAATTTCAGCATAATTCATCATGGTAAACAACGGAAGGCAACCTGATAGTAGCAGTCAAGGGATGTTTGCACTATGAGTCATTCAATTTCATTCACTCAATTAATGTTTTGAGTGATCATAATGGCATTGTATGTGTATGACATCACAAGATGGTAAATTATTTAGCCATTAAATGATATTAGTGAGGCTATACAATTATATATGTGTGTATATATATATATAGCTTACAAAAAAAGTACTGTACAAAAGGTAGAAAATTATTTGCACACTAAGATTAGATACTTATAAAATATGCATAGAAATATTCGTATACATAATGATTATAGCTAGAGCCTGGTTTAACATCCACAGGAAAAATACTGGCTTGGAAAACACAAAAATGCTCATACCGTTAATGTCAGGCTATAATGATTGTAAATGATTTTCCCCTCTCTTCTCTATGTTCTAGGGTGCTGCAATATTATTATGGTATTCTATAATGGGAAACTTAATTAATAAAAATTACAAAGACCTAAATTTGCATTTTTCTTCCATCTTGCAGTATATTCCCTTTCACACTCATTTTTGTAAGGTCTAACACAGTACAATTCACTGTTAGGACATTGGACATTTATTGAAAGGAAACAGATTCTTAAACTCTTGTTTTTTAGATAAGTAATTTAACAGAGTCACAGATTTTTTTTTAACCTTCAAGCATGTGAAGGAAGAGGGCAGTACCAGTAAATTCTCTTTTTATAGTATAAAACTAAGATTAAAATAAAATATACCTGCCTCAAAAAACCCACACATATTTATATCATATACAAGGTGGAAAGGTATAATAATATACATTTAAATGAGCAAAAAGTTATTTAACAGGAAAACCAACCAAAATTACAAACTTTTTAGAGCATTAAAGGCTGCTTTCACAGGACAGGGTAGCAGACTCTGAAGTTCAGTTGTGTTATAAGATTCCTTTTAAAGATACTATTTTTATTTTGCTAAAAAGAGATTTTATTGTGTATATTTAAGGTATATAACACAATGTCATGAGTTACATATAGACAGTAAAATGGTTACTATAGTGAAGTAAGTTAAAATATCCATCATCTCACATAGTTACCCATTTTTATGTTTTTGTGGCAAGGGCAGCTAAAATCTACTTATTTTGCAGGAATCCCAAATATAGTACAGTTTTATTAACTATAGATCTCATGACATTAGATTGCTGGAGTTTTTTATCCTACATATCTGCTACTTTGTAACTCCTAACATACATGTCCCCATCTCTACCTACTCCACGCCCATGTTAACTACTGTTTTATTCTCTGTCTCTGAATATTTGACTCTCTCTCTCTCTCTCTCTCTCTCGACTCTATATAAAAGTGAAATCATGCAGTATTTGTCTTTCTGTGTTTCTGGGTTATTTCACTTAGCAAAATGTGCTCCAGGTTCATCCATGTTGTGGCAAATGGCAGGATGTCTCTTTTTATAAAGGCTGAAGAATATTCCATTTACATTTATATTAGAATTTCTTTACCCATCATGTATCTGTTGACAGACACTCAGGTTGTTTCCACATCTTGGCTATTGTGAACAGTGCTGCAATACATGTGGTAGCACAGATATCTTTATGGCCTGGTGATTTCATTTCCTTTGGGTATATGCCTAGAAGAGGGATTGCTGGGGCACATGGTAGTTCTGTTTTTAATATCGTTTTTTTTTTTTTTTTTTTTAATATAGAGATGGGTTCCAATTATGTTGCCCAGGCTGGTCTTGAACTCACAACGTTAAGCAGTCTTCCCACCTCGGCCTCCGAAAGTGCTGGAATTACAGGCGCAAACCAACACACCTGGCCTATTTTTAAATTTCTTTAGAACCTCCATATTGTTTTCATAATGGGTTGCACCTATCTACATTCCCACCAAAAAAAAAAATATTATTTTCCAGGATAAAATTTTTGGAGCAGAATAATATCTGCTTTTTGGTGGCTTTGGGGAAAAACAACTGTTTCCTTTTGATTTTGCTGATGTTATTTTCAGCAATATTAGGAGAGCAGTCTAGTTTCATTAACTAGCATCAAGAGTAAAAAGCTCAGTAATTACCATTTGCCATCTGTATATCTCCTTCCGTGAAGCGTCTGTTCAGAACCACGTGCAGCTGGGGATGTAGGAGGGTGTTGTTTGTTTATAGGTAAATGTCCTTTGTTGAATGTGGGTTTTATGAGTAGTAATTTTTTTCCCTAGTCTTTGGCTTGCTTTTTTGTAAGTGTCTTTCAAAGAGCAAAAGTTTTACATTTTTGTGATGTCCAATTTATTCAATTTTTTCTTTTACAGTTCAAACTTTTAGTGCTCCATTTAAGAAATCTTTGCCAAATCCAGGATCATTAAGATTTCCTCTTATGGTTGCTCTGAGCAGTTTGATGGTTTGTTAGGTTCATGATGTTGAGTAATTTCTGTATGTGCAGCAAAGTAAGTGTCAAGGTGTTTTGGTTATCATTTTATTTAATTTTATTTATTTATTTTGTAGATGGCTATTCCATTGTTCCAGCGCCTTTCATAGAAAAGATGTTCCTTTTCCTCATTTGGGGATTTGTCATCTCACCATGGCACTTTTGTTGAAAATCAATTGATCATATATCTGTTGTGGCCTATTTCTGGACACTTTATTCTTTTCCATTGATCTACATGTGTATTTGTACCAATACCATCAATACCATAGTTACTGTAGCTTTGTAATAAACCTTGAAACCAGGTATTGTATGTCCTCCAACTTTTTCTATTTCAAAGTCGTTTTAGCTATTCTAGGGTCTACTGCATTTCCATATACATTTTTTAATTAGCATGTCCATTTCTAAAAAAAATTTCTGCTGGAATTTTCATTACAATTTCATTGAATTTACCAATCAGTTTTGTGAGAATTGACTTATTAACAATACTGAATCTTCAAATCCAGGAATGCAGTATATCTCCCCATTTATTTATCTAGTTTCTGTGTTTAGTTTCTGTTTCCATTTGCACATTTTTTCTCAAATTTATCCCTAAGTATACTTTTAGTGCTATCATAAATAGTACTTTAAATTAAGTACGTGAAAAGATGTTCATCATTAGTCGTTGGAAAAGGCAAATTAAAACCACAATTAGATACCACTCCATTAAGGTTTCTCAACCTCAGCACTGTTGACATTTTGAGCCTCAGAATATTTCCCTGGTTACAGGGAAGTGGGGGTTGTGGGGGGGCTGTCTTGTGCATTGTAGGATGTTTGGCTGCATCCCTGGCCTCTAGCCACCAAATGGCAGTATTTTTTTTTTCCCTTCCTCAAGTTGTAAAAACCAAAATGTCTCCAGATATTGCCAAATGTGCTCTAGGAGGCATACATTCACTAGTATGGTTAAAATTAAAAAAACTCTTGACAAGACTATGGAGCAACTGGAACTCACACACGCTGCTGTTGAGAATGTAAAAGAGTTACACCTGCTTTGAAAACAGCTTGGCAGTTTCTTTTTTAAAATTTGCTTTTAATTGACAATAATTGTACACATTTATGGGGGTATGCTGTGATGTTTTCATACATGTATGCATTGTGCAATGATGAAATTATGGTATTTAAAGTATCACCTCACTTATTGATCATATCTTTGTGGTAAGAATATTGAGAATCCTGTCTTCTAGTTATTTTGAAATATACATTTTGATATTGTTACTATTGTCTTCCTACTATCCTATAGAACAACAGAAGTTATTCTTTCTAACTATAATTTTATACTCATTGAACAATCTCTCCTTCGCCTTCCTTCTCCCCTCCCCAGCCTCTACAAACTACTATTCCACTCTGTACTTCTATGAGATTGGCTTTTTTAGATTCTACAAATAAGTGAACTCAGTGGTATTTGTCTTTCTGTGCCTGTCTTATTTCACTTAACATAATGTCCTCCAGGTTCATCCATGTTGCTGCTGCAAAATGACAGGATTACATTCTTTTTTATGGCTGAATAGTATTCCATGGGGCTGTGTTTGTGTATATCACATTTTCTATCTATTTTCTATATATGATATATATTTCAATATATACATGTAAAAAATGTGGTATATATAAAATGTGATTATATATATTATATATTTATTGGTTTATGGCCACTGAGGTTGATTTCATATCTTGGCTATTGTGAATAATGCTGCATTAAGCCTGGGAGTGCAGATAGCACTTCAACATACTGATTTTATTTACTTCGAATAATACACAGTAGTGGAATTGCTGGATCATATGGTAGTTCTATTTTCAATTTTTTGAGGAAAGTCCCCATACTGCTTTCTATAATGCCTGTACCAATATACATTTCCACCAACAGTGTATAAGGTTACTTTTCTTTCACTTCCATACCAGCATTTGCTGATAATAACCATTCTAATTGGGATGAGATGGTATATCATTGTGGTTTTGATTTGCATTTTACTGATGATTAGTGACATTGAATATTTTAAAATATTTTTTGGCCATTTGTGTGTCTTCTTTTGAGAAATGTCTATTCAAGTCCTTTGCCCAATTTTTTTTTTTTTTTTTTTTTTTTTTTTTTTTTGAGAACGAGTCTCGCTCTGTTGCCCAGGCTGGAGTGCAGTGGCGCAATCTCGGCTCACTGCAAGCTCCGCCTCCCGAGTTCATGCCATTCTCCTGCCTCAGCCTCCCGAGTAGCTGGGACTACAGGCGCCTGCCACCACGCCCAGCTAATTTTTTTGCTTTACCCAATTTTTAATTGGATTATGGCAGTTTCTTAAGGTTTAGTTAAGACTAAACCTACCACATAAGCCAGCCATTTTTCTAGGTGTTTACACAAGAGAAAAGAAATAACATGTCCAGAGGAATATTCATGAATATTTGTTGCAGCTTTATTTAGCTGCAGATAGCCAAAAACTGGGAACAAATTCAAACATCTACCCACAGGTGAATAGATAAACACATTGTGGTATGTGTTTATCTATATACAGAGGAATACTACTGAGCAATGAAAAGGAATGCACTATTGACACAGACGACATCATGGATGAATCTCAGAATAAGTACACTGAGTGAGAGAAGCCAGACCAAAAGGGTACATATTTTATGAATTTATTTATAAAACATTCTAGAAAATGAAAACAAGAGGACAAGGCAGGAGGATCACTTAAAACAGAAAATCAAGTCTATGGTGAGAAAAGGGATAGATTAGCAAGAAGCAAAAGAGGAAATACAGGGGTGTAATGGATGTGCTAATTATCTTAATTCTGGTTATGGTTTTGTGGGGATATACATATTCCCATGATTTATATATATATCCCCATAAAACCATAACCAGAATTATATATAATATATATTATATAATTTATAAATGTAAAAGTATATATAAACTTGTGGAGTTGTATTTTTTTTTTTTTTTTTGATACAGAGTCTCACTCTGTCACCCAGGCTGGAGTGCAGTGGTGTGATCTCGGCTCACTGCAATCTTGGCCTCCTGGGTTCTGCAATCTCCTGCCTCAGCCTCCCGAGCAGCTGGGACCACAGGTGTAGCCACCACAACTGGCTAGTTTTTGTATTTTAGTAGAGCAGGGGTTTCATCATGTTGGTCAGGTTGGTCTTGAACTCCTGACCTCATGTGATCCACATGTCTTGGCCTCCCAAGGTGCTGGGATTACAGGCGTGAGCCATAGCGCCCAGCCTAAGTTGTACACTTTAAATATATGTGGCTTTTTGGTATGTCAATTTTATCTCAATAAGCTATTTAGAAATTATAGAAAAGAAATGGGTGGAGAGAACATTTTAATAAATAGAGAAAGGCTGTGTAATGGTCTATATTTATACGGGATACTCATGACACTGATAGAAATCACAGTGGAATTCCCGTATGTTATCCAACTGTGAAAAAAGAGTAACAATAATTCAAGCTCATTCCTATTCCTGCTTTAAGAAACTTAGAAACGCAGCCTTCCCTCCTCCCTGCTCAAGCACTCATACCACTGGCCAACTGTTTTCCCTTTACACAAAGATGTTAAACATGACACATGATTTTAAATTAGAATATTCAGGAAAATGTTTATCTTCTTTCAGATAAACATTCGGTAATTTTTAAATGACATAAAACCATGTTAATGAAAAATAGAAGAGAAAAATTAACATCTCCCCACAGCCTAAAGATGCAGTGAATTACAGACTATTCCTCTAGGAAGATCTGGTCTTTTTGAAGCATTTGGAGTGATAAGCAATATATGGCCTGTAACTAAAGTAAATTTTTGGTGAATTTCTCTGATCATAAACATTTCATAGATTCGAAATTAAGGTCCTATGGTTATCCCTGCCCAAAAATCAGATTAACCATTAATTACTATGAATAAATCTAGGATCCCGACTTTTTCACTGTTTCTTTTTATCACTTTGGTTGATCATATGGTCAGCAAGCCAGGAAGGAGCATGACTTGCAAAAAACCCCACATTTTAATTTAAAAAACAATGATTTAAGAGGCATAATTCCCTTCAGTATGAGAAAGGAAGGTATAAACGTATTGATGGTTTCAGAATTTTCAGGTAACAGTATGATATCTTCAAATGATCGAAAATTGTGTACTATAACTAATCCGCCTCTACAGAGAGAAAAGAAGTGATGGTTCCTCCTGTTTGCTTTAGATTGTTCAGCCAGCGGTATTGTGCTCCGTTGGAGCTAACAGACCATTCTCCATCTATCTGCATTCACGGCATTCTTAGGTTGAACTTGCTTCGTTTTCCCTAGCCCCAGCTTACACTACAATTTTGCATGGGAAAGTATTAGTGAGTTACTGAACATTTCATTATCTGCATGTAATGGAATGTACCTCTTGCATATATATATATGTGTGTGTGTGTATATATATGTATATATATACACACACATATATAAATAATTTGGAAGTGGTTTCTTTAATTCACCAGTGATCTGACTGGTAAATTAAAATGCAAAATCTGGTCTAGTCCAAAGCAATAAGAAAGTTTAAGAGGCTTCTGTTTGTTTTAGCCAGGTTTTTGGAATGTTAAAATCCAAGACACCCTAAAGCCAAGTAAAGATGATTAGCACTTTGACCTCCTTTATCAGACCTTAATAATTTAAGTCCCTTTGGGGAGCTCTCTGGGAATCTTGTATCTGATCTATGTTTGTGGAAACACAGATCCGATACGAGAACCTTATAAGAACCTCATGCCTGTTACTTGTGTAGGAAAGCTTTCTTCTTTCTATGGTTAGCACACACATACTAGCTTTGCGGTGCATTATTCCTCTCCCCTGCCACTCTCCCCCAGCCCACCTTAGTCTCCCTGAAATTCCCTAAGCAGGAGCTAGTGAACAGCCCATCCAGTGTGTGCCACTGAGTGTGTCAGGTAAGTGATGGGCTGGAAAAATCGTTTAGCTTGGGTCAGTGTCCTGTTGCTTCATTTACCTGGTCACACAGAGTTGCTGAGAGAAATGAAGAGCAACCTTTACCACTGGTTTTCTCTTTCCAGACGGATGTCTTAAAATGGGATCTCATCGTCTGCGCAGTGGTTGCTGTCCTGTCATTTGCAGTCAGCGCCAGCACTGTATTCCTGTCATTGCGAGTATGTATCCACCAACTTTGTACTCTTCCTGCCCCCTTATTCTCCTTAATAACAAAGCTGTCATGGAGCTACAGGGTATTGACAAGACACGTGAGCTAGAGAAGGAAACTAAGTGCCTGTTGAGAGGCTTAGGGAATGTATCCATGTGCTGTGAGCAGTTACGTCCAAGATGTGACTTGGTCCGCATCACAGATTGGGTTCAATTGCTTTGTCCTTGCCCTTTCCTGAATCGGGGGAGCTGTTTTGTTTGCAAGAGTGATGGCACGTCTTGTGGAATCCACTGTGAGGACAGTTAATAGTGATAGGGCGGGCTGACAGTGCTCTACTGTGAGCAGAGAGGAGTCACCGTATCGGGGTGAGGCAGAGGTCATAGAGCCAAAAGGACTATGGGAAAAGGATTTTCAGTTAGAAAAACAAAGTGGGGAGCTCCAGATGGGATTCCTGGCTGTGGTTCTTACAGACAGTTGCTTTCTCTATACAAAAATATTGTCCATCCACGAACCCCCCTTTTCACGAGGAAATGTCTATGAGCTACATGGGTTATTCTTCACCTCCTCATTAGAAAATTTTAAAAATGTATTCGAAGGGGCATAATTCTCTTGGCCTCTGTACTCCCACAGGCTAGTTCTCCCTCACTCTCGTAGTGGTTTCCAACACATGAACCAATTTCGTGGTATAGAGAAGACGTTTTCAGAGGCCTGAAACAAGAACTGACTATCTGTTAAGAGTCTGGCTATCCGTTAAGAGGAAAAAGTGGAAGAACAATGATGTTATGTATTATTCACGGGCATCCCTCTCCCCATCCTCTAGGCTAAGTAATGAGATTCTGCCCATTTTTATCGCAGCCATTTCTCAGCATCGTGCTGTTTGCCTTGGCTGGTGCCGTGGGGTTTGTAACACATTACCTGCTCCCTCAGCTCCGCAAGCATCATCCCTGGATGTGGATTTCACACCCCATTCTCAAAAACAAAGAGTATCATCAACGGGAAGTGAGAGGTTAGTAATATATCCCTCATTTAAAAAAAAAAAAAAAAAAAACAAAAAAGGAGGGATAGGTATACTGTAAGCCATGTGCAACGGTCCGAATGTACTTAATGCCACAGAACTGTACACTTGAAAATGGTAGATGGTACATTATGTGTATTTTACCACAATAAAAAAGAAAAAAGGAGAATGTGTACCTTGGAGTATATGGTATTTGTTCGCAGATATTCTAGCCAACCATAAGAAGAAAGTTAAAGCCAGGTGAATCAGAAGGATGTTTTATAAAAATATTAATTGGCTATTGGTATTGTGGAAAAATTGTACCATTCACACTTGAAGATTATGCTGTTCCCACCAAAACTAACTGGGGCCTAAGCAGAGTATCCCTTGACTATGCTCCCATCCTTCATGAATTGGTGGGGATGGAGCAGGGCCTGACCAATAACTTTAAGCACTCCTGAACCCTTGCATTTTCTTTAGCTTGCTTTGTTCATCTAGGCCTACACCTATATCTACACTTGGTTGACTTAGCAGTTTCCATGGGTGTCTCTGGCCATGATCATGTAATAGCCTGGTAATCACAACCGTTTCAGAGCCTTGGAGAAGAAATAGATTTCTTCTAGATAAGAAGTCTTCTAGAAATTTTTCTGCTAGGTCTTTCCTTGCTCTGTAATTCCCTGTTCTGTGCTTGAATGGATAGAAGAAGACTGATTTATCCACAGTTTTAGACCCATCAAAGTTACTGCTCACAGATCATAACTGCAGTCGAATGCTGCTGATTCTGCACGGGGCTGTTTAGCCCTATTGTAACTTCTCAGTTGTTAGCGGGTTATCTAATTGTCTATATGTCCAGGCATAAAGGTAAGTGAGGGGCACCAAGGTTTGTGGACTTAAAGTACTGAACTCAGCCAAATTTGTCACCAGCAACTTCAGTAGACTGGTGTGACAAAAGGAAAAGGGGGAGGATAATTTTTAAAATAAATATGCAAGAGTCACTGAAGATGCTGTCCAGAACAGAGAGTGCTTCCATAAGGAGCGTCTCTGCGTGGGCAAAAGGAGCCGCCTTAGTTAGAAACAGCCCAAGTAGAAAAACTGGCTCGTTCAGTGGAGAAAGATGGCCTCATCGGGCTGATGAGGTTTGGAAGTACAGGGAGGGTAACTCAGAGTTCTCTCCCCTTGGAGATTTACTCTTCCCACCTACAGAATCAGGAGCTAGCGTAAGAGTGGAGCTGCATAGTTTTAAATGTTCTGTACAATTTCATGTGCTACTTAAATGCAAATTATTACTAGTATTAGAAAAACTGAAAGAAGATAGACTCAGAGAAGGTTCCATCTATGATGGTTTGTATATTTTAGTCCACTTGTAGAGGAAAGTCCCTACCCCAACAGGTGACTGCTTGTGGATACATAGAGGACCCTGATGAAGAGGACCAGTTTCCATAGAACTTCTGCAGCCTTCAGGTTATATTTCCCTTTCATTCAAAAACCTCCGGAAAGACTAAGTGTTGGTGAAATTAGTGGAGTGTTTTGGGGTTATTTTGACATCATTGGTAAGTTAGTTGATGGAGATTTGAAGTAAGAAACCTTAACTGCGTATCTATATCTATATTTATATCTATACCTGTACCTGTACCAACACATTTACCTATACATTTCCTTATACTTTTACTTTTGTCTATATCTATACCTATATCTGTTTGTAACCTACACATTTGCCTATACCCATACCAATACTCACTTCTATAACTTTACCTTTACTTCTCTATATATCTTTATCTTTACCTGTACCTGTATCTATACCTGTACTTTTATTTGTATCTATAACTTTCCCTGTACCAATGACTATACCTATACTTTTACCTTTACTTGCACCTGTACCTGTACCTTTCCCTATACCTATTCTTAAACTATGCCTATGCCCATGGCCGTGTTTATATGTACATATTTACATACCTTGGGGTGAGCAAAGAGAACCTGTAAAGCTGAAGGAAAGGAAAATGAGACAGATTAGACTTGGGCTTCCCTTACTGTGGCAGTTCAGAGTTTAGAATTCAACAATGAAAAACAGGAGTGGGCCATTAACAACTCAGGTTTGTTTTTTTTTTTTTTTTCTGTTTTTTGTTTGTTTGTTTTCTCCCCTGTATCTAAGGCAGCCCCGTTTAAATTAAAATCATTTAGCTATTTCAAGCCTACATGGCTTTTTTAGTACAAGATTCAAGAACACGTAAAATGAGCGTGTTTGTGTATCTGACTTCCCGTGTCGGCGGGTGAGTGAGTGGGTGGCACTGAGTCCCTGTGTATCCCATAGACGTAGGCTGGGAGGGGTCCACACTTGCTTCCACAGTGTCAGGCAGAGGCTCTGTGGAAGGTTCTAACTTGCCTACACTCTCTATTTATAAGCAGCCTGAAATCGAGCCGGGAGTCACAGGTTGGACAAATTAGGCACATGACGAAAAACAGATTCCATTTCAAAATTAGGTGTATTAGAAGGAAAACCTATAGACACAAAATTTAAAAATGATTTAGGCCCAGTTACCCATTCTGGTGCCATCTGTGTCCTGAATCTCTTTGCCTCTTCTTCCTGGACTACTGCCTGTTAGGTTTTGACTCTTCATTTTTTTCCACCAGCAACAAAACATGTACAGGAAACTCAGGCCAGGCACACAGCTTTTCATGTGAAAGTGATGCTCCCATCTTCTTTCTCATAGAAGCACAGAATATTGTCACTGGGAAAGAAGTCAGGGCAGAGCAGGACTCGCTAGTGTGTGGCATGCTGCTGGGACACAGTGGTTCCAGGGCAGACATCACTAACTGAGAACAGAGTCCTAGAACTGGGCTGGTGGCAGACATTTCTAATCAGCTGAAACAGTAAGATAAGGCATATGTGCTGCCCCTGTCTTAGAGTTTATTATATAATCCTATCCCACCATTTTACATAGATGGAAACTGAAGCCTAGGGACAGAAACATAACTTGGGTCCCACTGATTTTGTGGCCAGTGAGTGACTAGAGCGCAGGTCATTTCACTACCCATGTAGCTGTCATTCTGAGTGGGCAATCATGTGCAGCCTGAATGTGGCTTTCAGGCTGTTTTCACAATCACCACTACCCAGAAGAGCCACATGACTGCAGTCACAGTAGGTCCTGTAAAGTCTGACATGCCGTCTTCTCATGCCAACATTACCAGGCTTTCTTCCCTGATTTGATACAGACTTGCCACAATTGATTCTAGGCATTCTTGTGGCTTCTCAAACACAACACACTCTCTCCCTCTGCTCTCCTTACTTCTTCCTTGACTAGGGATGCCATTTCTCCAGCTTCACTAGACTGACACCAGGCTGCTCATGCTTCAAGTCTCTGGGTTTTTTTGTTTTGTTTGTTTGTTTGTTTGTTTTTTGAGACTGAGTCTCACTCTATCACGCAGGCTGGAATGCAGTGGCACAATCTTGGCTCACTGCAACCTCCGCCTCCTGGGTTCAAGTGATTCTCCTGCCTCAGCCTCCTGAGTAGCTGGGATTACAGGTGTGCGCCACCACACCTGGCTAATATTTGTATTTTTAGTAGAGATGGGGTTTCACCATGTTGACCAGGCTGGTCTTGAACTCCTGACCTCAAGTGATCCACCTTCCTCAGCCTCCCAAAGGTCTGGGATGACAAGCATGAGCCACCGTACCCAGCCCAGGTCTGTTTAAAATCAGCCCCTCCAGAGATGTCTTGCCCTGACCACCTAAACCTGACTAGATTCCCCACTGCTCCCTGAGCCTCCCTTCCATAACCACTTGTAACCACTGGTGCTTAAGGTAGACTGAGCTCCAAGTCTGCTAGTGCATACTCCTCCTCCAGTTCTCATGGCAGTGCTTGGTGTAGAGAGGGATCCTCACAAATGCTGAACTGCATTTAATTTAACCATCATCACTCTGTGGCCACTGGAACAAACTTTAAACTTGGTACATGTACTTCCTTTTAGCTTACTTTCCTTTCTGCATACTTCGAATATGTACTTCTACTTGGTAAAATGTGGAGATACCAAATTAATTTTGGTATAAAATTCAGATGATGAGTGGAAATAGATATTGTAACTAAAGTTGAAGACTACACATTGAAGCACAGCTTTTTTAGTCAATTTAGTTCTTTACCTTTGAGACTAATTTTTTGAAAGTAAATATTATCTCCTCCCAACCTTGAGATGCTGTTTCACCAGTATTTGAATTAGGAGAATAAAATTCAATCACTTATAGTACAGTTCAGCATCAGATGAATCATGATGGTCATGTGGACACAACTGAGTTATGTTAATGTGTATGTGTGAAGTTGCTCTTTTTAAAAATTGCCATATTTCCCACCGATCTAAGTTAATCATGCTGAACATGACAGAAGATAGCACTATAGGCAACAGCATATTATTCTAGCTGGGAGTCTTTGAGACTAAATGTTAAAGGAGCACTCCTATTTTTAGAAAATAAAGCAAATCAATTTTCCTGAATTATGATAATGATTCCAGACAAATGACTTTATTGATTGATCCCTGTCATAAAGAAGTACAAAGTTGGACCTTATTGAAAATTTGTTTTATCTTAAAACTTTCCAAAGGAATTATATTATTTCAAAAAGCAAATATTGGGGTTGAGTCACATTTCACTTGGTCCTCCAAGGTATATTTCCATAATATTATAGTTCTTGGCTTTTAAGAATTAAAAAGAGTGAACTGATTTGATGACTGTACTCTAACCATAAAAATGGGTTATAATGGAGTTAAAAGAGATTGAGGCAAGGAATAAGTATGGTATTGAAATTCATTTACTTACTTGTTCACATAGAAAATGCTTATGGATATACTATTCACTCATTCAGAAAATAATTATTGAGTTCCTACAAGATGCCAAGCCCTGTGAGCCAGTGACATAGGAATGACTAATATGTAGTTTCTGTCATCAAAAAGCTTATGATCTGGTAAATAAGCCTATGGCTGTGTCACCGTAGAAGACTTGTGACTGCTACACACATACAGTAATGTGGGCTGTGACACTAGGTTCCGCCCTGCAGGAAAGACAGAGAAACAGCTGGGCATGATGGTATGTGCCTGTAGTTCCAGCTACTTGGGAGGCTGAGGCAGGAAGATCGCTTGAGCCCAGGAGTTAGAGGCTGTAGTGCACTATGATAGCGCCTATTGAATAGCCACTGCACTCTCACACTGTAGCTAAAGCCACATAACGAGATTCTTTCTCTCTCTTTTCTTTTTTCTTTTTCTTTTTTTTTTTGAGGCGGAGTCTCACTCTGTTGCCCAGGCTGGAATGCAGTGGCTCGATCTTGGCTCACTGCAACTTCTGCCCCCTGTGTTCAAGCAATTCTTGTGCCTCAGCTGCCCTACTAGCTGGTGCTCTACTAGCTGGAATTACAGGTGTGCCCGGCTAATTTTTGTTCTTCTAGTAGAGATGGGGTTTTGCTATGTTGGCCAGGCTGGTCTCGAACTCCTGGTCTCAAGTGATCTGCCCGCCTCGGCCTCCCAAAGTGTTGGGGATTACAGGCGTGAGCCACTGCGCCCGGCTGAGATTCTTTCTCTTAAAAAACAAAGAAAAAGAAAGAAGTAGAAGGCTAATATATATCCTAAGAGAGGAGCTTACAATTAATTTCATGTATCATTGCTTAAGCCTTTCCAACTTATTAATATGCATATAAAATGGAAAACCTGTGGAATTATATAATTAAATGTTACATTGATATCTGGTGCATGGCAGATATTCAGTAAACATTGGAGGAGAAAATGAATGATTAATCCTTTGTAAATTCACCAAAGGAAGGTTTTCTATAGGCTGATGAGGGCATAAAAAGCCTGTTGAAGTAACACGTAGTTTGAAGGATTCGTTTGTACCTCTGTACAGTACTGAAAAGTCTAAGCTATACTTTTTGGATGCATTAGATTAAATTAATAAAGATAATATACATTATAAAACAAATAGGCTGGGCACGGTGGCCCACACCTGTAATCCCAGCACTTTGGGAGACCAAGGTGGGTGGATCGTGAGGTCAGGAAATCGAGACCATCCTGGCTAACATGGTGAAACCCTGTCTCTGCTAAAAGCTGCTTGTAGTCCCAGCTACTCAGGAGGCTGAGACAGGAGAATCACTTGAACCCGGGAAGCAGAGGTTGCAGTGAGCCGAGTCCGCACCACTGCACTCCAGCCTGGGTGATGGAACAAGACTCTCTCTCGAAACACACACATACACACACACACACACACACACACACACACACACATCAATTAAACATCTATTTAAATTGTAATTTTAAAAAATCCACTATTACAAAACATTCACTAATGGGTACCAAATTTGCAATTCTTAAATGAGATTTACTTTGCATTTTAGCAAATCTTGTCTATCAGTTTACAGATAGACTAGTTTCTATGTGATACTCATGATTCTGAGAGCTCTTGCTTTTTATAATGTATTTTTCACTTATATCAAAATAACACATAGTATTAAAAATCATATAGAACAAGTTGCAATGAAAAGCAGCAGACTCCTGTCAACTCCACCCTCCTGCCCCATTTCTGATTTTCCCTGTACAGAAAAAAAATACTTTCTGCTCTTTAGGTATCTCTTCTGGTATTCTTCTAACTAACGATCATGTGCGTGTTCTGCTACTTCTTGGCATTTTAGACTTATTTATCTACTGACTTTCCATTATAAAAGATAAGAATTCATCTCTCTTATCTTCCCTTATGCATTAACATTTTCACTTTCCTCCTTCTCCTAATATAGTTTTAATATTTTTGTTGAACTTCTACTCAGGCTCTTTTTTAACTCTTAAGTCTAAACGTTGTTCACCTCTGAGTCCAGTAGTATAGACCTTGATTATATTTCTTATTCAAATGTTGGCTTTTGCATTTGCTCGCCTTTCCAATAGCTTTGTAGTATATGTCTCATTCCAACTTTCCACACAGACGAGTCTGTCAGATCGTCTATTAGCTCTGTCCTCCCTCCTGGAACCTGCTGCAAGTTTCTGTTTGTTGTTTACTCCCTTTTTTGGAGTGAAGCTCGTCCTCAGTCGCTCCTGAGAAGAGGCACATGAGAAGACACTTTCGAGACCTCCTCCGCTCCAAGTGTTTCATTCTACTTCATACTTCAGATGGTTTGTAGTGTGTCGCCTGCCAGGGTGTAAGCATTATTCCATCATCTTCCAGCATCCACTGCTGCTGCTAAAAAGTCTGAGGTTTTTGGACTCTTCGTCCTTTGCATGTGACTAGGTTTTTCTCTGCAGAAAGCTTGTGGGAAGTTTAGGAGAGAATTATAACGTTATGGCCCAGCCTTGGACAAGACTGGGTGGGCTCAAACCCTGGTTCTGTCACATATGAAGTGTGCTTAGCCATTGTGGTTCAGTTTTGTCATCTATAATTGGGAGTTCCTACATTAAATATAAAATCAATCCAAGAAGAAATGTAGCGCCTTTAGCATGGTCATTGGCAGACAGAAAGCTCTCCCTAAGTGCATCCTACTGCTCTTCCCAGGGTTCTGAAGTCTCATCATTTTTCACCTGACTTTGTGCCTTGTTTCACCCGTTGTGCTAGGCAGTTGGTGGCCCTTTATAATCTGGATGTACATGTCCTGCATACAGTTTTGAAATGTTCACCAATAGGTCATAGTACTATCTGAATGCCTTATTTCACAGAATTTGCACAGTAATTAAGTGGAACTCAATATATGTAAAAAATCCTTTCAAACGTATCTAGTGCTAGTTAAAGGAATATGGCATGAGAGGTATTGTCTGATTTTGGAACACAAAGGCTATGTGGGGGTCTTTGGAAAGAGGCTTTCTTTGCCATAGCTAGAGGAGGAAGGATGTATTCCTTACCTCCCCCTTTTCCCCACATAAAAAAGATGCTAACTTCAGGAAGCAGTTAGAGACTTGGAAAACTCTCCAAAGTGTTTTTAATTCAAAATGACGAAAATAATTTGAAGCATAAACTGAACTAGTACTAGGAGAGTAACATAGTCATCGTGTGCTGTGATACTAGTATGGGAAAGTGCATTTCAAATGCCAAGTAAATGACTTTGAGCTGAGTTTTTAGAAATCAGCCTGTCAGTTGGAAGCCTGCTTTATTAATTATTCTCTCTGTTGCTATTATTTTCCTGTACCTTCTCTTCCCCTCATTTTCCCTTCCTCCCTGCCAGGCACTCTCACACTCTGGCTGATCTCTAGTCCACTGGGAAACTTACCTTCCTGTGTCAGTCTCCACAAGGCTGGAGGTGGCCACAGGGGTTTGGCAGTGAAGCCAAGTTACACTGCAGCGGGAGGAAAAAGAAAAGTGGAATTCAGTTACCTCTGCTTGCAGCAGAGGGAGGCAGAGGGAGGTCTGGAGAAGCTCAGGCCAAACTGGGCTAGCATTAAGAAAGACAGGACTAGGCCAAGCGCAGTGGCTCACGCCTGTACCCCATCTCTACTAAAAATACAAAAATTAGCCAGGCATGTAGGCAGGTGCCTGTAATTCCAGCTACTCAGGAAGCTGAGGCAGGAGAATTGCTTGAACCCGGGAGGCGGAGGTCGCAGTGAGCAGAGATTGCGCCATTGCACTCCAGCCTGGACAACAAGAGTGAGACTTCATCTCAAAAAAAAAAAAAAAAAAAAAAAAAAAGATAAAAAAGAAAGACAGGACTTGGGGACAGAGCTCAGTGGTTAGCTGCCAGCCTCAGATTCCAGCTCTTCAGCAAGCCACAGGGTGTTTATCCAAGACCCATTAGGGTTCTGTTAAACTACTGATAAACCTAATGCAATATGGAGCTACAATGAATGGTCAGTAGTAGGAGGGATACTTAAAAAACTAACACTAAAAATCAGGAAGTTTTAATGTGCAGCATGCAATACACGCACGATGGTCCCACAGTGGCTTTGGGTTATTAGCACAACAAACATGGGAAGGGCTAAAGAGACCATTCTGAAGAATGATGTTAGTTCTCAGCTGCAGTTGATGTGGCCACTGTGGTGAGCCCTGACTCAGTCTCCCTAAAGTAGGTCTGTTGGAATCTTATCAGAAGGAGCTTAACCTTCATAACTCTCTATGATAGGATAATATATGGATATGCCATAGAGAAAATAGAATTGGTGTTTTTAAGTAACCTTGTAATTTAAATAACATACAAATTACACTTTCCTTGAGGGAGGATTTCTTCTGAATTGGACATTTATTGGGCACCTGCTATGTCCTAGACACTGTTCTGGGCGTTGAGGATGCAAAAGTAAGCACGTTGTCCTTGCTCTTGGCAAGACGGTTGTTCTGTCGAGAGGCTCTGTCTACCCTGTGGCCATAGTGAGAGCATTTGGAATTCTCTCCTAGCCCTCTTCATGTAAAAATGCTGGTCTGACCTTTTTCATGTAAAAAATGTACAAGTGGTTCCATTTGCTTTTTCAGTTTTAAATATTATTATTATGCTTTTGTGTTAATTGAGGACCTTTCTGTCAAGAAGAGAAGGCACATTCCACACTGATTCTGCCAAGTTTCTCCCGCTTTTTGAGGAAATGTGAAGGATACATTTTTATTCCCACCGAACTAACAAAAAAAATCAATGGTTTTGGGGAAATGAACATTAAAAAAATTGGAGTTAGACTTTGTATCAAATGAATTTGCAGATGTATTAAAGATTTAAAATGTTTTTAAAAATGAAGAAAGAAGAAAGAAACCAGAATAGCACTGCAACTAAGTAAAGGAAATGGAGTTAAAAAAATATATATATGTATATATTTATATACATATATATTTATATATACATCTATATATTTATATACATATATAAAAATATATAAATTAAGGTCTAAGGATAAGTGGCGGAAGAGGATTGCGGGCATGGGACTGGGCCATGGGCAGCCCTGAATTTGCTTACTTAAAAAAGAAAAAATGATGGACCATGGGTTCATCCTAAACAGAGATCAAGGGCTTTGAGCAGCAAGGATGATGTGACTTCCTTTACCCTCCATTCGTGCTACTGGTTTTGTAAGTGAAGCCTATTTCTAGAGAATAAACAACATGTGTACATGTTAGTGCTAAGAACTTGACGACAGCTGAGATTTGACCCAGGAAGACAGATGAGAGTGAGAAAAGCTTACAGAAAAAAGCAATTGTCTATAATAAAGGGATGGTAACAGCACAGATGTGTTCATTTCACTTTGCAGAGTCTCTCTGCCTTAGATGCCTCAGGGGTGACACCAGGGATAGTTGATTCAAGCCGCACCCCCATTGAAATGCATCTGGCCCATATACAGCAGGAAGCCCTGTATCCTTGCAACTTAAATCCTAATTCAAGGTTTGAATTGGTGAAGATTGTCTTTCTAAAGCTGAAAACATCCTGAGGATTTTTACTAACTTTTAATTATGGAGACGAACTTACTTTAGTAGCATAAAGAGTCTAAACAAAACACAACCCCGAAAACCCTTTAAGAAAATTTAAAGCTTTTAATTGTAATGAGTTACACATAAACTTGTAAATGGTATAATTAGTTTTCATTCTTTTTCTCAAGAGCCTAATATTCCAGAGAAAAGAGAAATTATCATGCTAAAGGATTTTTTTTTTTTTGGTCTCTTTGCGTATTTGGGACATTACAGAAAGGCAGTTACAAAATATCATTGCAAAGATTTTCTTTTTAACTTTATTTTGTGTGAACCCTGACACAATCTGGGGATGCAGGGAGCACATTTACCATGCTGCTGCATGCGCAGTCTCTCCTTTTTCTAGCTTTTCATGGTTGTTGTATATGAAAGGAGTAAGTTTAATCTTTGAGGAATCAGAATTCTGGACTTACACTTTTGTTTTAGCTTCTTCTTACATTATGATTCATCTTTCACTGTGTCCCTTTTTACTTCCAGCTATAAACATTCAGTATGAGTTCCATTTATCTGTTAAATGTTTTCCTCATCTAGAGATTGAAGTGTGTCATTAGAATAAATTGCTGAGATTGGTAGGAGGATTCTAAGATAAGTAGGAATTAAAGTGAAATTAAGGCCGGGCATGGTGGCTCACACCTGTAATCCCAGCACTTTGGGAGGCTGAGGTGGGTGGATCACTTGAGGTCAGGAGTTCAAGGCCAGCCTGGCCAACATGGTGAAACACCATCTCTACTAAAAATACAAAAAATTAGCCTGGCGTAGTGGCACACTCTTGTAATCCCAGCTACTTGGGATACAGAGGTTGCAGTGAGCCAAGATCCTGCCACTGCACTCCAGCCTGGGCAACAGAGTGAGACTCTATCTCAAAAAAAAAGAAAAGAAGAGAAAGAAAAGAAAAAAAAGTGAAATTAACATCCTGTCAATATGCCGCATTAACGGAACCTGAAGTAAAAAGTTGGGGCTTGGTGATCTCTGGGATTTGTTCTCTACTCTGTCATTTCTTGATATTTATTTTAACTTGTTTCCTCACCTTTTCTCATCTCTGCTTTGGCTAGATGTTGTACTCAACACTCACCAGGAAAACCATGCCTTGGGATGAATCTTTACCTGAAATGTTTTTTTCATTTCTGCTTGCCGGTGTATGTTCATAGTGCAAACACATATGCTGTCCTCTTATCTAGAGATGCAGAATTAATCCATGGAAAGCATGTGGTAATTTTTATATGACATTTAGATGTCAGCAGCTGTCACTTTCATTCCTTTGAAGTACCGTGGGCAGTAAACTAGAGCTGAATTAGCAATTCAACCTGGTTTCTAACTCAGTCTTTTTTTGTGACTCTCCTGTTCCTATAAAAATAATAGTAAAGGTCTTGTAACTTATGAATTAACTGGTGTCCAGTTCCCTAAAAGATTTTTTTCCCTTCGAAAGTCCAATGTAGAGCTCCTTTATAGCTGCTTTGCTTCTAAGTAGAGACTCAATTATCACCTCGTAAAGATCCCTGGCCTCAGCCCATCTCCATATGTGTTATTGTGGCCATATAGAATGCAGGACCTGCCAACAAAATACTGTTCTAATGTCAGATAGCAGAATGGTACTTACAGTCCAAGTCTTCCTAAAGATTAAATGTTTTAATCACTTGCCTTAAAGTTGTGTCTATGATACACAGTTGACCTTGAACAACACGAATGAGTCTGAACTGTGTGGTCCTCTTAACAAATAGATTTTTTTTTTCAGTAAGTTATACCTAGTGCTCCTGCCTCTCTTGCCTTCCCTTCTGCTTCCTCCACCTTTTCACCTCTGCCACCCCTGGGCCAGCAGGACTAACCCCTCCTCTTCCTCCTCCTCCTCCTCAGCCTACTCAAGGAGAAGATGGTGAGGATGAAGACCTTTATGGTGATCCACTTCCACTTCATGAACGGGAAATAGATTTTCTCTTATGAGTTTCTTAATAACGTTTTCTTTTCTCTAGCATACTTTATTGTAAGAATACAGTATATAATACATATAACAGATTGAATATGTGTTAATCATCTGTTTATGTTACCAGTGAGACTTCTGATCAACCTTAGACTACTGGTAGTTAAGTTTTTGGGGACTCAAAGTTAAATTTGCACTTTTGACTATGCAAGCGTTGGTATCTCTAACATCCCCATTGTTCAAGGGTCGACCATAGTTTCACATGCTCACACACACACCACCCCCGTAGTTCAGATGGCTAGAATCTCACTGAATAAGTATTTCACTCTCAAGTATTTGGAAAGACATGGATAGTGAATTCAGAGCTTATCAGTGCTGTCTCTTTTATTTGAAATTCATTGCTTTATATGTTTCTGAGATGAGTAAACTGAAATTCTTATGAAAAACCTACTTTTGTTACCATGACCTGTGGTAAATCCTTGTAGACTGTAATGGGATTATGTCCCTCCACTCAAATCAATCTATCTCCACTCACTGGAAAATGTCATTTTCTAAAAGTAAATGTGACAAGCTTTTGAAAATCTAGTTCTTACTCCCCCATCCAAATGGTGCCCAGGCTGTTCTACAGTGATGACCCAGCCACTCAAATGTTTCCTTTAATTCATATGTTTTTCTAATAGCACTGAGAAGAGATGGCTTATATTTCTCTTCATTTACATTTTTTTTGGCAGGAATCTAGCTAAGGTTGTCATGTCTCTCTGAATTGGTGACAAATGTTGATAGAACTCTGTAAATGTATTTTTATAAGCAGGCTGAATTGCATTTGATGTGATGGCCTTAATCTGACACTGTTGATCTTTTATAAATTGAGAAATCAGAACAAGTAATTTTGTACAGAAAGAAACTTAGCTGTAACTGATTGTACTTTATGAGAGATTAAAATAGGAAATGTCATTTAATATGTTATAGTTACATTTTTTTATTTTGTAATCAGAAAAGTACAATAAGGAAAAGACATATAATCCAATAGGAAAAAGAACCAAGCAACAGAATGAAGAACTACTTCACAAAAGTGTGCATCCAAATGGCCAGTAAACATGTAAAAACATACTTGTCTACATAAGTCATTAAAGAAATGTAAAATCAAACCATAATATGATACCACTCTACACGCACCAGCATGGCAAAAATGAAGAAGAGAGAAAATATTTTGGCAAAGATGTGGAACAAAAAGGAGCTCTCTTGTACCATCTGCAGGAGTGTAAATTGG
Source organism: Macaca thibetana thibetana (assembly GCF_024542745.1). Classification (NCBI taxonomy): domain Eukaryota; kingdom Metazoa; phylum Chordata; class Mammalia; order Primates; family Cercopithecidae; genus Macaca; species Macaca thibetana. Next base: position 204,630,871 of record NC_065578.1, on the reverse strand, counting down.
CACAATACCTTTGGACAATTCTTTGTCATTATCTACTGAAGCTTGCTATATGTGCACCTGATAACCTATCAGTTCTACACCTAATTATGTACTCTATAACTAGGTTTTGATGAGAACCTGACTGGAGTAAACTTAAAAAGAAAAGAAAGATAATGTTGTTGAGAAAATGAGTGTAGCTACATTTTTAAAAAATGAAAATATTTTCCAGGTACTACCTGGAAAATAACCAGCATCTGAAAGAAAATATAGGACCAAAAGAGGGTATTTTTCCTAATGTTTTTGAGACAAGGTCTATGCTCTGTTGTCCAGGCTGGGGTGCAGTGGTATAATCACGGCTTATTGCAGCCTCAACCTCCTGGGCTCAAGCAATCCTGCCACTTCAGCCTCCCGAGTAACTGGGACTACAAGCAAGCACCACGACACCCAGCTTATTTTTAAACTTTCTTTAGAAACATGGTCTCCTTATATTGCCTAGACTTGGGGCATATTTTTAATGGAAGATATTATAGCAATTTTTTTTTTTCTGATGAGAATGATTCGCTAAAGAGAAAAAAACCCAAGTAATGCAGGAGAATGGGGGATCATTGCAAGAGACAAGTCCTCAAGTAGACAGATAAGAAGGATTGGAATACAGTGTACACATCTGGCTGGGTTAGGAAACAGTTTATCTGCATAAAAGATAATTATAATTTTTTAGACAAAAGTGATTAAGAGCATGGAAGACAGAAAAGAAGGAATAGATATGCAGAGTAAGCACATGGAATCAACACAGTCCTTCAGTCCTTTAATCTCCATGTATAGAGGAAGACTTTCCAGAAAATGGTTCTCAAACTTGAGCATGTATCAGAATCATTTGTAGGACTTGTCAAAACACAGATTCCTTGCCCAGGGCCCAATCCACAGAATTTCGGACTCAGTGGGTCTAGGATTGAATCTGAGAATTTGCATTTGTAACACATTCCTAGGGGATGCTGGTACTGCTGGCTCTGCTGTTCCTCAAAGTATTCCCTGAGGTTCAGGAGTATTCACATCACCTAGAAGTTTATTAGAAATGTAGAATGTCCGGCTCCATTCTAGACCTACTGCATCAGACTCTGCATCTTAACAAGGGACTTATTTACATGTTGATGTTTGAGAATCACCATTTAGGACAGTGTTTTTCAGCTTTGCACTGAAGTGATTTCAACGTACAGCTATGAGAAGTGAGAAGAGCTGGTTTAGGATGACTCTGGGTCATTGTCTGCATGGCTAAGAGAATGCAAGAATGTATGAGGAAGAGAAGTTGTGTACAGGTCGACATCGTTCTGGTTTTGACATGTTGTATTTGAAAGTTCCTTTGGGACATCAGATGAAGCTATTCAGTTGATTATTTAGATCTGAAGTCCAGGAGAAAGATGCGATAGTGAGTTACAGATTTGAGTGTCATCAGCATGGAAGTAATAATTAAAATTACGGGTGTTGAAGACATTAGCTCAAGAGGATAAGAAAAATAATGGGGAGAAGGAAAGCCGATGACCAGGGATAGGGGAAGAGGAGATGACAGAGGAAATGGGAGAAGAGTAGGGCAAAAGGTTTGAGCAAAAGTCAGGGATGGTGGGATGGGGAAGCTAAGGGCAGAGCGAGTTTTCAAAAGACGAAAGGATTTAATGATGTTTTATGCCTCAGGAAAGTCCAGTAAGAGAGACTGAGAAGTATCAGTTATTTGACCATCTGGAGGTCACAGGAGGCCCTGCCACATGCAGGTCAGGGGAAAGGTAGCCGCAAATACCCAGGGGCAGAGGTGTTCCCAGTAAGTGGGAGACACAGAAGTGGGAACATCAGATATTGACAAGCTTTCCAAGAAGCTGAGAAGTACAGAAAAGGCCAAAGTGAGCTTTAGAAGGAGGTTCAGGGTGGAAGGTGAGTTTTCCACACAGAGAAGACTGGGATCTTGTAATTTGCCTTGGGAAAGAGCTAGTGATAAGGCAGGGAGTGGCTACTGAACCAAGAAGGCAGGAGCATAGGATGCAGGACATTGGTGGAGCTTGGCTTCAGGAGGAGCCAGAAGTGGATATGAGTAGAAATGAATTCGTAGTTGGAGGGAATTTATACCTCATAGACTTTATTTTCTCTAGAAAGTAGAGGTCAAAGTCATTTGCTGGGAGGGGTCTTGAAGATTTTTTTAAATTTTCATATACTTTCACAACAGATTAAAATCCTTTAATCTATATGTAAAATGTCTAATATACCTAGGCTTTATTGTGTATAAAACATTCATTGTGAAATAACACACTTCCAGATCCACTCCAGAAAAAATTATACTCTGTCCATTAAGAATATTCAACATTGAATTCCTACACAACATCCTTGCTCTTTGAACTTGATTCTCCTCCCACTCTTCCTCCCTGTTTCATCTGGCACTAAAATTTCTTTTTATTTTTATCTGGATGATTTCTCATTGTCTCTTCTATTTATTAAGCTGATTGTTGGAGTGTTTATTCTCATAATACTTTATTTCCAATATCTTGAAGGACTTTCACTCTATCTATTCTCACCATTCCTAGCCCATTCGAATGAATTCTTTTCAAGTAAGATTTCTGAATGACAAATCTCTCTTCATATATACACACACACACACACACACACATATGCGTGCGCGCACACACATACACACACACATATATATATGTTCTTTTTTCTGAGATGGAGTCTCGCTCTGCCACCCAGGCTGGAGTGTAGCAGCGCAATCTCGGCTCACTGCAACTTCTGCCTCCTGGGTCCAAGTGAATCTCCTGCCTCAGCCTCCAGAATAGCTGGGATTACAGGCACGTGCCACCATGCCTGGCTAACTTTTGTATTTTTAGTAGAGTCGGGATTTCACCATGTTGTCCAGGCCGGTCTCGAACTTCTGACCTCAATTGATCTGTCCACCTTGGCCTCCCAAAGCATTGGGATTACAGGCGTGAGCCACCGCGCCCGGTCTGTCTTAATATTTTTAATCAAATGAAAGTAGTTATGTTTTTGAGTTACAAAGATGATATATTCTTACACAGAAATATGAGCCATATCTAGTAGAAAGTAAAATAGTTTCTATTTGTGTGTGTGTGTCTATGGTACTTCCTGCGATCCGTCATGTAGAGCCCCAGTGAAGCTGACCGGAAACAATTTGTCTGCTAATCCTGGATAAGAGAACCGGAAGGAACAGGCTGTTTTGCCAGCTTGAACTTTTTCTCTTTTGTGAGTTGTTCTTGTGCAACCCAATGTAAAAACTACATAACTCTTTTTAACTCTAGGTCATCGTAGGGTATAGTTTTTTGTTTGTTTGTTTGTTTTTTCACTATAAATTGTTGAAGAATGTGATTCCAGAAGTGTAATGGAGTTGCCTTCCACCTTGCAGATTTAGGCTTTGAGGCTTGCTGTGGAGAGCATGAAGCCCACAGCAGAGATGGTTCATTTGCTGGTGGATGGGGGCCCACTGCAGCCTCCCAGTTACTGACAGACAGAGAGGAGGGGGCAGGGAATGAGAGGGGCCTACTTGAGGGCCCTGGGCCTGAACCTGCTGCGCCGTCCTCAAGGTGGGAAGCAGAGAAGAGTCCTGGCTCTCGTTCCAGATCCGAGAGGCAGGGATGAAGCATTTCCCCACCCTTGAATGTGACCTAAGCAAGTTTGTGCTCTGACCACTCAGACCAGCTGCTCCTCCTCCCCAGAGAGAAAAGCACGGGTTCCCAGATGGGCAAGCATGCATTCCTCATTACCCCATCTCCTGCCATGAGGAGTAGGAGGCAGAAGGGACCTCCTCCCCCTCAGCAGACTCAGAGGATGGTCAGGACACAGAAAACTAAGGCTCAAAAAGATGAAGCTAATAATTCAAGGTCATTCACTAGTGGTTGGTAGAGAGTGAATGCAAATCCAGGTTGGTCTAACTTAAAACCTTAGCCCTTAATGGGAATAGACTTCAATCTTTATGGTACTTCCTTTGTTGTAAGCACTCAGAAGAAGGTAATAGATTCATAGTGGCTGGGGTTTGGGAGTCAGCTGTGTTTTATTTGCATACATTGCCCAGAGATTTGTTTGTGGTTTAAAGATTAAAAAGAGAAGAAAGCCCAGAAACTAGCTTCAGTTGTTTGTGGTTTAAAGATTAAAAAGAGAAGAAAGCCCAGAAACTAGCTTCAGCCACAGAAGTGAACCCTAGCTTAAAAGGAGATAGACATATGGGATTTTTTCCAACTCTTCATCCTTCACCTTCCACCCTTACTACTCTAAGATGACTTGATGCTATGTGACAGCCCATTCATTGGTCTCAGTAAATTATGTATGAAGAAATCAATTGACTTGAAAAATTGGGATGCTGGCCTATATTACTATATGGATATTATTATTTATGAACTGTGTAGAAGTAAAGCTAACAGTTGCTGCCTGGAAAAAAAATGGTATGGTATATCATGTCTAGTATCATGAGTTCTTAATTAGCAGCTTTTGAATTAAAGGGGGGATATTAGTTATTATTACCTCTACTTAAAGAAAAATACTTTGATCGGTGGTTGTTCTAAGTGGTTTTTATATTTCTTTCAGATGTCGCCCATTTAATGTGGTTTGAAAGACTCTATGTTTGGCTTCAGTGTTTTGAAAAATACATCTTGTACCCAGCGCTAATTTTGAATGCCCTCACTATTGATGCATTTTTAATAAGCAATCACCGGAGACTTGGTACCCAGTAAGTGGTTAATGGTTTATCCTCATAATGATTTGGGTCACATTTTCAATATTGAGTGAATTTTCTGTAAACAGTTTGCAGAAGAAGCCAACCTTTACCGACTGTTATTGGCCATGTAAAAATAAGCCATGGTGGTCTTTTACCCAAAACCCACTGGAGCTAGACAGTTATTGTAGAGTGACTGGGGTGCAAATGAAGTTAGATCTGCTTGAAATGATGTTGTGAATAAATGTCAGTAGATTTGAAAATCATCCTGCAGAAGCTTAGTCAGTGAGCCTTAAGAAGAAGACGGAAGCACAGTGTGAGTCCAGGATTCCTGGAGTTCTTAACATCATGCTTAGAGCTTTATGAACTGCCTCGTGTCATTTCATTTAGCAAATACTCTATCATTTTGTGCTTGTGGGAGGGGGAAATTAATCACTGTCACTGCTGTCTCTTTATCAAGAGAAGCCTCGTAATTTAAACACTGGCACAGAGACTTCATACTGTCCAGATGCCCATGTCTTTCAAAGCATTAACAATGTACAGTCAAGTCACTGGTTTCATATGTTAAAATTAATTCTTAATTTACAACATGGAAATCTCCTTGATAGTCTGTAGATTTGTCATTCTGATGAAAGGTGAAAGTTGCTGGTCAAAGAAGTTGTTAGAGTAGAAGGATATAAAAGAGATTCTTTCCCAGATTTGCTCATTAGTCACGTTGCTTAAACACTATATATCCAAGTCAACCCTAATGCATAATCCCAAACATACTAATTCAAACCTGCTCTTCCTTTCAGGATGTCATGAGGACAAATTAATTAATATTCTTCAAAGATTGAGCAGGCTAAGATAAAAGGCATTTTAATACTCTGTTGGACTTTGAGTAGATTCATAGTCACACAAAGCAGACACTAAATGAAATGATCCCATAACCTGTCCTGATTGGACTCTGCCTTCCTTCTAGTCCAGACCTGTTTCTGTTAGATCAGGGCAAGAATTCTATGTCCTTTGATACTTAAAATTCTAGACTTCAAATTCAGGGATGAGAATTACTCTCACTGGATTTAAGAAAGCAGATAGCTGGACTTAAGACCCCTTATACAGTTTAGGTGAGACCCGATCTAGGAGATGGTCAGAATTAGAACATCGTGAGCTTCTCTAGGGCAGGAATTCCCAGTGTGGTACAGTCCTAGTTGACCCTGTGACTCCCCCCGAGAACAAGGCAGAGCCTCAGTTTCTCGAATGGGGACACACATTCAAAGCCAGAGTAGCAAAGAAGGTATCAGTGCCACTCTGGAAAATCCAGCTAAAGGATTTCAAGTTTTCTCTATTCGACTTCAGGACAAGGACCTTGAGCTAAGCCTGTGGGGTTGAAGCCAAGTTGTTAGAGAAGGCAGATGCAAGGGCTAAGACTCCAGCAGAGTCAAATAAACAGTTCAGGGAGGGTCCATTTGGAAGTAATATTATTCTCCATCCCCTGTAATTTTTTCCTAGACACTAAAGCCAGAAAGGTGCACCTTACCTATATAGCTCTGAATATCCTCAACGCCCAGATGATAACATCAGCAATTGTTTCACTCAGAACCCAGAACTGGAAATCCCTTTCTATTCCTGATGCGTCTGTAGAAGTAAAAACAAAACGTTTTTTGAGGTTTCAGGCACCCTACTAGACCAACTGTTCTCAAACAGGATAGCAGGAAACCCTGTATCAGTATCACCTTGAGACCTTTTCTAAACTAGAGAAGCCTAGCCCCTCCCTGTGATTTTTGAGAACCATTGTACTAAATAGTCACAGAGTGAGCTTTTCAACAGCAGGCACTGTTTCTTATTCAGCTATTCAATGGCAAACCACTAGTAAATGTTAGAAGGATGAATGCATGAACAACCAAGTAGGGGTTTGGTAAATTAATGAGTTGGTGAACTGGGGTATCTTGTTAGGTGTTTGTTAGGTGTTTCTGTTTCTTAGAGAATCTAAGAGGATTCTCTCCATCTGTTCCAGGGCATTGCTCACCAATTGTTACTTCAGCCTTTCTAAAACCTTCAGCTAAGTGTGGTGTATCTTCACGTAACATCCTGGATACGTTCTTGAAAACTGTGACTTTAATCAAAACCAATACAAAACCAAATAAAACAAATTTTACTATAGGCTAATTGATAGAAACAAGAGTTAAGTTCCATAGCCTATTTCTGGTCACAAAAACATCACCAAACTTCTAAATAAATACCAAAACACTTCTAATGTTAAACATGGAAATAAATGTGAATAATACATACATTTAGGAAAGATTAATACAAACAAGTAAGATAGTTATTTATCCAAATATTCCAATTCAGCGTATCCAGTGGCTGGAGCCTGTCCTGGCAGCTCAGGGTGCCCAGTGGGAACCCATGCTGGACAGGACGTCTCCCATCGCAGAACACACTCGCACCCACACTCACACTCACACTGGTCCACGTCAGCACATCAGAGCACCTACTGTGCACACCTTTGGGATGTGTGAGGAAACCGGAGAACTCGGAGAAAAACCCACATAGACATGAGGACGATGTACAAACTCCACACTGACAGTGGGGTCCTGGCCAGGAATCCATTTTTTTTTCCCATCGATGTTATACTGAAACAACATTGAATGAAGCAACGTTATTTGAGGACCTGCTGTATACAATGATCTATGAGCCATTAATGGTAGCCGTTCCTATTGCAATGTTATCAAAGTCATGCACATGAGTCCTTAAAATCTCCCTCAGCTTGAACCAGTCGTCCCTACTAAATATCAAATGGATGCAGGTCATGGAACGTTGGTCACAGAAACAGAAAGTTAGATTTGCTTCTCATCTGGATTTTGCCCGAATCACCCAGAAAATCAGCAGTCTCCCCTGGAAACCAAAATATCCCTAAGTCTTCAGATACGTTATCACTGGGGTTTCTCCACAGGGCTTTGGCTATCCCACAGGGGTTTTTGTACCTTGGGCTGTTGTCAAAGGCAAATGGACCTGAAGTCATTTTTTCCTACTGTATTTTCATCCTGAGCATTAGTTGCGCACTGGAAAAGGAAGGCCAGTTATGGAGCAGTGTTCAGCCTTGCTGCAGGAACACTGAGGGCTCTGGGTTGAGGCTAAAGACAAACTTCCCCATCTGAAGTATGCATTGGAATCAATTGCTAGTTTTTCTCAGATGCCAAATCCAAGCCTGCCGTACAAGGCCTTGGGCAAACCTCACCTCACACATGCTGGAGCAAGGTGGAAACAGATGCAGTCCTAGGTCTGAAGGCACAAAAAACAGCAGATTGAGGCATATGGAATTTCCAACATTTTTTTATGACAAAAATGACAATTTTGTACTTCTTAAATAACCTCATTCTGAGATAAGATATTCATAATGCTGCTAAGGGTCCTGAGTCCAAGATTCTTCTAGGTTTAGGGAAATGGAGGCATGGCCCCAGTTTTCTATACTGAGCCAGGGAAAGAAAGCCTCTGTCTTACAAGTGCAACCATCTTCTAGAAATTTTCCCACCTCTGTCTTGCAGTTGCCAAATATTCTAGCACATTAGAATTGGAGGGAATCTGGTGAAAATGTGCAGTGCCTTTCTTCAGAAAGCCAGGCCCTTCAAGAAGGCACTTGCCTGCTCTCTGGGGCTACTTTGTGATGTGATCATTTGTCCTCCAATCTCAAGATGGATTGTTCATTGTTGACCTTATCATCTGGAGAACTGTACACATGACACATACTCCCTACGTGGGTAGATAATAACAATCTAACCCCTTAGGCAAGAGCACTCAGGACTTCAGTCCTCAAAGCAAAATCTTAGAAGGGTATTTCTTCACCTAACTGTTTTGCTGAGCTCCTTAACTGAAAAGGCCCATTCCATGGGAGAAGAAAACATTGATGATATAATTTTAAACAACAAAAAGGGAGAGCAGAAACCTTATGTTCACTAGGATGACAAATATTCTGAGAAACATTAGAAGTTAATATGTAGAAATAGAAAAGGCTTTATGAAGATACTGGATTATTTTCTCTATTCGGAATTTCCTATCTGTTGTTATGTCACTGTTCCAGTTGGATTCTTTCCTCGTGAAGAGGCATACACTGAGCTGACTCTAGCAGGAGCAGCATGTTGCCTGTTTTCTCATTTGGCACGAGGCTTTCTGGGAAATGTCCATCATCACTGCAGTAGTGAATTCAGACAAGCTCAGAAGGAGCTCTGTGCCCTTGCTGAAGAACATGAGGGACTTTGAAAAGCATGTGATGGAAAGAAAACGTCTGTTGTAATGGCAGACAATGTGCTTGAGAGTCACTCAGGACTGAATTTCTGTTTATGTTCTGCCCCTTTGCGACCTTAGACAAGTTTCTCAAATTCCTTGATGCTCAGTTTATACCCCTGTGAGATACAGACAATAACGGGGCCCCCTAGATTGACTTTTTGTGCCTGTGAAGTGCGTAATGCACCATCAGTTCTGGAGAAATGTGAGCGAATGAAGCTCACCTAGCAGTGTGCATGCTGTCATTGATTGCATCTTTTCTTTTGTTTCCAACAGCTGGGACATTTTTCTGATGATCATTGCTGGCATGAAACTGTTGCGGACTTCATTTTGCAACCCAGTTTACCAGTTTATTAACTTAAGCTTCACTGTCATCTTTTTCCACTTTGACTACAAAGATATTTCAGAGAGCTTCTTACTGGATTTCTTCATGGTGTCCATTTTATTTAGCAAGGCAAGTGAATTAGCTATTTTCTTCATTTTAACATTTTAAAGGGAGCTGTTCTCATCAAATGATTTAAGAGTTTAAAACTTATTCTTTATTAAAAAATTATGGGAGGATATGAAATTGAATTATACATGTATGTTAAACTCTGCCTGCCATTTGGGGAAAATTGCCCATGGAATGTAAGTATGCCATGTTATTTGCTAAAAATCACTAATTAAAATGAATTAGCCATTAGTGTGACTCGAAATTTTATTACCTTCTTCTCTGTTAACAATCTCATTATAAAACTTCCCTAGATCTTAAAATGCTATGAATGAAAGTTTAGCAACCAAGTTCTCTGGTTTCTCCCTCCCTCCCTCCCTCCCTCCCTCCCTCCTTTCCTTTCTGCCTCCTTTCTTTCCTTCCTTCCTGCCTGCCTGCCTGCCTTCCCACCTTCCTGCCTTCCTGCTTTCCTTCCTTTTTTCTTCTCTTTTCTTTTTGCCTCTTGAAGTAAATTTAAAGAACTGGTATGCAAGAGCAGGGTCTCTTGGAGTATTTCCAACATGCTTAGCTTGTCTGAAGTCAAGATTTCATCTGTTGAGCAAATTTATACATGGGCAATGAGAAATCCTACTTATAATTCAGGCAAATATATGGGGCTCGTATCTAATGTTTAGTTAATGGGAGAGAAATAAAATCCTCTGGATACTTGGGGGTTCTCCATGACCATATCTAGCCTGATCACTGTAATGAAACCTAGGTTTGTAAGCAGAAACAGAAATAAATTTGGAACAACTCTTGGTAAATAAACTCAGTGATGATACAACCTCTTTCGCGTGGTGTTCACACTCACAACCCCAGTTGAATACAGCAGCCCTGGGGTTTCTTGTGGAGACTGACTTCAGCAACACCTTTCCCCTTTTAGTTAATAATCTTTTTAATTGTAAGGTTTTCTAAATTTTAAATGTTTAAAATTTTTTCACCTCTTAATCAGTTCTGTTCATCTTTATTTTATTTCTATTACTTACCTTTCCCTTCTACTGCCTTTCTCTTGGATTCTCTTAGGTAACAAAAATCAAAAACTCTTGTATCATACTAAAGATGCCTCATAAGTAATTGCCACCACCCCATCATTGCACGTGAATTTCTTCGTTTTTTATTTTAGAGAAAGAGTCTCACTCCTTCACAAACACAATGCCACTCACAGGCTGGAGTGCAGTGGCACAATTATTGCTCACTGCAGCCTCCAACTTCTGGGCTCGAGTGATCCTCCTGCCCCATCCTCCTGAGTAATCAGGACCACAGGCATGCACCACCACGCCTGGCTAATTGTTTTAAAGACTTTTTGTAAAGATAGGGTCTTGCTATGTTGCCTAAGCTTGTCTCCAACCCCTGGCCTCAAGTGATTCTCCTACCTTGGCCTCCCAAAGTGTTGGGATTACAAGCAGGAGCCACTGCACCTGGCCCCCAATTTCCTCTTATAACTCCAACTGGGTACTAATTTTCAGTCACCTACATCCCTCTTGTGTTATCTTCCGTTGGTTTCTCACTATTACTTCTGCAGCCTGCCCCAATTTCTGTATTTTATTGTAGACCCTGGCCTTGGTCAAACATTTGTTTCCTGTTTGCTGAGTTCTGTTTTGTTCTGATTAACTTATCCCATTTTTCTTACTGTACAAATCACAGACTTCCATAAGCGATTTTCCTTCCTTACGTATCAAATTCTGTTATCTCACATAATAAATGTAGCATTATATCCTATAACCTTTAAACTATTTGTGAAGTTACTAGAAATTATTTCACTGCTTGCAGGAGTAAGAGTTTATCATCAGATGTAAAATGTGGCCTGGCGCAGTGGCTCGCGCCTGTAATTCCAGCACTTTGGGAGGCTGAGATGGGCAGATTGCTTGAGCTCAGGAATTCAAGAGTAGCCTGGGCAACATGGCAAAACCCAGTCTCTACCAAAAGTACAAAAATTAGCCAAGAGTGGTGGCATGTGCCTGTTGTCTCAGCTACTCAGGAGGCTGAGGCAAGGGAATTGCTTGAACCCAGGAGGTGGAGGTTGCAGTGAGCCAAGATTGCACCACTGCACTCCAGCCTGGATGACAGGAATGAAACCCTGTCTCAAAAAGAAAAAAAAAAGAAAAAAAGATGTAAAATGTGCCAGAAAGAGTTCAATCCTGACTCAGGCATTATTTACATTTTGACACAATGATGTTTGTATTCCTTTCTGAGTCTCAGTTTCCTGTAAAACGGAAAATAATGCCTTTCTTTAAAAAAAATATATAGTAAAATGAACAGAATGAAAAGGAGCTATTTATCAATATAAATAGGAGGATTTATCAATATAACTGAAAAAAGTTAAGTAGAACATACTCTCCAATAGAAGGTTGTGTTTTTAAAGCTGTATGTAAGTAGAAAAAGAGAAGTGACACACTGTGTTTATGAAGGAAAGTGGCCACTTTTCCACACTAAACTGTCAGTTTCATATCATCTTGTATTCCTGAGTGGCTCCAGGTGAACAGAAGAGGAGTGAGGTTTCTTTCTGTAAGAGTCCTAGAGCCTGGCTTCTAAATAATTCCATATCTGTAGTGAGAAGAGTGGCTTTCCTTTATGGGAGCACAGGCCATCTTTCCCCATCCTGACAGCGTTCTGCACCGACAGCAGTCCACTGACAAAAATATGTGGCTCGAAGTGGGTATCTCACCCAAAGCGGCTTTCAAGGCACAAAGAAAGGGAGTAAGCATGGCTGTCAGTCATCCTTCTGGTCGGTGCAGACCCTTAGCGACATCCTGTGCAGAATGGGGAGGGTGGAACCTGACAAGGACATGATCTAGGCTGGGCACAGTGGCTCATGCCTGTAATCCCAGTACTTTGGGAGGCTGAAGAGAGTGGATTACCTGAGGTCTGGAGTTCGAGACCAGCCTGACCAACATGGTGAAACCTCATCTCTACTAAAAATAGAAAAAAAATTTAGCTGGATGTGGTGGCAGGTGCCTGTAATCCCAGCTACTCAGGAGGGTGAGGTGTTGCAGTGAGCTGAGATCCCACCACTGCACTCCAGCCTGGGCAACAGAGTGATATTCTGTCTCAAAACAAACAAACAAACAAACAAACAAACAAACAAACATGATCTAAAGCGAAATGCACAAAAACTTGGTTGTGCAGGCATTTGACTCACTTTGCCATCATCTTTTTGAAGCACCAGTTAGCATATGAATAATTTCAGATAGAACCAGAGTTGCAGCTTTCTTATTTTCTCTAATTGAGGGAGCATTGGCACATAGTATTTGAATAGTCCACTCTTTTTTTTTTTTTTTTTTTTTTTTTGAGACGGAGTCTTGCTCTGCCGCCCAGGCTGGAGTGCAGTGGCCGGATCTCAGCTCACTGCAAGCTCCGCCTCCCGGGTTCACGCCATTCTCCTGCCTCAGCCTCCCGAGTAGCTGGGACCACAGGCGCCCGCCACCTCGCCCGGCTAGTTTTTTGTATTTTTTAGTAGAGACGGGGTTTCACCATGTTAGCCAGGATGGTCTCGATCTCCTGACCTCGTGATCCGCCCGTCTCGGCCTCCCAAAGTGCTGGGATTACAGGCTTGAGCCACCGCGCCCGGCTGAATAGTCCACTCTTAGACTGGGATAATGGCTAAGTATCAAAGAAAGAAAAGAAAAATTAGTGAGAGAAAAGCTAGGAAAGTAGGCGGCAAGTCAGAAAGTTGGGGATTCTGAGTACTGGCCAATCTCACCTCCCGCTAATGCCTGATCACTCTTCATCTTCAGAGAGCTGGTGGCAATGAGTTTTCTGGAATGAGAAGCAAGATCTTACTCTCTGAGAAAAAGAATATAGTGAAAGAAAGAGAGTGTCTGTGATTTTCCTGGAGAAAAACCAGTGGATATTAGTGACAGAAGATGATTATATCAAGGAGAAGTTCACAGTTAAGGTCCCCTATAAAGATTCTGCCTGAAGGTCCTAATTGATAGCTCCTTTTCATTCTGCTCATTTTAATATATTTTTTTCAAAAAAAAAAAAAAAGTCTCTTTGAATGTATTTCCTAGGGGCTTTCTAGAAGCCTCCACTGTTGTGCTTACAGGCAATACTGCTCTCTGGGACGATTACTTGCAAAATGTGAAATGTTGCTTGTCCACTAGACTCATGGAAGCCCTGCTTATAACAGGTCCTGTCATCTGACCACTGCAGATGTCCCCCAGCCCTCCGCTCAGCCTTGCTCATGCTTCACTAAATAGAGAATTATTATTAGCCTGGCAGCCCCCCTCACAGAAGGGCTGTGAGGTTCTTGAAGACACATTTGGATGGGCACTCAGTTTCCTCAGAAGAAAGGAGCTGCCCAAATATAGGACACAGTATTATTTTGAGTCGGTTGCCTCTAATCCTTCGGGCTTTATGGGTAGAAAGGGAGGAGAGAAGTGATTAGTGAGAGGGTGAGATCAAAGCGCCAGGAGGCCAAGGAAGGAAACAGATGGCTTCCAAAGGGCCCAGGCCCTGCCCGCATGATATTCTCTACCTCCCTAAGCCCCCAAATCCCCCAATCCTCCTGAGGTCTGGAGAATGACTATTGCCTAGTCTCTTTAAGTCTGCCAGACCTGGTTAAAAAAAAAAAAAAAAAAGGGGGGGGGTGGGAGGTGGCGGGGCCGGGCGCAGTGGCTCCCTCCTGTAATCCCAGCACTTTGGGAGGCCAAGATGGACAGATCACGATATCAGGAGATCGAGACTATCCTGGCTAACACGGTGAAATCCTGTCTCTACTAAAAACACAAAAAATTAGCCGAGCATGGTGGCGGGTGCCTGTAGTCCCAGCTACTTGGGAGGCTGAGGCAGGAGAATAGCAGGAACCCGGGAGGCGGAGCTTGCAGAGAGCCGAGAACGCACCACTGCACTCCAGCCTGGGCGACAAGGCAAGATTCCATCTTACAAAAAAAAAAAAAAAAAAGTTTGGGGGTGGAAATATTGAGTTCCAAGGCCGGAACCCACCAGACAAGTTAAGTGTAGCCTGTGTATTGAGATGGTGGGTGGGACACTTCCTACTGAATGGCGCCCTGGGCTTGCATGTGTGTGGATATGTGGGTGGGTGTGTGTTGGGGACAGGGGGCGGTTGGGGAGGGTAGGAGGGCAGTGAGAAAGAAGGGTCCCAGCATGTCCCTTCCTGAGATGTGTGACCCTCCAACCACACATTCTTCTTCCTCGCTCCTTCATTTCCTCCATCCGGTCCCTCTCTTTATCTTGCTTCTTCAGTCATTCCTTTCTTTTAAGAACTTTTGTTATTCATTGGTGACATTTCTGGTTGTCTTGGTCTTTAGGGTACAGTAAAACGTGCAGATGAGGATATTGGGTTGCAAGGAATATTGATTGTTACAGGAGCAAAGATGACAGTACTCTTTCATGACCTCCCACTGGCCCTGAAAAAGTTCTTAAAAACCATTGTTGGCTGGGCACAGTGGCTCATGCCTGTAATCCCAGCACTTTGGGAGGCCGAGGTGGGTGGATTACCTGAGGTCAGGAGTTTGAGACCAGCCTGGTCAACATGGTGAAACCCTGTCTCTACTGAAAATCCAAAAATTAGTTGGGCGTGGTGCCACATGCCTGTAATCCAGCTACTTGGGAGGCTAAGGCAGGAGAATCACTTGCACCCCAGAGGAGGAGGTTGCAATGAGCCGAGATAGTCCCATTGCACTACAGCCTGGGCGACAGAGCACAACTCCATCTCAAACACAAACAAACAAACAAACAAACAAAAACATTGTTTTTAAAATCGTGGTAACTTTGGGTTGTTACAGGATGTAGAAGCAGAACTTGAGAAAATCCTGCCATAGGATCATTCTGCCAGCATTTCCAGAATACATTAAACATGAAATTCTACAGGCCATTAGTTCAACATGGGACATAACACTTTTGCCACTTAGGAGATCAAAATGAATGCATGAGGTTGTATTTATGATAAAGCTGTATGAATGATCACACCAGAACCGTGATGTGTGGCTTTCTCATGGACAGCCCCACTGGGGGTTCAAGTTATTTGAAATTGAAGTTTCTAAATGGCATTTTCCTTATTTTGTGAGTACAGGTAGAAAGTCTTGGATTAAAATTGAGCCACTTTTAAAAAAAGTACATACTTATACAGAAGTACTTGTTCAAAATACTTAGTTCAAAAAAGCAATTGTTCATTCATTGAGCACTTACTGGGTGCCTGTCAGGCACTGCACTAGGTATTATACAAAGATTATTAGTAATACAAATGATGCCAAATCTTTGTTTGGTATTTTCTGTGGGCCAGGAACTGTTCTGAACACTTTGTGCATAATAACATATGTAATCTTCACAACAGCTTTGTGGGTGGATACGCCTCATTTGACAGGTGAGAAAACTGAGGCACAGAAATTAAGTGAATTGCCAGAAAGTCTCCTAGCTATATAATAGTAGGGCAGGATTCAAAGCCAGGCAGTCTGGCTTTGAGTCTGTATTTTGTGATACTGCCTTCCCTGCTTGGAGAGTTTGAAAAAAGAGGCAGACAAGTAAAGAGATAATTACAAGAAAGGATGATAAGGGAGGTGATAGTGGTAGAGTTTCATGAGCGCTAGTGCCCACTCTAACCTGAGAGAACCAAAAACGATGCTCACCTTAAGCTTTGAGGAAGAATCAGTAAGTCAGGCAAAGAAGGCAGGGAGGAGTGAGTTACGCAGAGGAAGTTGCATGTGTAAAGGCACAGAAGCAAGAGAGGAGTTGGCACATTCCAGAAACCACGAGATATTTGGGAAGTGTGAAAACCTGGAAAGGGGAGTGGATGGTTGGGAAAGTAAGAGATGAACCCAGAGGTGTCTGTGAGATGGATCTCGAAGGACCCAGCATGCCATGCTACAGAGTGTGGACTTCATTCCTACTTCGGCTGATGGCTGTTAAGCAGAGGAAAAACAGATCAGAATTGCATTTTGGAAATATCCCTTTGTGGAATTGAATAAATGATGAGAAGGCACGGAGTCTTGGAACTGAACAGGAGATTATTGCAGTCATCCAAGCAACTCATGAGGACTTGAACCGAGGTGGCAGAAGTGAGGGGAAGGAGGGAACAAATTCAGGAAGCATTTGAGAGAGAGTTGATTATGTTTAGTGACCAGATAGATTCGGGAGAGAGTGCACTGCGGGTGAAAGCCGCCTCTGGGAGAGCTCTCAGCATACTTCAGTGACTAGATGAAAGGGGGTGTCATTAACTAGATTAGGGAATAATAAAAAGAGAAAGACATTTTTCGGAAAAGGATTTTTTTTTAAGACGGAGTCTTGCTCTGTCACCCAAGCTAGAGTGCAGTGGCATGATCTCGGTTCACTACAACCTCTGCCTTCCAACTTCCAGCGATTCTCCTGTCTCAGCCTCCTGGGTAGCTGGGATTACAGGCGCCTGCCACCACACCTGGCTAATTTTTGTATTTTTAGTACAGACAGGGTTTCACCGTGTTGGCCAGGCTGGTCTTGAACTCCTGACCGCAGGTGATCTGCCTATCTCAGCCTCCCAAAGTGCTGGGATTACAGGCGTGAGCCACCGTGCCCAGCTGACAAAAGAGAATTTAACAGTTTACATAACTTATTGAATGACCCAAAGGCATTAATGATGGCATTGAAGTTCTGTTTTTATTTCTCCTTCTCTCCCATCTGTTGACTTTATAGTTAGACTTGCTGTCTCTGCGTGGTGGTAATTATGGTCACTAGCAGTTCTACATTTATAGCATTCTTATGACTAATAATCTTCACCCAAAAGAAAGAGTATCTTTCTTGATAGTTTCAGCCAAAGTCTTGGAGTAGGGGAGAAGTCTCATCGACATTTTGTGTCACATGTTCATTCTTGAACTAGGTACAATGGCAGGAAGGATATGGGTTCCCTAGCTGATGAGTCCTGGACTGCCTGCCCACCCCTGGAATTTCAACCAAACCACAGGGACTGGAAGTCAAGGGAAGCAGATGGAAGTGGCAGGTGGCCACTGCATTGGACTACACAGAAGGTCATGTTTAACATACTGGTGCCTGTGAGTGTTTTAGAAGCACAGACCGCTGGGATTGGACTTGCTGGGTCAAGATGATGCTCTTGAAAGGGTCTCAGTAGAGAATCGTTCCAAAACACATATTGCTACCAACAGGGATGACCAGCATTTAAGAAACAGGTAGAGAAAAAAGGATGTAACAAAAGATTGAGAAATGACCCATGAAACAAAATTAAGTACAGTATAATAGAAAGCGAGAAAGAAAACAGTTTTAAGAAAGAAGGAATAGTTCAGCAATGCCAGAGCCTTCAGAAATCAAAGCTCAACACTGAAATGCCACTACTAGATTTAGCAACAGAGAAGCCACTGGTAAGGTTGACAGCACAGTAGTCCTGACACCGTTAGAGTGAGTTCTTCAAGGTCAAGTACTCCGTTCTTCCTTCTTTGTATCCTCTGTGCTTTCTTTAGTGCCCTTAGTAGGGTGAGGTCTCAATACCTATTTGTAAATGACCAAGTATGTTCATTGATCACAGGTCAGTGTATTTAAATGTGGGTGTTTGGGAACTTTGTTATATGTTGTTCAGTGAGGCTGTCTTTCACGGAAAACTCGATAGTCACAACCACTTTAGGGCTGTTGATTCTTTATTGGTCCAGAAGAGGTGAATGGTGTTAAACATGATGTTTTTGTTACCTGTGAAGGATTTAGTCCATTGCCCTTGCAGGAATAAGCATGCTAAATATGTGTGATGCAAAGACTAGTCTGCAATGTGCACTTAATGACGTAATGACGCCATCTCTACATTTAAAATGCAAGCATTGACACTTTTAGTACCAGAACTGAGTCCTTAGGCATTCCTAGCCAGGAAAACCGTGAACAACAAATGTTATTTCCTCTGGTGCCATTAATCTTAGTGTGTTTCCCTCTGCTTCCTCCAAGTTTCTGGATGATAACATCTGCACCCATCTCCTTCACAGGGTCAGTATGTGGACTAATTCTCATTATCCTGAAATAAGATGGTGGTCATAGCATCCCTACATTATGTTTTTGGTGAGATAGTTTTGATTCATGCTCCATTTTCAGTTTATTTTTAGCTCGCTTTCCCTCACTGTGCTGAAGAATGGACTTGTCAGATTTATTGATCTTTTTCATAATCCTGGAATTTTCAGTAAGGTCATTTCACAGTTTGTTCTCTGTTGGATAAGACTAACCCTCATAATAACTTCAATCCATAAGGCCTAGTGTTCTTCATACCCTACGGCATCCTATCCTTAAGAAAGTACATTTGCTCTGATAAAACTTAAATTGTCTACAGCTTTCTATGGAAAATTTGTCTGGATTACATACCAGCCGCTTGGTTGTCATTTGAAAGTATAGATAACAAAGAAATAATGAGAGAGAAAACGAGAATGAGAATGAGGAGAAGAAGGACCAGTACAGTGGAAACTTTATATTCAACTAAACCTGGCAGGTGGTTGGTTGGTTAATTGAAAAAAGTTAAGCAAGAAATAATAAATGATACCTCTGTACTTGTCTTTATTATAATAACCTAAAAACTTACACATTAACTTTCATTACCAGTATTCTGATGGAGGGCGAGGACTTCCCTTTGAGTGGGAATCTACAAAATGACTATATGGTCTTTTTCAGTGAACTATGCCCATGATACATTTTCTAGGGTGTTCAATTTCCATTTCTGTTTTTTATTCTACTTGGATTGAGATGTTAAAGGTTTTTGTCAAACAGTCTGAAAGTAGTCCACATTTTCTTTCTTCCCAAATCTCTTCTCATTCATATCTAGGTCCACAGCATTGTCTTTAGAGATTTGCCTTCATCGAATCATTAAGCATTCCACTTAGTTGTGATAGACACAACTGTCTTTCATTTGCATTCATATTACAAGAAGATTTTTTTTTTTTTTTTTTGAGACAGAGTCTTGCTCATGTCACCCAGGCTGGAGTGCAATGGCACCATCTCGGCTCACTGCAACCTCTGCCTCCCGGGTTCAAGTGATTCTCCTGCCTCAGCCTCCCGAGTAGTTGGGATTACAGGCACCCACCACCACGCCCAGCTAATTTTTGTATTTTGTTAGTAGAGATGGGGGTTTCACCATGGTGGCTGGGCTCGTCTTGAACTCCTGACCTCATGATCCGCCCACCTCGGCCTCCAAAAGTGTTGGGATTACAGGCGTGAGCCACCGTGCCCAGTCAGATTTTTTTTTTTTTTTAAATATATTTTGGCCCCTCTTTTCCTTTCTCCGCCATCGTGGTGTGTTCTTGCCTCCGCTTCTCGCCATGTCTTCTCTCAAGACTTTCAAGATTAAGCAATTCCTGGCCCAGAAACAAAAGCAAAATCGTCCCATTCCCCAGTGGATTCAGATGAAAACTGGAGATAAAATCAGGTACAACTCCAAAGGAGACATTGGAGAAGAACCAAGCTGGGTCTATAAGGAATTGCACATGAGATGGCACACATATTTGTGCTGTCTGAAGGTCACGATCACATTACCATATCAAACTGAAAATGTCACCACTCTCTGGAGAGTTCGACGTGTTTTCCTCTCTGAATCTATTGTGAATGCGTTGGTTGACTGGGTTCAGTAATAAATATGTGAGGCCTTTCATTTAAAAAATATATATATATATAGAGAGAGGAATAATTCTAGATTTACAGAAAAGACATGAAGATAGTATGGAGAATTCCCATATACCCCACACCGTGTTTCCCTGTTACTGATATCTTACATTTGTATGGTACATTTGTCATAATTAATGAGCCCAAATAGTGTGTTACTATTAAAGTTCATACTTTATTCAGACATCCTGAGTTTTGTCTAATGTCCTTTCCATGTTGGAGGGTCCCATTCAGAATACATTGAGTTATCCTGCTTCCTTAGGCTCCTCTTGGCTGTGATAGTTTCTCATGTTTTCCATGTTTGTGATGACTTGACAGTTTTGAGGAGTACTGATCAGGTATTTTACAGACTATCCCTTGACTGGGATTTGTCTGATCCTTTCCTCGTATTTTTATTAGGGTTATGTGTTTTTGGGAGGAAAACCATGTAGGTCAAGTATCATTCTCATCACATTATATCAAAGATTTATGGCCAGGCACAGTAGTGCATGCCTGTAATCCCAGCACTTTGGGAGGCTGAGGTGGGTGGATCACCTGAGGTCAGGAGTTCGAGACCGGTCTGACCAACATGGTGAAACCCGTCTCTACTAAATACAAAAAATTAGCCAGGCATGGTGGCGGCCTCCTGTAATCCCAGCTACTTGGGAAGCAGAGGCAGGAGAATCACCTGAACCCAGGAGGCAGAGGTTGCAGTGAGCCAAGATGGTGCCATTGTACTCCAGTGTGGGCAACAAAAGCGAAACTACGTCTCAAAAAAAAACAAAACAAAACAAAAAAAGATTTATAATATTAACATGAATCATCATATTACCATTAATGTTAAGCATGATTAACTGGCTTAAGTATTGTTCATAAACTTTTTCCACTGCAATTTACCCTTTTGTCCTCTTTTCCATCCTATATTCTTTGGAAGAAAGCCACTATGCACAGCCCACATTGAAGGAATGGGAAGTTATATTTCACTTCCTTTGGGGGAAAGTACCTAAATTATTTGAATTCTTCTGCACGGGAGATTTGTCTAAAGAGACAAATTCATTCATTTGTATCAGTATGGGCTCAGATATTTATTTTATACTTGGGTTATAATCTAATATTTATCTTGTCTCCCAAATTTTTTAAACTTTGGCTACTTGGAGCTCTTCAGTTGGCAGCTTCTGTGGTATAATCCCACTTCTCTCTCTCTCTCTCCCCCCGCCCCGCTCTGTGTGTGTGTGTGTATTTTGTGTACTTTCTAACTTTCTGTCACTACAGGATGATCTAGGTTCATCCTCACATACTTCCCGTCCCAGTCCTAGAATAAGCCATTTCTCTAGGAAGCCCTGTTCTATTTTATTGGAGAACAGTATTGATCTGGGTACTAGATGTACTTACTGATACTGGGGTGTCATTGCATCTAGGCATTCTCAGCTGAAAGAGCAAGGAAATACATGTGTGTATATCATCCGTATATACACATGTCTAGAAATATGTCTGTATGTCTGTAACCACCTGTATCGGCATTAAACTAAACATGAGTTCAAATTGATGTTTTCAAATCTAATCCATTACTACATGGATCATTCTAGCCTTTTCCCCTTGTTTACTGTAACTTTCCATTCCAATAGTGAGAAACTTAGCTTCTACCATTTGTCATTTATTTTGTTAACTGTTCAATTCCAATACGCATGTACAGTCACCCGTTGGTATCTGTGGGGGATTGGTTCTAGAACCTTCTGCTCCATAGAATTGCTTTTCTTTTATGCCTTTAACAACAATTACTTGACCGTATTTGAATGGGTCTATTTCTTGAGTTGTTTTGCTCAATTAATATGTGTTTCTATTTTGCTAGTACCATGTTGTCTTGATAACTATCATTTTATAGTGAGCTTTGAAATAGTGTGATTTTTTCAACTTTGTTTTTCTTCTTCAATATTGTGTTGGCTATTCTATCTTTGTTTATTGTTATTTTGCCTTTCATACAAATTTTAGAATCAGTTCTCTAGATCTGCAAAATATCTTGTTAGGATTTTGAATGGGTTTATGCTGGATCTGTAGATCAAGTTGTAAAGAATCAACGTTTTAACAATATTCAATCTTCCAGTCTGTGAACATGAAATATTATTCCATTTATTTAGATAGTCTTTGGTTTCTTTCTTCAGATTTCTATAGGTTTATAGAAATATAATATATATATCTATATATATAGATACTGCATGTATTTTATTACATTTACACACACATATTTTGTCTTATTTGGTGCTATTGTGGAGAGTGTATTTTTTTTAAATTTTAAACTCCAGTTGTTCCTTGCTAGCATATGAGAAAGCAGTTGACTTTTGTTTATTGACTTCGTATAGGGCAGCCTTGCTATGCTGACTTATTAGTTCCCGGACAGTTTGTTCTGAATCTTTTTGTTTAGTTTCTTTGTACCAAACTTATAGTTGGTAGTTGGCTCTTTTTAAAAAAAAATTTTGTTGTTGTTGTTGTTGTTTTTTTTACATCTACTCTAACACTTCGTTTCTTAACTTGTGTATTTAGACCATTCACATTTAAATTGGTTGTTGATATAGTTAAATTAATATCTGTCATGTTTGTAACTATACTTTTGATGTTTCAAGAATGTTACGTAAGTGGAATCATACAATACATAACTTTTGGGGATTGTCTTTTTCGCTCACTTTTCTAAGATTTTTTCACACAATATTATTCATCCAGGTTGTTGTGGAAATCAGTAATTCATTACTTTTCATTGTCGTAGGTAGTTCCATGCTAAATTTTTAAGGAAAATGCCAGAGTGGCTATACCATTTTATATTTCCGCCAGGAATGCATGAGTGATTCATTTTCTTTGCATCCTTGTCAGCATTTTATATTCTCACTATTTTATTGTAACCACTCTGATGGAGGTATAATTATATCTCATTGTGGTTTTAATTTACATTTTCATAAAGGTTAGTGATGTGGAATATTGTTTAGGTGCTTATTCTCCATTTGTATATATTCTTCTGTAAACTGACTTCATATAGTTTTTGTATGATCTAGATTGGATTGTTTGGGTTTTTACTGTTTAATCTTGAGAATTCTTTATATACTCTATTTTTTTTTCTTTTTTCTTTTTCTTTCTTTCTTTCTTTTTTTTTTTTTTGAAATGGAGTCTCACTCTGTCTCCCAGGCTGGAGTGCAGTGGCGTGATCTCGGCTCACTGCATCCTCTGCCTCCTGGGTTCAAGAGATTCTCCTGCCTCAGCCTCCTGAGTAGCTGGGATTACAGGCGCATGCCACCATGCCTGGCTAATTTTTGTAGTTTTAGTAGAGACAGGGTTTTACCATGTTGGCCAGGCTGGTCTCAAACTCCTGACCTCAGGTGATCTGCCTGCCTCAGCCTCCCAAAGTGCTGGGATTACAGGCATGAGCCACTGTGCCCAGCCCTATATACTCTAGATTTGATTCCCTTGTTGGATATGTCATCTGCAAATATTTTCTCCCACTCTGTAGCTTGTCTTTTCCTTCTCTTAATAGGGTCTTTCACAGCACAAAAAGTTTTAATTTCAGTGAAGTCTAATTTATCAATAATTTCTTTTATTCATCATAATTTTGTGTGAAGTACAAAAATCTCTTTGCCTGGTTCTAGGTCCCAGGATTTTCTCCTGTTTTTATTTTTATTTTTTTTCCTAAACCATTTTTTTTGTTTTTTGTTTTTTGAGACAAGAGTCTCACTCTGTCACCCAGGCTGGAGTGCAGTGGCAGGATCTCTGCTCACTGCAAGCTCCGCCTCCTGGGTTCACGCCATTCTCCTGCCTCAGCCTCCCGAGTAGCTGGGACTACAGGTGCCCCCCACCACGCCAGGCTAATTTTTTTTTTTTTTTTTAATTTTTAGTAGAGACGGGATTTCACCATGTTAGCCAGGATGGTCTTGATCTCCTGACTTTGTGATCCACCCGCCTTGCCCTCCCAGTGTTGAGATTACAGGCGTGAGCCACCGCGCCCAGCCTTTTTTTCCTAAAAGTTTTATACTTTTCATTTTATACTTAAGTCTGTGATCTTTATTGAGCTAATATAAGTTATGATACTTAGGTAAAGGGTTGTTTGCTTTTAACTTTTTTGCCTATTTATATCTAATTATTCCAGCACCATTTGTTGAAATGACTGTCTTTCCTTCCTCTAATTGCTTTTGCACCTTGGTCAAAATCAGTTGCTCATGTTTGTGTGAGTATATTTCTGAGTGCTATATTTTTTTCTATTGACCCATCCATTTATTCCTCCACCAATACCAAGAAGTCTTGATTACTTTAGTTGTACTGAAAGAGTTGAAATTGGGTAGATGGATTCTTCCCACTTTATTTTTTCCCAACGTTGTTTTTGCTGTTCTAGTAACCTTTGCCTTTCCTATAAATTTTACGTTAATTTTTACTGCTTCTATAAAAAAACATACTTGCTGAGATTTCAATAGGAATTGCTTTAAACTTCTATATCAGTTTAGAGAGAATTGACATCTTTTCTACGTTGAGTCTTCCAATCTGTAACTACAGTAGCCATTTATTTATGTTTTGATTTCTTTCATTAGAGTTTCTTAACTTTTAGCTTATAAAGTTTTGTTAGATTTACAACTTATATAATTCTTTTTTTGAGTGGCTATGAATTGAATTGTATGTTCAATTTCAGAATGTATGGTTTCATTGCTAGCATATAGAGATACAATAGATTTTTGTAAGCCTGAATTTACTTACTAGTTTGGGGAGGGTTTTTTGTTTGTTTGTTTGTTTGTTTTTTGTTTTTGTATGTGCCTTGGGATTTTCTCTGTAGGTAACCATGCCGTCTGTAGGTAAGGATCATTTTATTTCTTCCTTTCTGATCTGTTTACATTTTACTTCCTTTTCCAGTCTTATTGCACTAGCTAACACCTCCAGCACTATGTCAAATAAGAGTGGTGAGAGTAGATCCCTACCTTCTTCCGGACATTAGAAAGAAGGCATACAACTTTCACTATTAAGTATGAGTAAGTTGTAGTTTTTTGTAGATCTTTATCCAGTCGAGAAAGTTCCCCTTCTATTCCGATTTTTCTAAGCAGTTTTACATAAACGAAAGTTCCATTTTGTCAAATGCTTTTCCTATATTGGATGATGTAACTCTGTGATTTTTATTCTTTATCCTGTTAATAGCATGGATTACATTGATTGATTTTTGAAAATTAAACCAACCTTGCATCCCTGAAACAAACCCCATTTGGTTATGGTCCATAATTCTTCTTAAATGTTTATGAATGCTATTTGTTAATATCTTGTTAAAAATTTTGGTCTATATCAGGAGAGATATTGACCTATATTTTTGTGTATGGGGTTGTGGTCTTTTTTTTTTTTTTTTTTTGGACGGTGTCTCGCTCTGTCGCCCAGGCAGGAGTCCAGTGGCACCATCTTGGCTCACTGCAAGCTCCGCCTCCCGGGTTCATGCCATTCTCCTGCCTCAGTCTCCTGAGTACGGCTAATTTTTTGTATTGTTAGTGCAGACGGAGTTTCACCGTGTTAGCCAGGATGGTCTGGATCTTCTGACCTCATGATCTGCCCGCCTCAGCCTCCCAAAGTGCTGGGATTACAGGCGTGAGCCATCGCTCCTGACCGGGGGTTGTGGTCTTTTGTGTGTATTGTCTTTGTCTGGTTTTGGTATCAGGGTAATACTGACTTCATAAAATGAATTGTAGTATCCCTTCCTCTCCTATTTTCTGGAGAGATTTTGTGGAATTAGCATTAATTCTTTAAACATTTGTTAGAATTCTCCAATTAAGCCATCTGGTCTGGAGAATATTTTGAAGGAGTTTTTAAATTTATAAGTTAAATTTCCATAATAGTTGTAGGGATATTCAAATTACCTATTCCATATTGGGTTTTCTGATAGCCGTGTTTTGGAAATGATCTGTTTCTTCTAAATTGACAAATTTACTATTGTTCTGTTGTACGTGTTGTTGTTCATAGTATCCCCTTATTGCCCTTTCTACATCTGCATATTCCTTAGCGATACCTTCTATTTCACTCCTGATATTATTAATTGGTGTTTTTCTTTGTCAGTCTTTCTAGGGATTTCTTAATTTTATTGATCTTTTCAAAGAGCTAACTCTTTGTTTCATTGATTTTATTTTTGTCTTATTTGTAATTTCATAGATTTCTGCCTTTATCTTTATTGTTTTCTTCTCTTGCTTGGGATTTATTTTGCCCTTCTTTTTTGGGGAGGCTCTTGAGGCGGGATATTGTTATCAATTTGAGACTTTTCTTCTTTTCTAATGTATGCATTTAGTGCTATAAATTTCCTTCTGTGCACTGCTTTAGCTGTGCTCCACAAATTTTGAAGTGTTATACATTCATTTTCATTCAATTCAATGTATTTTTATTGTTTCCCTTAAGGCTTCTTTGATCCATGAATTATTTAGAAGTGTGTCATTATCCGAGGGTTTGGATATGTGTTATCTTTATATATTCATTTCTAGGTTGATTTCTTTATGGTCTGAGTAACTGTATGATTTCATTTCATTTTGTTGAGTTTTTTTGTTTATTTTGGTGTCTATGTGTTTGTGTGTGTGTAGCCTAGTATATGGTCTATCTTTGTATCTGTCCATGAACACTTAAAAAGACTGTGCGTTCTCCTGTTCTTGGGTGGAGTGTTCAATAAAAGTTGATCATATCCTGTTGCATTATAATGTTGTTGAGTTCTGCTGTATTGTTATTTTCTTCTAATTATTCTATCAATTGTTGAGAGTGATGTGTTAAAGTTTCCAATCATAATTGTGATTTGTCTGTTTTTTCTTTCAGTTCTGTCAGTTTCTGCTTCACATATTTTGCATTTCTGTTGTTTGCTATATACACATTTAGGATTGGTAGGTCTTGGGGGATTGATCCTTTTATCATTACATAATGTCTTTTCTGGTCATTTCTTTGCTTTCTCGGAGGTTTATTTGATACATATTTTCTCATCCTTTTACTTTCAAACTGTTCATATCATTACATAGGCAGCATATAATTGAGTTATGGTTGTTATTCCATTCTGCCAATATTTGTCTTTAGTATACTTAGACCATTTCATTTAATATATTTATTGATGTGGTAGTGTTTATGTTTGCCTTTTTTGTTGTTGCTGTTTTCACTTTGTTTTTTATCTTCTTTCTTGTTTCCATGGATTATTTGAACTACATTTTCCACAAGAACTCTCAAGATACTAATCATAGTTATGGTATATCTCCTGTATGATAATTCCAACATCTATATTATATTTGACTCTGGTTCTGAGGCTTGCTGGCTCTTTAATTCTTTAAACTATGTTTTTTCTTGCCTTTTGCTATGCCCTTAATCTTTTGTTGAACGTTGAACCTGTGGTATCAGGTAACAGAAACTGAGGTAAGAAAGCATTTGGTGTGAGAATTTATGTTACTCTAAGAGTTAGGCCATGTTTAGTGTTGCTTTAGCTGTGGGTCTCAGAGGCTTCCGATTTTTCTAGTGTCCTTGTTTTTGTCTCATCTTGACTTTTGGTTTCCCTTAAAGCTTCTCCTCAGCAACGGTTTATGTCTTGTAGCTCTGTTATCTGTGATCTAGTGTTATTATATTGAGTTCCTGTTGGTGTGCCGGTAAGGTGTGGAGTAGGGGGAGCATTCTATTATCTTCCAATTAAATCTATTTTTAATTAGACCTGTGTCTCCAGGCTATGACCTTCACAAATGTTTCCAAAGTGGTAAACTTTTTTTTTTAAATGCCCTCTACTTCTTTCCCTGGTTGTAGTAGTCTCAATGTATTTCCTTGAAGCCCTGACCCCCAATGACTATGTTTCTTCCTCCCTTCCTCTTTCCAGTGAGATAAACTGGAGTAAACTGGTGTGGAAGGAAGTTCTTTCTCCCATGTGGGATCGGCTCCTGCACAGTGCTGTGCTTTGGAGGATAAGCTTGTGTGTTTTGCGTTGTTTAATCTTTCCCACCTCCTACTAGAGCTGTGAGGGGATGTTTCTTGATCTTCACCATGAGAACCTAGTGGGGTTTCTGGAAGTAAAGCCCCTGAAAGTATAGGCCCTTCCCTAAGACCATAGTGCTCGTGAGTTTCTTAATCTCATGCTCGGCCACCCTCAGCCTGTAGCACTTCATGAAAATTATCGTTTAAATGTTCCTAGGAGTTTATGGCCACAGCAGCTTTTGCCCCACAGAAGCTAATCTCCGTTGTGACTTTCTGGATGCGCCTGTCGCTCCATAGTCCAGAGTGGCAGTGACTGCTGCAATATCAGTGATCTGATGGGTCGAGACGCGCCATCAGTTTTCTGTTTATCCAGCTGCTTCTTCTTGTAAAAATAACTTCCAAGCTCTTTACATGCCACAGCAGAAACCAAACGTCTCTCAAGTCTTTCTTTCAAATCACAAGCCAGATTTTGTACCTTCTCTGTCCAAAACCCTGTAATGACTCATGACTTCATGCAGAGTAAAAGTCTAACCTGTGACGCTGGCCCAGCACCAACTGGTCTCTGTTCCTACTCTGACCTCCTCTTCTGTTCTTCCTCATGCCCAACCCAGGTAGACTGGCAGTTCCTCCACTGTGCCAGACGTGCTGCCACTGGAGACTCCATGCTCTGTTTCCTTTGTCTTTAAATGCTCCTCCTTTGATATCCACTGGACTCGATCCTCTCTCCAGCCTTTGCTCAGATCTCACCTTTTCAGTCAGGTTTGCCTTGCCCACTCAGTTTCATATTGTAATTTTACGCTACTTCACCGTCCACCCCAGCTTTCCAATCCTTTCACCCTTTTATGTACTTACATTACTTTTTACCTTTTTGTCATGGCCATCTTCATCTTACAACATACTTTATAATTGTTATGATATTATAGTCTCTCCCACTATGATGTTAAGTTCCATGAAGCAAAAGATCTTTGTCTCTTTTGGTTACTGATAGAACCCCAATTTGCAGAACACAGTCAGGCACAGAGTAGATATGAAATAAAACTCTGGAATGTTGAATATTGGTCTTTTACAGTGACTGTTCACTAACATATCCTAAGTCACTTACAGCAGCTGACTTGAATTCAGTGTTATTCGAGTCTGCACAGGCTCAGGAGTAAAGACTGGTTTGCCAGAAGTTCCATGCAACCACTGCATAGGCAAAACACATTTTCTGGGCTTTCAGGGATACATTTTCACTGTCAGCTGCCACCCAGGATGGTTCAGGGAAAGAATTTCACAAACTTTGCACTATGCCTGAAAACAAAGAACGCACCTCTAGTGCATGTGTGTTCCCAGGAAGACCGGAAATGCCTCAGCGATGAGACCACTGGTGTATTTCTTTCTTTCTTACCTTATGCAACATCTAACAAGAGGCAGGTTCATAATAATTCCTCAGCACATATAGATTGAATTCATTTGAGAGCTTCCGAGATGGAAAACTCTTTTTTGAGAAATAAACTCTTAGCTTGGATGCAGTGGTTGGGTGGCGTTTTATTATTCTAGAGACATGCTGACTCACAGTGATGGGGGAAGGGAGTAAGGGGAGAAGAAAGGCTTTTAGACTAAGCATATGGATTACTTAGAGTTCCTCCTCTGGCTTCTCAAGGTGTATGTTTTGATTTTCTTGGCTTCTTATGAATCTTGTTCAGCTGTCTAGCTGCTGCCTGCTGTCCTGTTCACAGTGGGGAGTTAGCACAGGGCCAGTAGAGCTGGAGGCTGCACTGTGAGTTTGTTCCTCTGTGCTGTCTAGTCATCAGAGTCCCTCTTGCAAAACCAAGAAGAATAAACCACAATCTGCTTCTAGCTGTAAATCTACCCTGGGGATGACAAGCTGATGTCACGCAACTGGCCAGCTCACTGCATTGTGACCACAGCCTGTGGCTGCATTCTTAGTGTTGTGTTGTGTAATTGCAGGAAAGTGCCTGTACAGACCCTACACATCCCTTAGTTAAAGATTTACAGCCTAACGCATCCACTTTTTTGTCTTCTGCTCCCTAGGACAACACCCACACAGAAAGAGGATGATTTCCCTTAACTCAACCCCTGTAAGTTACTGCCGTTCATCTCATGGGAGGGGCTGAAATACATGCTAGCAACTCCTCTTACTTCAAAGTAAGAGTCAGCTTTTTCTCCCTATTTGGGACATCAAGCCTAGTATGCAAGACTGAAGATTTTTTTCTTCATTTTTGCTTAATTCTCATGCCAAAGTATACTATAATAAATATGTGAAGTTAGTTATATTGTTCAAAGATGTACACAGGCACATTTATGCCTGCTAATACATCAAAGAAGTATTTACGAACGCCCATCTTTTTAAAAAGTTTGCATCATTCTCTGCTGAAGGAGCCTGCTCACTGGTTAAATGCTGCAGTCCCTCCGGGCAGTGATGTGCCTTCATTAATAGAGAGAACTGAAGAGCCAGAGCTGGTGAATCTTCTAAGGAGCAGGGAAGTAAGGTGTGCTTAAGGCACAAAGGCTGCTTGAGTGGCTTCAGGGAATTCAAGACAGGTGACAACTCTAGACTCACTTGCTGAAAGAATTTTGAAAACCTTCCTCATTCAGCACCTGGGAGTGCCCTCTGAAAGGCCCTTCTTAAAATGCTTCCAGAGAACTCAATCTGGTGAAGAGCCAAGGAAGCCTTTTCCTTGCAAGGCTGACCACTGGCATCTGCCTTCCTGTGCTGGCTGTAGGCGTATTGTTTTATAGGATGTACATTTAGAACCTGCAGATTTCAATTCTGTACCAGGTGCTTATATTTAGGACAAGATCTTCAAGGTCACAGATTTTCCCATTCTTTCTTTCCTTGAACTAGCAGTTTTGGAAGTACTTTGAGTGGTCCAAACCATGGTGTTTCTACCTTAGGTGAAGAAAGGCTATGAATGAGACTGAGATAGTTACTATACAAATTTGAAACATCCAGGAAGGAAGAGAGGATAAATACCTGTCTTACCTGAAAAAGCAGTGGCAATTAACGAAGATCTGACACGTAAATGAGAATCATGAAGCAATAGGAAAAATTCCATTGAACCCAAGCTCCTATAGCCTGTTAGCTTGATGAACTGGGACAACACCTGAGGCCTTCAGTCACTTGTTTCACTTTCTGAAAAGCATTTACTGAAATACCTACTATGAGCCTACAAATCTTCTAGAAGATAAAAGTAAAACTGTAAATAATACCAGTGTCTGCTGCCAATGACAGTGCATTCTAATGGGGGATGCCGGAGAGATAGACATATAAAAATTAATTTGGGGTTGGGTGTGGTGGCTCATGCCTGTGACCTCAGCACTTTGGGAGGCCGAGGTGGGCGGATCGCTTGAGCTCAGCCATTCGAGACTAGCCTGGACAACATAAGGAGACCCCATCTCTACAAAAAATTCAAAAATTAGCTAAGTGTGGTGGTGCTTCTTGGAGAGCTACTTGGGAGGCTGAGGTGGGATGATCGCTTGAGCCTGGGAGGTTGAGGCTGCAGTGAACCATGATTATGCCACTTCACTCCAGCCTGGACAACAGGGCAAGATTCTGTCTCAAAAAATTAAAAAATGAAAAATAAATAATTTTGAAACAATCTCATAAGTGCCACCAGTAAAACAACCTGAATGTACTTATAGGGTTCTTGTTCTTAAGCTAAATATGTACATGGATGATCTCATTCAATCTTCACAATAAATTTCTGAGGTAGGTAGCATTACCAGTCTGCTGTGCAGATGAGAAAACTGAGGCTCAGTGGACTGAAACCCATCTCGCAACTAGTAAGAGGCTGACCTAACATCAGAACCTGGGTCTGTCTGGCTCCAACGCCCGTTCTTGCTGCCAAGATTCTGTACAACTTTCCGTGTGATAAAAAATTATATACCAAATATTTTAAGAGTCTCTAGAAAGAGACGTGATTAGGACAGTGGAAAGAAGGATAACAGGATAAACTTTGAGGGGATGTCACTTTGAACTACTTCTTTATTCCATTTCATTTCTTCTACTGACATATTATTTGTGCCGTTTAAAAGTCATTCTCTTATATTAGGAATATAAAAGTTAATTCATCAGTATCTGCCTTTAAAGGTATATGTGTGGTGTCGTTACACTACACAGAAAGTGGTATACTATTTAAATAATATAAATTTAAATATATATTAAATTTAAATAATATTAAATTTCAATAATATTTAATTTAAATAATATTATACCACTTTATATGTAGTGTAAGGAACTTTAACATTTCTCCTTCCCATCCTTTGTGCTATTATTGTCATATACTTATTTTTACATATGCTAAGAACACACAATCCATTGTTTACTATTCTTGCTTTAGAGCAAAATTGCTGTTTCAGAGCAGTTAAAAATTTCTAAACATGATTTTATTTATTTCATTCCCAATGTTCTATATCTTTGTGTAGATCCAAGTTTCTGACCTACATTATTTTTCTTCTGCCTGAAGAACTTTCTCGAACAGCTCTTGAGTGTAGGTCTGTTGGCAAGGCATTCTGTCAGTTTTGTTTGCATGAGAAAGTAGTTCTCTTACATTTTTGAAATATATTTTCGCTGGGAATGGAATTCTATGTTGATAGTTCCACAAGATGGCAGTTCTCCCAACCATCTTAGCACTTTATGGATGTCCCTCTACGACCTGCTGGCTTGCATGTTTTCTGAGGAGTCTTTTGCAGGGCTCACCTTTGTTCTTCTCTGTGGAATGTGTCTTTTTTCTGGCTGCCTTCAAGATTTTCTTTTTGTTGTTTGTTTTCAGCAGTTTGAGTGTATGTCTTTTGTTTCCAGCAGTTGTTGCATGTGGTTTTGTTATTTATTTATTCATTTGTTCATTTGTATATTTATGCTCCTTGGTACTATCTGATCTTCCTTTTTTTTTTTTTTTTTCTGTGAGACAGAGTCTCCCTCTGTCTTCAGGCTGGAGTGCAATGGCACCATCTCAGCTCACTGTAACCTCTGCCTCCTGGGTTCAAGTGATTCTCCTGCCTCAGTCTCCTGAGTAGTTGGGATTACAGGCGTGTGCCACCACCCGGCAAATTTTTATATTTTTAGTAGAGATGGGGTTTCTCCCAACCTCAGGTGATCTTCCCACCTGGGCCTCGCAAAGATCTGGGATTACAGGCGTGAGCCACTGCTCCCTGCCTGATCTTCTGAATCTGTGGTTTGCTGTCTGTCATTTTGGAAATTTTTGGCTATTATTTATTCAATATTTCTTTTGTTCTTCCCTCTTCCTCTTCTCTTTCTGACGTTCAAAGCATGCCTATGTTAGACAGTTTGGTATTGCTCTGAG
The DNA here is from genome assembly GCF_024542745.1 of Macaca thibetana thibetana. Taxonomy (NCBI): domain Eukaryota; kingdom Metazoa; phylum Chordata; class Mammalia; order Primates; family Cercopithecidae; genus Macaca; species Macaca thibetana. Next base: position 204,597,690 of record NC_065578.1, on the reverse strand, counting down.
GGTTTTGGATACTCAGTAATGTTTCAGTTTTGAACTCAGTTGTATTTTTGTGTGTCAGTGTGGGCCATTGCTGCTGACCCGTCTTCATGTTCACTGATTATTTCCTCAACTGTGTCCAGTGTGATGAACCTGTGGAAAGAAAGCCTTCTATATCTGTGACTGTGTTTTTCACTTCTATCATTTGCACTTGACTTTTTATTTTATAGTTTCCATCTCTCTGCAGAGATTACCCATTCAATCTTTCATCCTGCGTTGTTTTCCAGTACAGCCCTTAACGTATTAATCACAGTTCTTTTAAATCCCCTATCAGATAGTTCTACTCTATGTGTCATCTCTGAGTCTTACTTTGATTATGGCTTTATCTTCTAGGAGTGAAATTTTTTTCTTGCCCTTTTGTGTGCCTCATAATTTTTGGTTGACAGCTGAATGTTTTGCGGAGGCCCATAGAGACTGAGGTAAATAGTTTTTATGCCTGAAAATGAACATACATTTCCTTCGCTAGACTTCTAATATGGGGGGAGGAGTTGAATAAATCTCACTGGGGAGTGGGACAGTGTTGCGCTTCGTTGTTGCTGTGGTTATCCAGGGCATCGTGGACCCTGGATTCCTGGAGGGATAACTCGTGTTCAGGTTGGAGAGTGAGGCGGGGTTGCCAGAATGAAATCTGCTGGGTCCCCAGCTTTCAGGCTGCACCTCAGAGTGGCTGCGTGCTCTTATACCTTTCCCTGTCCCTCTCCCATTGGTATATGTTTTACTCTTAACTTGCAACGTGTTACTTGGTGGCAGGGGGTGGGACACGGAGGACATTCTGATTAATTTCCTAATGAAACCCTTTGGTCTCAGGGATGTGTCCTCAGCTTTCCTCCCTCCCCCCCATCTGTAATCCTGGGCCCAGCAGGCGTTCCTGCCCCTTCCTCAGAAGGAGGGTTTCTTGTTTTTAAACAATCCCTTCCCCGCAGCTGCAGTGAGTTTTCATCAGTGCCCTAAAGACAACGCATTTATTGACCTTTCCTCCGGAGATGACAATTTTTTTTTTTTTTTTTTTAATTTATTTATTATTATTATACTTTAAGTTGTAGGGTACATGTGCATAACGTGCAGGTTTGTTACATATGTATACTTGTGCCCTGTTGCTGTGCTGCACCCATCAACTTGCCATTTACATCAGGTACAACTCCCAATGCAATCCCTCCCCCCTCCCCCCTCCCCCCCTTCCCCCCCTCCCCCCTCCCCATGATAGGCCCCGGTGTGTGATGTTCCCCTTCCTGAGTCCGAGTGATCTCATTGTTCAGTTCCCACCTATGAGTGAGAACATGCGGTGTTTGGTTTTCTGTTCTTGTGATAGTTTGCTAAGAATGATGGTTTCCAGCTGCATCCATGTCCCTACAAAGGACACAAACTCATCCAATTTTTGTTCCATCGGAGATACGGGGGAAGGGCCTGGCAGAGCTGCGCACTCCTGTGCATGTCTGCCGTTTCTCCCTTCAGGTCTGTGCCACATCAGACATGTTCTTAGGGTGCCCACCAGTCTTTTCTGTGAACACCTTGTAGAATTCTGAGAGAAAGAGCCGGCAATTTCTATGGCTCCCTGAGGCTTTACACTGTCCCACCAGCCCACACATAGCTATGTTCACCAACTCATCAACTCCACCGGCCACAATCTTCCCCCCAGCTTTGGCTGCATCTGCCCTAGGTGAGTGAGCGCTTGTTGTCTCTTTTCCCCTTGAAGGTATCTTCCTCTCCTTAGATTTTGGACTAGCTGTGGTACAGGAAAGGATTCCCAATCCAGATCCCAAAGGAGGATTCTTGGATCTCGCGCAAGAAAGAATTTAGGGTGAGTCTGCAGTAGACAGTGAAAGCAAGTTTATTAAGAAAGTAAAGGAATAAAAGAATGGCTACCCCACAGACAGCGCAGCCCAGAAGGCTGCTGATGGCCCATTTCTATGGTTATTTCTTGAGTATATGCTAAAAAAGGAGTATTCATGCCTCCCCTTTTTAGACCATATAGGATAACTTGCTGACGTTGCCATGGCATTGGTAAACTGTCATGGCGCTGGTGGGAGTGTAGTAGTGAGGACTACAGAGGTCACGCTCATCCCCGTCTTGGTTTTCGTGGGTTTTGGCCGGCTTCTTTACCTCAACCTGTTTTATCAGCAAAGTCTTTATGACCTGTAATTTGTGCCAACTTCCTATCTCATCCTGTGACTTAGAGTGCCTTAAGTGTCTGGGAATGCATCCCAGTAGGGTTCAGCCTCATTTTACCCAGCTCCTGTTCAAGATGCAGTTGTTCTGGTTCACGTGCCTCTAAGAGCTGTCTGCTCTACAACTCAGTTCTATAATGAGAGTTTTAGAAAAGTCACGTATTTGAAGTTTGTGGGGGTTTTTTTTCGTTGTAAGGATGGAAGAAACATGCTTTACAGCTTTGTATATCCCAGAGAAGAAACCAGAAGCCTTTTGAAGTATTTTAATTTTACATGAAATTTGGTATATTAGAGATTTCTCTTGTTAAATGTCAAAAATACAACTCAAAATTGAAACTACACTGCTTCACATAGCTGGAATGTCCAAGTGTGGATCGTGATGGAGACATAGCCTTACCCGGGACAAACAATGTTAGCAGGGCTCTTTGTTTTTGTGAGTCAAGGTCTCTGTCACCCAGGCTGGAATGGAGTGACTTGATCACAGCTCCCTGCAGCCTGGATCGCCAGGGCTCAAGTGATTCCTCCTCAGTCTTCTGAGTAGCTGGGACTACAAACTGCACTCAACCTTGTTAATTCAAGTTAAATAAAAAGGCTATGTAGGCCGGGCATGGTGGCTCAAGCCTGTAATCCCAGCACTTTGGGAGGCCGAGACGGGCGGATCACAAGGTCATGAGATCGAGACCATCCTGGCTAACACGGTGAAACCCCGTCTCTACTAAAAAATACAAAAAATTAGCCAGGCGAGGTGGCGGGCACCTGTAGTCCCAGCTACTCAGGAGGCTGAGGCAGGAGAATGGCGTAAACCCGGGAGGCAGAGCTTGAAGTGAGCTGAGATCCGGCCACTGCACTCCAGCCTGGGCGACAGAGTGAGACTCCATCTCAAAAAAAAAAAAAAAAAAAAAAAAAAAAGGCTCTGCGTGTTTGTGTCTGTGTGTGTATAGTACATGTTCACATGCAGAAAATGCAGGAAGGATAACTGCTCAAATAGTCATTAACTGTGATTGGTACTGGAAGTTAGGTCAGAGTAAAGCAGGTAACAGAAACTTTCACTGTACACTTTGTGTAATTCTGTACTTTTTAAAAAGTGAACTCGTATTATTTTTATTTAAAAAGCATAAATGTGGAAAGTTTCAGTGTTTATAAGGGAAAGATTCAGTTACATGGAAAAATCACTACATGAACCATCTCATTCCTGTATATACTAGATTGATGAAATGTTATTACAAATAGAAAAACCTCAGGACAATGTGCAAGTTAGATATCCAGGGAGGTATGCAGGAGATTCGAGGGACAGGAGGGCATTACAAAACGTTGCCTTATAGCTCATACATTAACATTGTTTATCTTGCTGAAATACCATGTGGGTAAAAGCAAGCAGCATGTATCCTGATAGGAGGTGAATGAACTTGGCTGTCATACCCGTTTCCCAAGGGCAGGATTCGCTACGCACAAGATTGTAACAGACCTTTAAGAGGGAGGAAGCCTGTAATCCCAGCACTTTGAGAGGCCGAGGCAGGCGGATCACGAGGTCAGGAGATCAAGACCATCCTGACTAACACGGTGAAACCCCGTCTCTACTAGAAACACAAAAAGTTAGCTGGGTGTGGTGGCACGTGTCTGCAGTCCCAGCTATTAAGGAGGCTGAGGCAGGAGAATCACTTGAACCTGGGAGGCAGAGGTTGCAGTAAGCCAAGATTGCATCACTGCACTCCAGACTGGGCGAGACTCCATCTCAAATAAAAAAGGAGGAGAGGAAGCTCCCAAAAGCAGAATCCAGGAAGCTACTTCTCCACAAGGAAGAGAGAGCTAAATAGAATGCAGTTCAAAGACGGAGAAGCTGTTTCATATATGGAATGGTTACAGGAAGGATAACATGGAATTAAAGAAGCAGGAAATTGAAAAGGAAGACAGAATGTGTGCATAAACTGTGTCATTTCTACCACTTCACTCCAGGGTGAAATTAGCAGGATACTTAGAGAACAAAAGCATCTCTCATCTCTCCCTCATCAGTCACTTTCATTATCTCCTGTTTCTTCCTTATTGAAGTCCACCCTTGCTTCCTTCCTCAATGGCCCACCTCCCCATACATCCTTAACCTAAAGCTCCATATCCCAACACATGCAGGAACACACAGACCCAGAATTACATTTAGTTCTGAATTCTCAGGGGTCCAGAGGAGACCTTTGAGTTTTGTGCATTCCTACATCTTGGTAGATTGTAAAATTTCAATGTGCAATGTCTACTTCATTTGCATTTATGGATATGCTAATTAGCAGTCATGAAATATGACCTTAAAATAATGTTTTCTGTCTGTTGTGTTCTCTTAAGGGTCTGAATGTGTCTGGCTGCGTGAGGTCGGCTAATCAAAGAATCAGGGTTTGTTGCATTTCCTTTATTAATACCACATTTACTTGCCTAAGTAGCCTACTCCTGCTGGATGATGTCATCCCTGCATTGTTTCTGTTTTTCTTCTTAGTTAAAATTTCCCAAACTGTACTTCACAGATGGTAAACTATTACCCCAGGTTCCTTCCTCTCTGCTTATATTTTAGTCTCCCTTAGTAATTTTCTTTTCACTCTTCTATTTTAGGTTAATCAGATTCATCTTGCTTGATACCTCTTGTCTGAATAATCCTGAGATTCTATTGCTAAGTACGGTGTTTATTGCCATATACCTCTGGTATCCTCTATGAGGTTTAAAAATGACTCTTTTATGACTAGCTTGTAAGGGATGTTTATGAATGGGTGTTGAGTTCATTTTTTACATCCTTTCTGCACCAATTGAGCAACATACAGTTTTTCTTTTTTACTTTCTCAATTTTGTGAATTACATTAACATTTTTTCCTAATACTATATCATTATAAAGTGGACCAAATTTGATGATGATGTGTTTTTATACATTTATTGATTCATTTTGTAAATATTTCATTGAGTTTTTTTCATTTATATTCATAGATAAGAATATATTTTCTTTCTCATAATATCCTTGTCAAATTTTTACATTAGGAAATAGCCTGCCAACATGGACTGTGAAGCTTTTCTAAGATGCACATTTTAAGGCAATATCTTCTCCTCTACAGATTGCTTTACCTAGGTTCTAAAAGTTCTAATTGGTACTACGGCTTTTCATTGTCATTCATTTTAAAATATGTTCTACTTTTCATTATAATTTATTCTTAACTGTTATTTCCATTGTTTTTATTACATGCAAATCCAAAGGATTGTGATTATTACAATTATTATTTTGCCACCTTTTTATTATTGACTTCTAATTTAATTGCAAAACAGTGTGCATGATATTAATTTTTGGCATGGATCAGACTGCTTTTGTACTTTAGTAAGGTATCAATTGTTGTAAATGTACCTATGTTTGAAAATTATATTTTTTTGGTTGGTTTTAAGATTCTAATACTCATATCTCTTAGATGAAGCTTGTTAATTCTGTTGGTCAAATGTTTCATATGCTTATTTATTGTCTAATTGAACTATCATTTTCTGAGCTAGGTATCTTAAAATCTTCCCCTATGATTATAGATTTATTAATCTTTCCTTGTAATTCTACCCATTTTTACTTCAGATATTTTTGAGACTACATGGCCAAGTGTATATATTTCAATTATTTTATCTTCCTGGTGACACTCTCCTTTCATCATTATGTACTGCCATTTATTCTATTTTGAGTAAAAGCCTCAATATTTTGCTTACTATTAAAAGAGATAAGGAAACTTTATTTTGGTAAAAATGTATTAATTTTTTTAACATTATTTTACCTAAAAGTTTTAGGTGACTTTAATATTTCTTCTAAATCTAACAAGATTTTAATTTTTAAGGCAGACTGAGAGTCTGTATTTTGATAGGCAAATTTTATCTATTTACATTTGCTGAGATTACTGATATGTTTGGACTTTTTCTACCATGGTATTTTTTGTTGGCTTTATGTTCATGATGCTTTTACTTCGGCTCTCCACCTTTTCTTTCTTACCATCTATTGAACAAAATGAACTTTTTTGGTCCTTTTTTTCCTCTAGTGCTTTGAAAATTGAATACTGTGCTTCTAGCCCTTTAGTGCAATGATTTGCAATATGTGGTCCCCAGATTGGCAGCATCAGCATCTCCTGGCTTTTATCCAAAAGTCAGTTGATAACAAATGCTGTTGAGGATGTGGAGAAATGAGAACCCTTGTGCATTATTGGTGGGAATGTTAATTAGTAAACCACTATGGACAACAGTTTGGAAGTTCCTCAAAAAACTAAAAATAGAGTTTCCATATGATCCAGCAATCCCACTGCTGGCTATATGCCCCCAAAGAAGGGAAATCAGTATATTGAAGAAATGTCTGCACTCCTATGTTTGTTGCAGCACTATTCACAATAGCCAAGATTTGGAAGCAACCGAGGTGTCCATCAATAGGTAAATGGATTTTTAAAAATGTGATACTTATACACAATGGAGTACTATTCAGCCATAAAAAAGGATTCTATCATTTGCAACAACATGGATGGAACTGGAGGTCATTATTTTAAGTAAAAAAAGCTGGGCACAGAAAGACAAACATCATATATTCTCATCTCTTTGTGGGATGTAAAAATCAAAACAATTGAACTCTTAGAGACAGAGAATAGAAGGATGGTTACCAGAGGCTGGGTTGGGGGTAGTAAGGGCACATTGGGAGGAGGTGGTGATGGTTAATGGTTATAAAAAAAATAGAAAAAGTGAGTAATACCTAGAGTTTGATAGCATAACAAGGAGACCATAGTCAATAATAAATTAATTGTACATTTAAAAGTAACTAAAAGAATATAACTGGATTATTTGTAACACAAAGGATACATGCTTGAGGTAGATACCCAATTTTCCATGATGTGATTATTATGTATTGCATGCCTATACCAAAATATCTCGTGTATCCCATAAATATGTATACCTACCATGCACTCACAAAAATTAAAAACTTAAAAACATAATAAATGATGCTGGAAAAACTGGATATGTGTATTCAGAGGGATGAAACATCTAGTTTCATCCTATCTCTCACCATACACAAAACTCAAATCAAAGTAGATTAATGACTTAAATATAAGACCTGAAACTATGAAACAATTAATACTAGAAGAAAACACTGGGGAAATGCTTCAGGACGTTGGTCTGGGCAAAGATTTATTGAGTAAGGCCTCAAAAGCACAAACAACAAAGGCCAAAATTGGGAAACGGGATTATATCAAGCTGAAAAGCTTCTGCGCAGCAAAGGAAAGAATAAACAAAGTGAAGAGACAACCCCCAAAATGGGAGATAAATATTTACAAAATATTCAACTGACAAGGGATTAATAACCAAAATATATAAGGAACTCAAACAACTAAATAGCAAAAAAAATTAATAATAATTTTTAAATGGGCAAAAGTTCTGAATAGACATTTCTCAAAAGAAGACATACAAATGGGCAACAAGTATATGAAGAAGTGCTCAACATCACTAATCATCAGAGAAGTGAAACTCAAAACCACAATGAGAGATCATCTCACCCCAGTTAAAATGACTGTTATCTGAAAGTTACAAAGTCTAGCAAGTATGGGGAGAAAGGGAAACACTTATACCCTGTTGGTGGGAATGCAAATGAATACAGTCACTATGGAAAACAGTATGCAGGGTCCTCAAAAAGCTAAAACTAGAACTGAAATGTGGTCTGGCCATGCCAAGGCTGGCTATCTATCCAAAAGAGAAAAAATCACCATATTAAAAAGATATCTGTGCTCCCATGTTTATGATAGCACTATTCACAACAGCCAAAATATGGAATCAACCTCAGTCCCCATCAGCAGAGGAATGGATAAAGAAACTGTGTATATATACACAATGGAATTTATTCAACCATAAAACAGAATAAAATCCTGTCAGTTTGCAACAACACGATTGGAACTGGAGGACATTATGTTAAGTGAGATAAACCAGGCTCAGAAAGACAAATGTTGTATGTTGTCACTCGTGGAGCCAAAAGAAAAAATGGATCTCATGCATTTACTCCTGTGAGGAAGTTTTATCATCCTCCAATGCCTTTTATGTTAGTTTCTTGTTTTTAAATTTTCACCCTACTGGAATAGTTTAAATTTAAATCCCACTGCCCTGTATTATGAGAACTTGAGGTTTTGGTGTATCATGGATAACAGATTTTTATCTATTCTACAACAGGCAGAAGGCAAACTCTCTTTGCTTTTTCCCAACACTGGTAAATGAAGTTTTTTATAATTTGCTCTTTATGGACATGGAACCCATTCAAATATGCTAAAACGCAATTCCTCAGCTCCTAAGACCTATATCCATGTCTGTGTTCCCTTTGGGTCGGCATGGTGTCAGTTCAGACTTAACCATTCTTATTTCAAATTACCTGTTTGCTTCTGACTGTTGCAGGGGCCGTGGTGGGGGGGGGGGAGGTGCCCCCTTTTTTGAGTTAACTATTAATTTACTTTTTTCTTACAACTTCTTTGATTATTTATATTATTTTTATAATGGATGGTATCCTTTATGCATTACCATGCTCCATGAAGCCCATCAATATTTTGCAAAGTCTGATGGATGCTATTTAATGGGCTCCCAACACATTGTCTACTGAGGTAGAATCTGCTTCTGGCCTGAAAGTCACTCTTGTAATGAGTTATAACCATTGTCTGAGTAAGTTTTTTACTTTACAAAATTCTGTCTTGTATTGTCAGCTACTATTTGGAAATATTTAATATCCCCAAATTGAATGATCATATTTTCTGTTAATAACTTGTTATTCTGTAGGAGTGGTGCTTCCCCTCCCCCAAAAAATGGTCTTACATTTGAGATGTCACTAGCTTTGCTTTTTCTATTCCTTCTTGAACATTTTTCTACTCCCCATATCACCACCTGTGCCTCAAAACGTCTGACGGTTTTCCACAATTCCTTTGTTCCCAGCTTTTAATCCCTCAGCTGGGCTCCCACCTGAATTCATTAATGTGGTTCCCCATGAATCTCCAGATTTCTTCTCATCTCATCTGCTCCTTTACAAGCACTCAAGAGCCTCAATTTCTTCACTGTTCTGTCACTTTGAACTCCATGCATCTTTAACTCAGCAGCCACTTTCTGCGATGCCTTTCAGCCTTGTATACCCCTTCAAGTTCAAATATTGGTAATTCCAAATTTGGGGTGAAGTTAACTGAAGCTGAGAAGGAACTAACTGAATAAAACAAAATGCAAAAAAAATGGCAAATGATAGAATGAATCTGGGAGATTAGTAAGGATGGAGCAATAGGCTAAAAGGTGGTAAGTGGGATTTGGAGAGAAAATTGCACTTTAATCAAATGGATGTATAGCTTCCTAAAACAATACCCAAATATAAGAAAATTCTGTAAGTAGCCAGTTATTTCATTAAAGGAAGGACAATGTGTGTGTGGAGGGGGGTGTCTCCAGAGTGAAGATATGCCTTATTGCAGATGTATTTGCAAGGAAAAGTTTTGGGGTCACCTTTATTTGGAGACATTTCTCTCAAGCTGGTTTGTGTATTTACTATCTATAGCAGAGATATAACAGCACGTCTAGGTCTAATTGAAAAGGTATTTCCAAAATAGGTCATTTGAAATGAGAGTATTTATGGTGGCTTTCTTTGGGAAACAGCCATTCCATTGTGATTTTCTTTTCTTTTTTTTCTTTTTTGTCGCCTAGGCTGGAGTGCAATGGCATGATCTCAGCTCACTGAAACCTCTGCTTCCCAGGTTCAAGTGATTCTCCTGCCTCAGCCTCCTAAGTAGCTGGGATGGGATTACAGGTGTGTGCCACCACACCTGGCTAATTTTTGTGTTTTTAGTAGAGACGGGGTTTCACCATGTTGGCCAGGCTGTTCTGGAACTCCCGACCTCTGGTGATCCACCTGCCTAGGCCTCCCAAAGTGCTGGGATTACAGGCGTGAGCCACAGTGCCAGGCCCTCATTGTGATTTTCTTTACTCCTTTCCTAGTGTTTTGAGTGGAAAAAACCCAAATGATTTTGTTTTCTCTAATATTCCAGTAACTCATAAAGTTTATTATGCATTTTAATAGGGCTGAGATTTAAGATCTTGGAAGTAGAATGTTAGGAGTGAGATAAGCTTCATAAAAACAAAGACCTCAAACTGTCTAAGGAGATGCAAGTTCATAGCTAATCTAAATGAGATTTCTATTTAAAGTACTTCAATACAATATTATAATGCTTGTGGCCATGCTTACTGGAAAGGTGTTGGTGTGGCTGTTTCCATTAAGTCTTATCTTAAATGTTTCATTATTTTATACACAATGGCCACTGTGGTGCAGGAGGTCCCTCTTCATATACTTTTCTCATTGATGATCAATATTTAGGTTTTCTTTTGTGCTTAGAAATTGCTATTTTGATACACACTCATTTTAAATTATTTTACCTGATTTTACCCTTAAAGAGAAGGATAAAGTATAAAGGGAAAATATGAAGCTGAGTCTTTTTAAACCTGGATCATGTCTCTCCACACTGTAAGAATAAAATACATGAGCCAAATCAATCTTTTTGGAGTTGTACATTCAAGAAGCACAAGTAAGCCAGCAGTCTGCCGTTTTGAGATCCCTCGAGGGTCATCAGGCTTTTTGGGTAGTATCATATTTTATTAATTAGACATTTACACTGAAAAGGATGTTCCAGGGCAGATCAGGTCCTTTTTTATTGTGTATATGAAAGAACGTGGCTGCAGCCATCATTTGTCTGAATCGTGGCTGCAGCTATAGTGTGTGATGTTCATGCTTGTGATCCTGCCCCTCTGCTGTCAGCAGGAAATCTTGGATAAAGGGGACCTTTCTGTAGCTGCTGCATGTCAGGCAGGTTCTTCCCATTGCTGTAGTTCACAGAAGGCCCATGGCCTCTAGGAGGCATGGTAAAGTTGGGTGAAAGAAATATCACTGGATGGAGAATCAGGAACTTCGATCTCTGGTTTCAGATGGGCCAGTAACTTGCTGTCTGATCTAAGCAATCCACTTAACCCCTCTGAGCCTGGTTTATTTCTCTGAAAAATGAGAGGACCTGGACTTGGTAAGTTTCAGTTTGGGGAATAAGAGGGCTCTAAAATTACTAGGTTGTGAATAAGATATCCACTTGTCCTAACATTTATCAAACTCTTTTGTAACACTTATGTTTGCCAGGCACTGTTCTAAGTCTTTAACAAAGGTGAAGCCGTTTCATCCTCAGATGACACTTTGAGGAGGTGTTATTATCATCTCCAGTTTATAGATCCAGAAATGTATGACCAGAGATAGAGCTGGGATTCAAACTCAGGCAGCGTGCCCTCAAGCCCATGCTTTTAAATATTGGCATGCGTTAGCATCTGACTCATCTAGAACACATCCTTTTTCTGGTGGGCTTCATAGAGGAGCATCACAATTACTGTGTTGTGGAGGAATCATTACTACAGAAAGAAATGACATTCAGGAGATCTGGCTTCTTCAATGATTGAGAACGGTGGAGTCTGTTTTGTGAGCTTCATATTGAAAAGCTTTACAAAGCACGTATTTTATTCTTCACAAAGTTCATGGAAAAAAAAAAGGCATAGAGAGTCAAAGGAAAAGAACAAGGACACCTGGGGGTTCGGCTGCAATTAGAGCAGAAGAGTGCTTGTATCTGGAATCCTTAGATGTCTGATTACTGGTTTTGCTTATGTGTAAATAGAAGTTGCTGTGCTAAGCAGAAAATAATTGTAATAGATTCATTTAATCATAACGCTGCAAAGTTTCACTTGTTAGAGCTTCAAACTTGCAGATGAAGCTTTCCCTGGGGCAGCCAGTCTGATTGTAGTTGCTGTAACTGACCTACTTATCAGCTTTTTCAAAAGGTGGCTTAAATGCCTCCCAGGATACAGGAATACACAGAAAACCTAACAGGAGTAACTTTCCATAACTCATGATTCATTTTTAGGGCATTTGGGGGCCATGTATCTTATGAGGTAATCTTGTTCATGCTTGCAGTTTTCACCTAGACATGAGTCACAAGATTAATTCTTAATAACTCAACTAAGAATTCTTAATAGTGGGGTGACTAGAAGATTTCAAATCCAGAGGTATTTTTTCTGGTAGAGTTTGGTTAGGTATATATGAGCAAGAGAGCCCACCACCACTTTTGCGCTGGTTGGTAACCCAGAAGTCATATCCTCTCTTGGGCCCTTGACGCGTTCCCCTTCTGGTTGGGTTAACGGTGGAGATAAAAGGAAATGACATTGGCTTTTAATGCAAATCGTTATCTCTTCACAGAAGTGAGTCAAGAGTTTGAAGTTGTGTTAGAACTATCCATTTCTTGATCTGTAGAAGTCACCTAATGATGGTAAAAAGTAAGGTGGTTGGGAAACGACTGTATTTTATGTAAACTTGTGAGACTGGACCTCAGGTTGACAGACTGAAAGGCTGCTCTTTCAATTGACAAACTCTCAAAGGCACTGGGGGCTGTGGAGTCCCATCTAGAATGGATTCAGGAGGCTGAAATCAACCCCAGGATTAAAACCAAAGTGGCCTTTCTGAAATATCCTGGAAACCAATCGAGATCAATCCTCTATGGTTGATGCAAGTGAGTGAGAGCAAAGAAAGTGAAAAGTTATGAGCAAAAAACAAACTCCTCTTTTCCTTTCCTGGAATTCATATTTCCTTATAGTTCCACAAGCCTGATCACATCATCTAGTTTTTCTCTTTCATTTTTCTTTTCTTGCTTTTTTTATCCTCCCTTTGTCTTCTCTGTTTCCCGTATTTTTTTTATTTCCCTCTCACCATCTGCCACCCTCCCTATCATTCTTCCATTCTCTTCTATCTAAAATTCTTCAACTTTCACCTAAAACTCAGTGCTAGGTTTGTAACTAGAGTCTCTGGTGGACATGTTTCTAGGTCAGGGTTTCTATACATAACCAGATGCCTGTGACTTCTTAAGGATTCTCTATGTTTGCTGTGCCTTTGAGAGACCTTTTATTCTTGGTTCATATACTATGGCCTATCCAATAATGTTTTATTCTACTTTAAAGTTTTTCTCCAAAACCAGAATATTTATGAGAATCAGTAGAGACCAGAAAAGTGAGGCAAAGATTTGGAGAGGATTCTAATTAACCTCCCTTTGCCTTATTACGTTTTCATGGAACAAATCAGGGTCACCTCATCTTTTGGTTCCAAAATCACCAGGTTGGCTTTTCACAGAAGGGCTCAGTTATCTTGGTTCCTTGAATGCTTTCTTAATGGCCCCATTGCCCAATCCTTGCCCTCTTTTCATTGTGACCTTCTGTTTTATATAATGGCTATTAAGCCTAATTAAAGATTGTATTTTTTCTTCTCATTTCACATCACGGCCTTGGTGAATGTATTTTATTGTCTCAAATGCTAGCCAGTCTGGGAACAAACATGGCATGCTATTTGAAGTTTTCATTATGGAAGAAGGTCCGATGTGGATTTTGGGGAAAGAAATCCTGGTAGGATACTGACTGACCGCATCTAGAAGTGACAGCAGCAGAATTTTGCATCTGGGATTCATCAGTCACTTCTTACCACAATGCAGAGATCTAAAGCCAGAGTAGTCCATCCTTCTCTATCCTTCCCTGCACATTCATCATCTCCATCTCCAGTCAAACCACAGAACAGTTCACCCTATGTGAGGTCTCTCTTCTGTATTTTCGATATCTTCCCAAAACTCGGTTTTTCCTTGTGCTGGCTTGTCTGGCCAGTGCAATAGCTTCATATACTGTCTTAGCTTTCTAAAGTACTTTGTAACTTGCAATTCAATGGTATGGAGCTATTTTCTCCAGTAGGAGCAGCTGAAGAGGTAAAATGAAATTAACAAAAACCTTAACAATGTCAAACGATGACAGGTTTCTGTATGTACTCCCTCCAAAAGATCCAATATGAAGGAGGAAACACCAAGCTGCAGTTGTTTTTCTGAGAAAGGCAAAGAGATACACCATATATGTAGGTTGAAATAATAAATCTGTTGAGATTAACCATGCAAGGTTTCTTCTGATCAGCCTGTTGCTGTTTTAAAATATCAATAAATGGCTGCATGGCATAAGAGATGCAGGAAGATAAGAGTGAGAAGGCAGACAGTAGTTTCACTGCCCCACTGCCCCTTCCTAACCTTGACAAATGTCCTTTGAATGACCTTGATGCAGTTACCACTGTTGTCATTGTCCTCTCTGATGAATTGTTTTTTTTTTTTACTTTCAGCTCGGGGACCTGCTTCACAAGTTACAGTTTGTCCTGACGTATGTGGCTCCTTGGCAGATGGCTTGGGGTTCTTCGTTTCACGTGTTTGCTCAGCTCTTTGCCATTCCTCGTATCCTTTCTGCTTCTATTTTCACCCTCCAGCTGAGATTCACATTTTACGGAAGCAAGCTTTTCATTGACCCCTGGCAATAAAAAGATTGTAAAGTCTTTAAGATTACATTTTAATGGGGACATGAAGAGGCACTTTGGATCCCTTTAGGCCACTTAGCCTTAAAAGATACTTCTTAATTTTGAACTCTTCCTGCTTCCTAATGCATATTCAGGAGTTACTTTTATTTTTTTTCTGGTCCTTCCATTTCCCATGCCCAGATCTGCATTAAGATACCCTGTCTTTTAAATGGAAAGTTACTGCTTAAATGATTGAGTCACCTTGTGCAAAATAGTGCAAATACATTTGCTGTTCTTAAACATTGTGGATAGGGTTGATGCATTCAATACATTTTTATCAAGAGTATATTATTTTATAGTATGGTTATCATATTGTACTTCAGTGATGTTCAGAAACCCAAGATTAGATCCAAACAGCATTTGGAAGACTAACAACTTAAATTATGGTCTTTTAGTGGCTATTAGGCAGGAAGCCTTGGTTTCCATGTGTATTTTACAGTGTTTACATAATAATTTTAATTTACTTCATAACAAATTTTGAGATGCTCCTTCTAAACATCACTTTGACATTGATAGCTAAGTTTTATATATGTGCATATGTGGGTAAGGGGAAGCGGAGAGAGAAATTGCTTTAAAAATACTCTCAAAGAAAGAGATTAATTAAAATTTGACTCAGACCTAAAATACATCCTCAAAGGTTTTCCTTCCCACTGAATTTAGGGTTTTTAAACCTGTGTGTTTCCCAGGAAACAGGGACCACTTGCATCAGAATCCCTGGAGGAACTAATTAAACTAAGTAGATTCCTGGGCCCAGCTCATACTTTTTAAATCAAATTTCACGGGCCGGGATCCTGGAGTCTGTCTTTTCACAAGCTTTCTTGGTGATTCTTATGCCATCAGTGTGTGTGAACCACAGTTCTAAACTCTGGCAATCCGTCAGGGCTGCTGTTAGCTAACTTGAATGACCACTCAGAGCTCTCCTCCATATGAAATTTACATAAGGCTCATTAAGACAATTCTTAAGGAATCTCTAGGATCTTAACTTGGTGTACAGGAATGGAAACATACTTAGGATAATCCTTGAGTAATAATATATTTTATATTTTGAAAAATGTTTTCTTCCAGGCCCATAACTTTTTTTAAAAAAAAGTTAAGCATACGAAGAGTGGATCTCACAATACACATTGTTCTATGTTCCTATTCTTAGATGTGCATTAATATTTCTAAAGTGTTTCAAGGTCATTTGGCAGAATAAGCTAAGGAAAAATTATATATATATTTGCAAAGCCTGAGCTTGTGCTCCACCCTTTCCCTTTAGCTGCAGTCACTTTCTATAAAGCCAGTAATTTCAGTTTTCCAAATAGAGTCCTTTAAAACAAAAACAGGTGAAATATTGAGTTGATTTTTAATCTCTTTCTGACGTATTTCTAAAGTTTCCTTTTTAGAATTTAAAGCATGTTTATTCAATGAAAGTGATTAGATTAACGCAAATTTGTTGTTGAGGAGTTGCACCAAGAATTTAAAACTTGAAGTTATAATTCCTGATTCATAACTTTGGACTTGCATCTGTCTGTAGCATTTCTTGTTGATGTTTATGCCTTGTTAGGTGAGTTCAATATTACTTATTATTCCTTGGAGTTCCACGACTGAATTAAGACTGTTCTGGGAACCATAATTTTCAAATACTTGCCCTATATTCGTGTTGAGGGTTCACACATGAGCACATGGTATTTGGCACTTAATAAGTCCTATAAGAATAAAGACAGCATTAGGATTTATCTCTGCTTGTGCACAGTGAGCATTAAATTTAAATACTTTCACGATGTATAGACTAATTGCCTTACAACATGGAAACATTCGAGATGCAAATTTTATTGGGCATTTGGTGGTTCCGTTTTAGAACACTCAGTGGACCCCCTTGTTTTGTTCCTAAGCCTGGCCCTGTTAGTGACACCCACTTCCACCCCTTCTGCTAAGATACAGAGCCTTCAAATTGACCTCCCTGGAGGCTGGCCACTGACAGTATCTTTACCCTCTCCCCCGTACCCATGGACACCCCCTCATCCTTCCTCAGTTGTAAAGGTAGATATTTGTTCCTTGGAGTCCAACATCATGCTGTTCAAACTATAATCAGATAAATAGTTGAAAAACTGGATATACATGCCACCCAGACAAAGCTATTAAGTTATTAAGTGTCAGCCATGGATGTTGGCTAATTTTGAAATGTTAATTATTTTATCACTCTATTAAGAAGCTGTGGGCTCCATATCAGCATTGAAAAGGGACTAATTTGCTCTGTTTTGGAATTGAATTAGCTTTCAGGCCAGCAGGGCACTGTTTGGTAAATTGCTTTTTCTAGTACTAGCATGTTTTCTCCCTCCATAGCCTCTGTTAGCTTCTGAGCTTGTAACCTCCAGGGAAAGATGAGAATATTCACCCTTTTAATATGTGTAGAGACCATGCAAGACCATTGTCTTCTAATAATTAGATAGACTTAGCCAGATTCTCTATAGTAAACCCAGAGATTGGGAGGGCTGCTTTCTACTTGGTGCATCCTTTTGCACTTCTAATCATTTTTTAAAATCTTTTCATAATTGATGCTTTCTGGCTGGGCACAGTGGCTCACGCCTGTAATCCCAGCACTTTGGGAGGCTGGGGAGGGCAGATCATGAGGTCAGGAGATTGACACCATCCTGGTTAACACGGTGAAACCCCATCTCTACTAAAAATACAAAAAAATTAGCAGGACGTGGTGACAGGCTCCTGTAGTCCCAGCTATTTGGGAGGCTGAGGCAGGAGAATCACTTGAACCTGGGAGGCAGAGGTTGCAGTGAGCTGAGATGGGGCCACTAAACTCCAGCCTGGGCGACAGACCGAGACTTCATCTCAAAAAAAAAAAACAAAAAACAAACAAAACAAATAATAGATGTTTGCATTTTAAGTGTGCTTTTGAAGGAGTGATCATCTACCCCTTAGGTTAATCTCTCAGCTGTTTCTCTTAGAAATAAAGTGGGCTTTATGCGCCTACTCCTCTTAGTAGCTCTTCTTTCTTGGCGCTGTCTTGCCAGTAGTAGTGACAGCCTTTCCTATTTGCCCAGAGTGTGCTATAATTCTTTACTGATCTTCCTGAAAAAACGGTCCTCTTTATTCACTGCCACCCTCCCTCTAACCTGTTAAACGTCATTTCCTTTCCTACCACATTGAACTTTATTTTTAGACTAGCACAGTTTCCTCACTTCTTAAATTTTGGATAATTGTTTCTGGCATTTAAAAAATGTACAATGTAATCTCTAGGGAAATTTTAGAATCAAAAACAAGAGCCAATCAGCCCCCCTTTTAATATGTGTAGAGACCATGCAGGACCCCTGTGTTCTAAAAATTAGACAGACTTAGCCAGATAATCACATATTAGCACATCTGCCCAGCCCTGGCTCCACTTGGTTTTGTCCTGGTTCCTCTGCAAGCCTCATCACACCCTCTGTCCCCTGATGTGGGGACTTTTCCCTCTTCCTTTCTTCTCAACACAGCCCCTCAGAAAACTCCAGCTCTGACCTCACTCTGCTTTCTAATATTTTTTTCAATACCTTCACGCAATGATATCTTCCGTGCAATTCCCTTTTCTTCCAATGACAAGGAGCATAATAGCTAATATGTTGTGTTTTGTGGCAGAAGTATTTAGGTATTTTCAGCTTTCAGAAGAGGAAACTGATGGGTGATAATAGATATTACAGTAGCGTATTGTTCTGTAGTTCTCTATTTGAACCTAGGTCAAAATAAAAAGAATTGGATTTAAATTGCAGCACAATAGAGATCTTTTTGATACCTAAACAATTCAACATTGGAATGTATTATTAGTGGAGGATGTGACATTTTACTCCTGAAAATGCTTGGGAGTAAATAGAAAGTTTAAAAAAAAAAAAAAAGTCACTCTTGAAAAAAAAAAATCATGATTTTTTTGAGACAGGGTCTTACTCTGTTGCCCAGGCTGGAGTGCAGTGGTGCAATTCTAGCTCACTGCAGCCTCAAACTCCTGGGCTCAAGAGATCCTCTCACCTCAACCTCCTGTGTGGCTGGAACTACAGGTGTGCACCACAATGCCCGGATAATTTTTTTTTAATCTGATTTTAAATCTACTAAAATGTATGTGAAAGTGTGGACAGCGCAAGACTCGCTCCTGTTTTATATCTTACATATAAATGGGGCTATTAGGGAATCCCTACTTCCATCCCCACCCCTTTATCACATAATTTGTTTAACGTTATGTTAAACCACTTAGAAGTCTGAGTTACTTCTATATTCTTGATAATGAAATGCAGAGTCTTCCTGTCTGTGCCAAGCATTTCCTTTTTACTCTGTGCCAGAACCTTGAACATGGGTTACAGAAATAAGACCCCCTTAGTTCAGCAGTGAGAGAGATACAGCTGTCAACAACTTCCCAGCAGGAAGACCAGCCTTGTAGGAGGTCAGATCAGATCTGTAGTAGAATGATCCAAGTCCTAATACCTACCCTAGGACCAGGAAGGATGTCCATATTACAGGACCTGGGCAATCTGGCTCTCCACTGACTTCTGCCACCCCCATGGATTCTGGCCAGCAGTTCTCTCTTTCGCTTCCAACCACAGGCCCCACAGAACCTCTGCGCCACAATGATGGTGAGTGATTGGCAGCTGGGAGTCTCCAGTGATGGAGTGAGACCTGAAGGGACCAGCTTGCTCAGAGAACTGTTGCTTCTGGCTCCTCGCCACTAATCACCAAAGATCCGTTGGGCTTAAGCCAAAAGCAACAGACATGCTAAGTTTAATATTGAGCAGTTACCTCTTTGATCAAGCAAGGTGTGTGAAATTAACACATGCCAGTACATGAGAAACTCATGTAAGAATGCCTATAGAAGCAACTTGGCCCACAAAACACTTACTTCATGTGCATGTGGTGTTCTTTGCTTAAAAACTAGATATGACTTGAATTGAACCAATGGTGTTCAATATACAGTATCTGTTTATCTGCGTATGCATCTACCCAGGTAGATAGATGGATAGATATTTCGAACAGTGGGAAAACATTCTTCAAGAAACAGATGCTACCTTCCCGAACAATTCTATTATTTGTTTTCAAAAAGTATCGTCTAATATTAATTATTTACAAAGCTACTTGATACTTTAGTAAATGTACCCTAGTGTGTTTTGTTCAGCTAATAATCTTAGTAAAGAGAAACTGTTCTTTTCAATCCTTAGATATTAAATCTTTGCCATGAATCAGACTAAGACCGCTGAGATTTTTATGAGAATCATTTGGTTTACATGGTGGTAAAATGAGACGTAGCAGGGTACTACTGAAAGTTTTATGTTTATAAATCTATACATAGAGAGATTAAGTGTGTGTCCTTTGTTCTTTCTTTGGTGGAAAAAATGGCTTTAGTGAAAACTCATCAAAATTTGAAACAATATTTTAAAAATATAGGAATAATAATTTTTTTTGCCTTAACTCAACATTCTCAGATTCTGCCGTGCTTTTCTTTCAGACGATTGCCACGTCAATCTTTTCTACCCCATTGAGCCCATTTCTTGGGAGTGTCATTTTCATCACATCGTATGTCAGGCCAGTGAAATTCTGGGAGAAAAACTACAAGTAAGATCCTAAAATCAGTGCTCAATTCCTTTTCTCCAGTGTGCGCTTCAGAAGGTTCCTCTGCCTTCCTCTGTTAGAGGGTCCCTGGCTCCAGG
Source organism: Macaca thibetana thibetana (assembly GCF_024542745.1). Lineage (NCBI taxonomy): Eukaryota > Metazoa > Chordata > Mammalia > Primates > Cercopithecidae > Macaca > Macaca thibetana. The sequence continues at coordinate 204,577,405 of NC_065578.1, read as the reverse complement.
CTTCCCCCGGCTGTGGGGCCAGGCCAAACCTGTCTCTTTTGATGACTTCCTCCGTTCAGTGACTCAGCTCTTGGGTCTCAGGGATCTGGAAAGAACATGACTGATTTCAAATTAGCCAACGAATGCTAGTCCGGGTTTCATCAGTTGTGAAGGAAGAGTTATCACTGCCAAATTTTCGTAGGTGACCTAAGGGAAGGTTGTTTAACAAGCCACTGGTAATGTCCTTTGATATGCCAAGATGGTCCCTGGATGGCATCTTTTTTTCCTGTCTGTAGCATCGCTTTTATGAGCATTCTAAATAGACAGTCTTGTATAAGTGGGCAGCCATCACAGATGTATGGAAAAGAGATCACCAGTTTTTCTGGGTGCCATAAAATTTGTGGCCACTATTTGGACCTGTCATAAATTTCCTTGAGCAATCGGTGATTGACGAAGTAGGAATGCTATTCCTACGGGAAGGTTTGAAGAGAGAATTGATGGTTCACCAAGTAATCCTAAAGACCTCTTCATGATTTGTGGGGGGAGGTCTTGAGAATAGCTAGCAGGGAAGGAAAGCGTGTGTCTTCAGCAGTCTTCAGCTGGGACAGAGAACTCTGGATTGCTCCATGTGTTACAGCACGTCTTCCATTTCAATCTCCTCCTTTATTAACCATACTTGTGCTATTTATTACTTTTAAACCCTAATCCTTTTTCCATAATTTATTCACATTTTGCAGAGTGCTAGCATTTTACAGTGTGTCTTTTATGTCTCACAGAAGCCATCATTAAGTTAGACCCGTGGTTTCACGCTTCTCCCGAGAGATGGTTTATAAAATGTGCATCCTTCTGGCACAGGTGTGTGGCTTAGGGATTAGAACACAGCCTGCCTGAGTTCACACCTCATCCCTCCCACTTAACATTGATCATTTCAGGCCTCCTTTTCCTCACCTGTAAAATGGAAGTGAAATCATAGGACCTACTTCACAGACTTGTGAAAAGAAAATGAATTAACATACATAAAACACCAAGAACAGGAGCTGCCACAAAGTAAGCACCACGTGAGCCTGGGCTAGGATGATTATTCTCCGACTGCTCCGCGGGGAAGTTCCTGTCCCAGCTTGACCCATGCTAGTGGGTGTTTACCATGACTGGGGGGATCTCCTTCGGACAATCTCACGTTTAGGGGTGCCCTGGTGAAAACTAATCAAACCAGTGAGCCCTACTTCCGGCCCGTGAGGAGTGGAGGGAGGTCCCTCAGGTTTCTGGCAGATTTCTTCTAAGAGACGTAGATTTTGCAATAAAAGTAAAGTTGTCTTGAAATTCACACATAACAAGGCTGCTCATTTGCATTTGTCTAAAGAAACATGCATATTTACAGAGCCAGAGAGTAAAAGAAAACTACCACAGTTGGCTTCTCTTTAAGCTTTTTTAGGAGAAAACAATTTGGGGGACCTTTTAGGCGTTCTGAAAGTCACGCTTCTGGAAAGTGCAAATACTTGTAAATAAGAGGAGGGGCATTTTCTCATGCTTTCACCTAAACAGGGAAGGAAAATACAACATATTTAAAACTTGGTCAACGTATTTAAAACTTGGTGCTCAGTACAAAAGGTTTCTTTTTGCCTCCTATTCTCAGATAGGGAATCAGTCTTTCTGGCATGGGAAGATTCAATAGAAGTAAAACACCTCTCAGTTGAGTCGGAAAGGATATTAAGTGGAAAGGGGAATCTTTGTGCAGAGATGACCTTGGAGGGAGGCATTCTAATACCTGCGCAAAAGGAGTTAGGTGTTTTGTTATTTAGTCTCCTCACTTCCCAAATTCAGCCATCCTTTTTGAGTGAGATGCTTGGGTCTGAATTGTCAGTTTATGTGGGTTACTCAAATGTATGGGCTTCTAGAGCAAGATTTATGTTTATTCAGTCCCACAAAGAACTGTTTCTGCCGCGTTTATTCTTTTCATCAGTAAATAACACAGATATGAGCACTAGGCTCCCTGTATATGTATGGGGGGTGTCTGCCTCTGGATGCCCTTCTCATGGGTTGGAAGAGGGCTTGCTTCAGGGTCTAAGGGGATGTACAAGGATACCTGCCCTTGCCTAGGTCTTTCCGAAAGAGCCAAGTGGAAGGAAATTTTCAACTCCACTGCAGGAGTTGAGTCTTGGTGCCAAACCCAGTCTGCTGAAGGTCTATTGTTGCCTTTTGTGAAGGCATCAGAACGCAGCATCCTCTGGCCTGTCTGCTGAAAAGATCAGTGGAGGGAAATCACGACAGTAGAGTGGTGGCCACCAGGAAAGGAAATGACAGGAAATCTCATCTGGATCCTTACAAACACTCTGGAAATCTCATTCTATCTATTTAAAACTTTTTAAGTTTCAAATCCTAATCAATGAGTTTTAGTGCTCTGACTGGAGAGTTTCTGTGTGGCTGTTCTAATTACCATCTTTTGAGTCTGATACAAAGGACCAGTCAGGTAATGTCATTTATCCTGTTTAATGTTGTACTAGTTGTTCCATCACTTTAAAAGGGATGCCTGAAAAGATATTCTCATCCAGAGCTTTAGTGAGCACATTTACCACCATGAACTGCCGCCACCAGCCTGGGTGTGTGTGCTGGAGGCCACCTAGCAGTCCCCTCTCCTGGCTTCCTCTTTCTTTTCACCCCTGCTCCCTCACTCTCCAGTCGCTTGGCACAGATCTTTTCAAGCTGACTTGTGTTTGTGCAGGTCTCTAATGAGAGCTGCAGTGTACCGAAACAATTTTAATACTTCAAGGAAGTGGTAAATAAATCACCAGTGACCTGATAATCACAGCTAGTCCCTTTTCTCCCTGAACTGGCCTGTCCTGAAACCTGCAGACCTCCTGTTCCCTGATGCTGTGCCTCACTGGGGTGTATGACAAATGTGTCCCCTGTCTGCCTTTTTACCCTAGCCTCCTAACGAACCTGCTTGCTACTCTCTGCCCACACACAGCTCTAGGATAGCTGTCCTAAAACACAGCTCTCAGCACGTCACTCTTCTCCTCAAAAGCCTGCAGTTGCTCATTGTGCCTGTGGGACAAGGAGAAATGCCATGGAGACCAGCGCTGTCCAATAGGAAGTTCTAGATGACGGACATGTTCTATGTCTGTGCTCTCCAATATGGCAGGTACCAGCCACATAGGGCTACCAAGCACTTGAAATGGGGCTAGTCTGACGGAGGAACTGAATTTTATTTTTTTTATTATTATTATTATTATTATTATTATTAGAGACAGAGTCTCATTCTGTTGCCCAGGCTGGAGTGCAGTGGCGTGGTCTCCGCTCACTGCAAGCTCCACCTCCCGGGTTCACGCCATTCTCCTGCCTCAGCCTCCTGAGTAGCTGGGACTACAGGCACGCACCACCACACCCTGCTAATTTATTTATTTATTTATTTATTTATTTATTTATTGTATTTTTAGTAGAGACGGGGTTTCACCGTGTTAGCCAGGATGGTCTCGATCTCCTGACCTTGTGATCCACCTGGCTCGGCCTCCCAAAGTCCTGGGATTACAGGCCACCGTGGGCCACCGTGCCCGGCCGGAACTGAATTTTAAATTCCATTTACTTTTAACTCACTTAAATTTAAATAGCCACCTGTGATGAGATTCTACCATATTGGAAAGCACAGATATAGACCCTTATTTCTCGAACTTTCCAGCCCATCTCCCACAACACTTTCCCACACATCATATACTGTGAATTTCCATTCCAAATCTCTCCTTGGATCATACCCTTCATATAGAATGACCTTCCCTCCCTCAACCTCTTCATCTCCTGTTCACACCTAGTTGGCAAAACCCAACTTAAATGGCAACTCTGCCATGAAGTTGCCCTGATCACCACAATTAAAAATTGTCTTTCCTTTCCTAAATTCCTCTAACAGTTTGCCTTTGTGTTCTTGTTATCTATTACTCAATAACAAATCTCTGTAAACCTTAGTTTTTGTCTTAAAACAACAGGAAACAATTTGTCATATCTCATGGCTTCTATGGGTCAGGAATTTGGGAAGAGCTGGGCTGAGTGGCTGTGGTTTGGGGACCCTTATGAAGGTGGTGACTGGGACTGAAATAGGGAATTGGAAGTGCTGGGGACTAACTGGACATCTTTCTCTCTTTTCGTGTAGTCTCAGAACCTCTCCGTGTAATCTCTGGGTGAGTGAGAGGTTTGGCTTCCTGAGAGCATGGTGGCCTCAGGGCTTCAGCAAAAGTTTTCTAGTGAGTAAGGTATTAATAAAAGTTACATTGATTTTTCTGGCCTAATCAATTCTCTCCCATTCTATTTTCTACAAGTAAGTCACTCACCCACCCAGATTCAAAGAAAAGGGAATTACGTTCTGCCTCTTGGTGGATATATGGTAAGGTTCAAGAGTGGTTTGCAGGATGGAGAGGTACTGTAGCAGTCATGTTTGGAAAAATAAATTTGCTACTATGGCCATCAGTAAATTCTACCCAAGATTGGTGTAGTCTATATATACTTTCAATTCTGAACTTTAGTTTTCATTTTTGTATGCCTAATGGGGTCCTGCAAAAAGTAGGTGTTCTGTACATTTTTCTTTTTTTTGAGATGGTGTCTCACTCTGTCCCCCAGGCTGCAGTACAGTGGTGCGATCTCAGCTCACTGCAACCTCCGCCTCCCGGGTTCAAGTGATTCTTCTACCTCAGCCTCCTGAGTAGCTGGAATTACAGGGGCCTGCCACCACGCCTGGCTAATTTTTGTATTTTTAGTAGAGATGGGGTTTCACTGTGTTGTTCAGGCTAGTCTTGAACTCCTGATCTTGTGATCCACCATCTTCTGCCTCCCAAAGTGCTGAGATTACAGGCCTGAGCCACCGTGCCTGGCCTGTACATATTTCTTAAGTGAATTAAGTCCAACAATATTATGTCAGAGGAAATAGAAATCCTAATCTGGCTTCACATTTACTGAGGCGAGAACACTCACTGCTAGACTGAGGTGGTCTTGACTACTAACAAGGTCTTTAAAATCTGTCTTGATGAGCTCTGCCTGGTGTCTTTATTTTAATTCCAGGCAACAATAGCAAATGCAGTATGTAATAGTGCTTTGTGTTTATACATCCCCCTAATGTCAGAGGATTCTAGAAAGCTTTAGAAACACATTCTGATATTATGATTTATCATCCTGCTCTTTGTATATAAACAGTCACTAAATAACCAAACTTTGTCATTAACATGAAACAAATGTTTAGGCCAGAAATTACATGACACATGTGCCCAGTTATCTCAGCAAACATCTTTGTTCTAAAGGAGTTGACTATTTTCAGCTTTCTGAAATAATGAAAACTCCCATTAACAGGGATTTTGTTTTGATATGTCAAAAACCCTCTATAAAATGTAAAATACATTAGACCTACAACGCTAGATGAAAGGGAAATAAAGCTTTCATGTTGGTTACATTGCTAGAATTCTATCCAGATTGGTTTTAAAATGTTGCATTGTTCTGGGTGTTATCCTTTACAGCAAATGTGTATTAAGCATCATCTATGCCAGTGTACTGTGCTAGGCTTTACCTAGCAGGAATCACTCTGTGACTGGTCTGCAAAAGTATCAACTCTGCATCTGTATCCTTGGACCTGCCTTTCTCAGCAAGGAGATAATTGGTTCTACTTAATCCTCAGCTCTTAACTGAGGCAGCGGTAGAACATCAGAAAGCATGAGCTTTGTGGTCAGTCCAACCACAATTAAAATCCCAGTGCATATGCTTGGTTAGGTGTTTGGGATGTTACTTTGTCTGTGAGCCTCAGTTAACTCATCTGTAAAATGAAATGATTACTCCTCAGACGTCATACACACCAAATGAGACGTGGTTCGCTTTGGTAAATGTGTAAGTCATTTCTGTGTACAACATACCTATCCTTATTCCTGACCCCATTTCATTTTCCTTTCCTAAATTTCTATCTTTTCTCATTCAGCTTTTAATCTAGTTGTAACTAGACATGTATTATGCATCCCTGCAATCTACCTGAGTCCTTTCTGAAATGGCAGAACGCAATCAAATCAACAGGGGAATCGACACATCATATAGATCGTGTACCATCACATCCACAGCCAGCCTGCTGTGAGAGACCCAATAAATATTATTTTTCCCTTCAGGCACCATGTTTATTTTGATACCTCGGTCAGTCACTGAGCCCCAGTTCTGTTCTTCGAGCCTCACAGCCGCCTTTATGGAATAATAGGCTTTCTAAGTCCCACGGTTTTGTGTTTTATCTAACAACAAAATAAATGATAAAAATATTTTAACTAGTCTTTGGTGAGCTCTCGTGAATCTCACTGTGTTGTTTTCCAGCCCCTTGTTGGTTTGTAATATAGACATGAGTGTAGCACGGACCCTTAGGAATTACGGTATCGCCTCTGTGCTCTGGACCATCCAGCCTCCTCTCGGTGCTGGTGGAGCAGATCTTGCGCCTTGCTAGGCAGCCCTTGTGAGTGCTGTTACAGCTGTGGGCTCTTCATTGAGTTGAATCTGCTCCTTGTGATAGCACCTGGATACCCCTGCTGACGCAGCATCAAGATGCTGATTCCTACACCTGCTGCTCTTTACCGGTTTGGAGGCAGCTCTCCTTCCTTTGCCACCCTCTTTTTCAGGCTAAATGGTACAAACTGTTCCTTGTGTAAAATGGTCTAGACCTTGGAAATCCTAGTCAGCCTCCTCTAGATGTTCACTGAATTGCCCCCAACCCTCCCCACCTTCACCTTGCTCCAGAGGTCATCTAATTGGTTGTCAGTAGAAGGACCTGTTACTTCGACAATCCAGGTGTCCTGCTCTCATTTGGGCCTCTTAAAATCTAAAATGTCTCATTATTTCACAAAACATTTGCTGAGCTGACCCTTCATCATCCTGATCTTATGTGTGAGTGTGGTTTACTGAAAACAGGAAGTTTACGTTTTCGCTATCAACTCTCATCTTACTGGTTTTAACTCACCATTCCAGCCCATAGAGGTCAGTTTCATTCATGTCATCTTTCACCCCTCCAGCCCCCTCAGTTTGGCAGCAGATGGGATTATCTGTCACTATCCGGAGCTTCATTCATGATTTGCTAATGATGGTGCACAGGATGGAGCCAGGGATGCCTGGCTTGATCAGGCAATCAAAGAAAGAAATTCTCAACTTCACAGTTTATTTTTTAACTTTTTCCAAATGAATATTGCCAAATGCTTTCTACCCACTAAGCTGTTTTAAAGGTGACTTGTCAGATCTTTGCAAAGCATTGAGCTTCTCAAAAGGCAATTTTTTTTCTTAAGTGCAAAGCAGGCGGCTTTTCTGGCTTATGGGTTAATAGTACAATGCAACCCTGTCATTAAAAGCTGTTCTTCCTTTAAAGTTATGCCAGAGAGGGATTTACATAGATCTACTTGCAGTTAAGTTACCCCATAATTTATTTGGATACATTTACAAGGTGCCTGCATGCACCATGACAAGGAACGCAACACATTTTTATTTGTCCGATGCCCTTGTTTTAGTTACTGCTGAGATAAATGTCGTGACTCTCCTTTATCAGGAATCCGAAGTCTATTAGAGCTTTCAGACCCATTCTTCGGAGTAAGTTGGGCCCTGGATCTATTATTCTTAATGGTAATAATAACAGTAGTAGGAGGGGAGCAACAGTAGTAGCAGTAACAATGGCGATCCTCATCTTCTTGTATTTATTGAACATCTGCTTGTCTTCTCTAGTATATTCATTCCAGTCCTAACATTCACTCTGGAAGCAAAGTTTCATTTTTCTCATTTGACAGATCAGAAAAAAAAGAAACTCAAGGAAGTTAAAAAACTTGCCCAAGGTCACAGAACAAGTGAGCAGCTGAGCCAGGATATTAACCCAGGGCTGATCTTATTTCAAGCCCAGAACATGCTTTCCATTATATCCTGAAGCCTCTCAGAGGACACACACGCACACACAAACACACACAGAATGCCAGTTGATGCATTTGCCCGTGAGAGCCTTAAAAGGAAGGCACCATCACAAGAGCCCTGTGTGGCCAGAAAGGCCTGTCTGGAAAGGAAAGCAGCTGCAGCTCTGAGCCCCGAGGCATTTGCTCAGAGTGGCAGGACAGGTCAGAACCACTGCAGGTCAGAAGCAATGCAGCTCGCCAAGACCACCCTTAGAATCATTAGGCTGAGCTTTGAGCTTTCATACTCATCACTGGACCACAAAACATTCATAGCTCAAGAGAATGGAGTGCCCGTCTTCAGGCTGCAAGAAAGCGTGGTGAGTGGCTGCTTTGCAAGTCATCAGCTTGCAGGTTTGTCTTTTCCTTTTCCTCGAGAGAGGCTTCCTGATGCTTCCCCATGGCCCCGGCCTGGTTCTTAGCAGCTCCAGAGACGCTACGCAGGGATGCGTAAGAACAGGAATGAAGCCTCAGTGACCCTCGTGGATGACAAGTGACCATCTGAGATTCTGAATACAGTCTCAGGCCCAGAAAGGGGTCGAGCTAATTAATACAGGTACAACTTTTTATTTATTTATTTATTTTATTTTTGAAATGGAGTCTCGCTCTATCACCCAGGCTGGAGTGCAGTGGCGTGATCTCAGCTCACTACAACCTCCGCCTCCCGGGTTCAAGCAATTCTCTGCCTCAGCCTCCCAAATAGCTGGGATTATAGGCACCCGCCACCATGCCCGGCTAATTTTTGTATTTTTAACAGAGACGCGGTTTCATCATCTTGACCAGGCTGGTCTTGAACTCCTGACCTCGTGATCCACCCGCCTTGGCCTCCCAAAGTGCTGGAATTACAGGCATGATCCACCGCACCTGGCCCAGATGAGGTGGCTTTTTAAATGGGTGATTTGAGAAATCCCTATTTGAGGCTACAACCTGCCGTTGATTTTCTAGGGTGTTAAATAACTTCACACATCTGGGAAAGGAATTTTCAAATGCTCTCATTTTAACCGGGAGCTAACAGGGAGTCTTCAGGAATCTTCCTCCCCAGGCAGAACTCAGAATTGTCCAGATGGATACAGAAATGAAAGTTTTGAGAAATATAAACATGCATGAGAGTCACTTAGAGGATTGCAGTGGACTGAATGTTTGTGTCCCTTCTCCCCCAGATTGAAATGCTAACCCACAATGAGATGGTATTAGGAGGTGGGGCCTTCAGGAGGTGATTAGGTCATAAGAGTGGAGCCCTTATGCATGGAATTAGTGCCCTCATGAAAGGGACCTCAGAGAGCTCTCTAACCCCTTTTTCCTCCATGGGAGGTTACTGTGAGAATTTGGCATTCTGCAACCTGGAAGAGGCCCTTAGTAGAACCTGAGCATGCTGACACTCTCGTCTTGGACTTCCAGCCTCCAGAACCGTGAGCAACATATTTCTGTTGTTTATAAGCCACCTGGTTTATGGCATTTTTTAAATAGCAGCCTGAAGTGACTAAGATGAGATACGTGTGTGTGTGTGTGTATGGATGAAAATGACTTGTTTCAGCATTAACATAGTTTAGCTACTACAGGACGATGTTTGGGGAGATGGCAGGTACTGGGATTGACAGGTTACGGCCCAAGTAGGAATATGGACCAACTCTTGAACTTTCCAAAAGAAATAGAAATAAGGAGAAACCAGCCAAAAAAAACATCATAGTTATGCATGATAACATAGAAATGTCAAGACGGACTGAGGTACTGGAAAAGAGATCAAAGTTTAAAGTCAGTAAATCTCACCCAACTGACTGGGGACATATGGGCCAAACCTGGGAACTGACAGCAGGGTAGTGCCTGCCTCCTATTTCATTTCACTCCGGGAAGACTTACATTAGGGCACAGGCAAGTGGGAAACAAACAAGTACGTGAGATTATGGCCAAGAGGGCCAAAGCCAGAGAAAGAAAAGGTGTGAAGCCTGGCGTCCCAGAGGTCTATTGTTCTTGTCTAGCCAGAGTGAGTTCTGGGACTTTAGGGTGTCCTAAAGTATCCTAAGGTGTCCCTTCCTTCCCACCAGACTTGGTGACATGAGGTGCAAGCCTATTGCTGTTAGCAGTCCTTTGGCACCACAAAGCAAGAACTGTCCTGAGGACACAGCAAACACAAAGGAAGGCTGGGCTGAGGGACACAGAGGATGATGACACTCCCCTATTTCCTAAGTCCACCAAGGCCTAAAAGGACCTTTGAGCTTCATGAGCCACTGAATTCTGTATTTGGCTTAAGCCATTTTGAGTTGAGTTTTCTGTCACTTGAAATCAAAAGACTCCTAATAAAAGCAAGTGGTGGCTTTTATCAAAGGAATCCTTCTCTCTTACCTTTTACTTTTTTTTTTTTTTTTTTTTTTTTTGAGATGGAATCTCACTCTGTCGCCTGGGTGGAGTGTAATGGCATGATCTCGGCTCATTGCAACCTCCTCCTCCTGGCTTCAAGCAATACTCCTGCCTCAGCCTCCTGAGTCGCTGGGATTACAGGTGCTCGTCACCACACCCAGCTAATTTTTTGTATTTTTAGTAGAGGGGGGGGTTCACTCTGTTGGCCAGGCTGGTCTCGAACTCCTGACCTCATGATCCACTCGCCTCGGTCTCCCAAAGTGCTGAGATTACAGGTGTCAGCCACCACGCCTGGCCACCTTTTACTTTTAGGGAGTGATGGCACAAAAGCATACCTTTATTGCCATAATTCTGTGTCACTAAGTAGCCTAGAATGCCAGAGAAGGTGCTGGCATCCATCCCCTATTGTACCTCCAGGGTTGAGTGGCAGACAAAAGAACTTTAAGCTCCCCAAGCTCAATCACCAATGTACCCTTAACTTAGGCTGGTCCTTCCACTTCCCTTCTCTGCCTCGGATTTCCTCACCTGGAATTTGTGTCTGAATGCTCTTACTTCTGAGAAGCCAAATTATGAACTTGACTCCATCCCACTGTTTTGCTGACGGATGGGAAAACTCTTACATGTAAGGTTTGACACTTGAGGTATGGAAATGAGCTATTATACACATATATTCCAGAAAGCTGATGCTTTTGAGGAATTCCAGTATGTTGAATTTCTCAAACAGCATTTCTTTGAGCTTATTACACATTGTGCTGTGGTGCATAATTTTACTCAGGGTCCTGTTAGTTTTTGCTGAGCAGTTAAAGTATTTGAAAAGTGCAGAATAGTGTAGCAGACCATGCGACTGCAGGGAGGCGTCGAACATGCCCAGCTGCTTCCCAGCTGTCTGGTGCTGCTGACGCTTCAAGGTCACCCAGGAGCGAGGCTTTGTGAGTGATTCAGGTTGATGGATGGTTGCAGGGAGTGTAAGCCTTGTACAGCAGGAGGGCAGAGCCCTGTTCTGAATCACTATAGCAAGTGAGAGGAGGATCCTTAGCTCGTCCAGCTTTTAGGAAAGTGTTAGAGATGGGACTGATTTATTCTAAACAAAGGAAGGCAGGACATATGCGGCTTTTAAATTTACATTGTCTTAAACTCTTTTACTACATGCCTCAAATAAATGTGATGCGGGAGATTTCTTAGGCAGATTTGAAGCATCTGGACAGTGAGCGTTTACTCCCCAAGGCCAAGAATCCTGAGCACTTCTAATTAAAACGTCTTCCCTGAGATCGGCCAATATGCCAAGTGACTGTCAGAGGCCACTCCACGGTATGTTCTCATTCTGTGTTATAACAGCAGACCACTGTAGGTACTGGGAGGCTTTTGCATTTGAGGCTCTGTGAGACTCATTCTGTAGGATTCTGATAATCATGTGCTTGTTTAATCTTGTTACTCTGAGCATGTTTCCAGGACTGACTCTAATCCTACTTTATTGAAAGCAAAGACCTTGCCCAGGCCTTACATAGAGTTGCTGCTTCTTGGTACACAGTGCTCTTGATTCATGAGTGGAATTAATATATAATGTGAATATACAAAACCATTCTGTTATTTTTCTTTTCACTTTGGAAGCATTCTGTCATCATCTCCACTCCATAGGGCTTACAATGCTCTTTCATGTGTGGATTGCTGTGTTGGCTCTCCCTGTAAACTCAACTAAATAGATGCTCCCTTTCATGATTTTTTAAATGAAAAGTGACTGGTAATGTCAAAATAATTATATACACGAGAATTAGAAGAAAATTACCCAGTAAAAATAAGGGCAATTTAATATATTATATTTCTTTTTATATTTTATAATATCTTAGGGTGCTTTCTAAATTGATTATTGGTTCTACAGGTTGTGTAGTTGGAGCTTATTTGCCTGTAGTCAGGGAAGACTTTGTGAGAGAGGCATGGGACAGATTTGGGAGAAAAGAAGGAAAGAGAGTTCCTAGTAGATGTTAAAGAAAATTGTTTGGGTAGGAAAAGTTTCAAAAAGCCTCATTTTAGGAGTAGTGCAGAGTAATAGAGCACTCACTTGATGGTTAACGTTATCACTGATAAATAGGAGCCACTGGGGAAGGTTTCTGAGGGTGTTTTTCACTGTTTTCCAAGAGCCTGTTTTAGGAAAACACCGGTGAGGGTTGAGGAGAGATGAATGAACTCATTTTCTGTCGAATTTTGTCCCTGTTCGTCAAGATTTGACACAATCTATTTTAGTATTTGAAAAATCTAATTTAAAAAGAAATGTCAAATATTGTCAGAATAAAAAATACTATTCCTCCCCCACCCCTTAAAATAAAATCTATACCCGGATGTACTGATGCAGTGACATAAAAACTATTTCCTATTCATTCTTTGTCACTTATCCTTCACTTGGGTGACTGGTCTGCCACAAGGCTAAAGTGACTACCTGTTTAGTTTTGCAGTAGGCAGTCATAGATGCGGCTCTGTGTTTTCATTTCCTACCGAAAGCCCTATGCTATGTTTATTTGCTATTTTAGACATTCAGAAAACTGGGGGTCAGAAGAATGAGGTGATTCTCTCCTTTACACCCCTCAAATAATTTAATAAATCATAAATCAAATGAGAAACCAGAAATCATGTTTGTTGACTTACAGCTGCAGACTTGTTCGTGGGCACTCCCCTTCCCCTTACCTTATCATTAGTGCAATGTTTCCAATCCAAATTGTTTTACATGGAGTACCACATCATAAAAATGCAAACATGAGATGTCACACTTGCATATAATACATTTCTTCATTTATAAGTTTAGTCAAGGTGTAAATGACTTAACAAAGTGTCTCAAGATGATTGTAGAATAAGGAGTGTAATTTTAGTTGGATTTGATTTTGGGATAGATTTTAAGATTTAAAGCGAGTGAAGTACAGTGGTATGCTTTGGGAGTGAAGGAGATAGCAAAGGAAAAGTGAAGTCCGTCTGAGCAAGAAAGGTTGCGGTGTGATTTTATTAACACCAAATCCCTCAACTAGAAAACTGCACGTGGTATAACAGGCATTGTGTTCAGAGAATGTGTCTTCTCAAGTTGCTGCCTCTCCTGAAACAAGTGGCTACAAAAACTGAAGGACCCAAGTTAACTCATCACAACTGAGTGTGTCACTGCGCAAATTGCTGCAGTTCCATTGCCAAAGATAATAGTTTCTTTTTGCTGTATGGGGAAATGCATGGCAAAAGCCCGGTTCATCTTGATCCAAATTCTGTACACACCACAGGTAACTTATGAATGAAATAAACATGTCTTCATCCCCAGAAGAAGTTTCACTCATAACTCTAAACAAAACACTCATATAAATGGCACTGAACCTCTTTTTACCAGAAGAATGTAACAGCCAGAAGTCAAAACCTTAAATCAGTCAAATTAAACTTGGGAAGAAACCCAGCAGTACTCTGATAATTTAATCTTTATGAATCACTTAAAATTGTCTGCCTCTTCATTTATTCAGTTTCCCATTTGGCTGACTCTTTGCCCGACAGCAAACAACTTGGATTTTTTTTATTACTATTTTTATTAGTTGCATTTGCAGAAAGAGAAGAAACACTTTTCACCCCCTCAATATTTATGACTTTCCACTGAATGGTTGAATTTCATATTCTGTATTTCAAATAGTAAGTAGTCTTGGATTTTTCTTGCTGAAATGGAAGAAATAATACTAATTTAAGGTGTAAGCACGTTAGAATCAGAGATACGAATTGTACATGAATGCATGGTAGTCACATAACAAACAAACAAACAAAAAACCAGAAGATTTCCATCGCCACAGAGACCTCTCCTGTTGGAGAGCACACATACTTCCTCCTGCCCCCACCCCTTCTTAACTCCTGTCCACCTCTAATCTGTTCTCCATCTTTATAATTTTGTCATTCCAAGAATGTTATATAAATGGAATCCTAAACTGTTTAACCTTTTGGAGTTGCCTATTTTCACACAACATAATTCAGTGGAGATTCATCCAAGTTGTGTGTGTCAGTAGTTTATGTTATTATATTGCCGAGTAGTTCCATGGTATGAATGTGTCAGGGTCTAATAAGTCATCCACTGAAGGGCTTCTGGGTTATTTCCAGTTTGGAGCTATTATGAATAAAGCTTCTTTGGACACTTGTTTATAGGTTTTTATGTGAACATAAGTCTTCACTTCTCTGAGATAATTTCCAAGAATGCCATTGCTGTCTCATAATGTAGTATTTTTTTTTTTTTTAGTTTTCTTTTTCTACTGTTTTACTTTTTCTACTATTGAATTTTGAGAGTTTCTTACCTATTTCAGATACTTGTACTCTCTTGGATATATGTTTTGCAAATATTTCATTCCAGTCTGTAGCTTGTCTTTTCGCCCTCTTAACAAAATGTTTTGCAAAGCAAAAGTTTTTCAGGTACACATTCTTTTCAAGTGTACATAGACTATTCTCCATAATGGACCATCTACTAGACCATAGAACAATCCTCAATAAATTTTTAAAAACTGAAATTATACAAAGAATGTTCTCCAGCCACAATAGAATAAAATAGAAAATTAATAGCAAGAGCAAATTTGGAAATTTTCCAAATATGTATAAATTAAAACACAGAAACAACCAATGGTTCTAAGAGAAATCACAAAGAAAATTAAAAATTACTTTGAGATTAATGAAAATAAAATATAATTTATTAAAACTTATGGAAGTTAGGAAAAGCAGTTCTCAGAGGAAAATTCATAGCTGTAAATGCCTAGATTTTTAAAATAAGGCCAGACATGGTGTTGTTCACGCCTGTAACTGCAGCACTTTGGGAGGCCAAGACAGAATGATCGCTCGAGGTCAAAAGTTTAATACCACCAGCCTGGGCAACATAGTGACAGATGGGTCTCTTCAAAATTTTTTTAAAAAATTAGTTGGATATGGGGGTGCACACCTGTAGTTTTAGCTATTGTAAAGGCTGAGGTTGGAGGATTGCTTGAGTCTAGAAGTTAGAGACTTCATTGAGCTATGATCATGCCACTGCACTCTAGCCTGGGTGACAGGGGCAAGACCCTGTCTCTAAAAACAAGAAGAAGAAAAAAGATATTACCAGGTATGGTGGCCTGTGCCTGTAATCCTAGCTACTCAGAGGCTGAGGCAGGAGGATTGCTTGAGGTCAGGAATTCAAGACCAGCCTGGGCAACATAGTGAGACCTCATCTCAAAAAATATTTGTTTAATGATCTCAAATAAATGACCTATCTTTCCACTTTAAAGAACTAGAAAAAGAAGAGTGTACAAAACCAAAAGCAAGCAGACAGAATGATTAGGTTAGGGATAAATGAAAATGAAGAGTAGCAAAATGACAGAATAAATAAAACCAAAAATTTATTTTTTGAAAACATAAAATTGACAAACATTTAGCTAGAATGGCCAAGTTAAAAACAAGACTTAACATACTATAATTGCTAATAAAAGTGAGGACATTATTACTAGCGTTACATAATTAAAAGGAAATATAAGAGAATTCTACAACCCCATGTATTTCAACAAATTAGGTAACCTAGATGAAATGGAGAAATTCCTAAAGACATACAAATTACCAAAGCTGACTGAAGAATAAACAGAAAATCTAAATAGACTATAGCAAGTATAATAAAAATAATTAGTAATTTTTTTTTTTTTTAAGAGACAGAGAGTTGCTCTGTCCCCCAGGCTGGAGTGCAGTGGTGTGATCTCAGCTTACTACAAACTCCGCCTCCCGGGTTCATGCCATTCTCCTGCCTCAGCCTCCCAAGTAACTGGGACTACAGGCGCCTGCAGCACGTCTGGCTAATTTTTTGTGTTTTTAGTAGCGATGGGGTTTCACGGTGTTAGCCAGGATGGTCTCGATCTCCTGACATCATGATCTGCCAGCCTCAGCCTCCCAAAGTGCTGGGATTACAGGCGTGAGCCACCGCACTTGACCAAATCAGTAATGTTTAAAAAACTCCCTACAAAAAAAAAAGCCCAGGACCAGTTGACTTCACTGATGAATTGTATAAAATGTTGAAAGAATTAACACCAATTATTCTCAAATCTTTCAAAAGGAACAATTCCTAACTCATTCTGTGGGGCCAGTATCATCCTGACACCAAAGCCAGACAGTGTCATCATGAGAAAAGGAAACCTCAGATCAATATCTCTTATGAATACAGATGCAGAAATCCTCAAAAAATACTACCCAACCAAATTCAATGCCTATTAGGGTTATACACTGTGACCAAATGAGAATGCTGGGGTGGTTCAACACATTAACATAAACCCCACTTGACCATTTCAATTGATACAGAAAAATCATTTTGTAAAATACAACACTATGTTGTGATAAAAACATTAAACAAACGAGGATAAAAGAATGTCCTCAATCTGATAAGCCTAAATGCCATCAGTGATAGACTACAGTAACTAAAACAGTATATTATAGGTACAAAAACAGACACATAGACCAATGGAACAGAACAGAAAACCCAGAAATAAGGCCACACACCTACAACCTGACAAAAACAAGCAATGAGGGACAGATTCCCTATTCAATAAATGGTGCTGGGATAACTGGCTAGCCATATGCAGAAAATTGAAACTGGACCCCTTCCTTACACCATATACAAATATTAACTCAAGTTGGATTAAAGACTTAAACACAAAACCCAGAACTATAAAACCCTGGAAGACAACCTAGGCAGTACCATTCTTGAGACAGGAACAAACAAATATTTCATGATGAAGACATCAAAAGCAATTGCAACAAAAGCAAAAATTGACAAATGGAATCTAACTAAACTGAAGAGCTTCTGCACAGCAAAAGAAACTATCCCCAGAGTAAACAGACAACCTACAGAATGGAAGAAATTTTTTGCAAACTATGCGTCTGACAAAAGATCTAATATCCAGCATCTATAAGGAACTGAAACAAATTTACAAGAGAAAAACAACCCCATTAAAAAGCAGGCAAAGGACATGAACAGATACTTTTCAAAAGAAGACATACATGCAGCCAAGCATATGAAAAAAGAAACGCTCAGCATCAGTAATCATTAGAGGAATGCAAATCAAAACCATAGTGAGGTGCCATCTCACACTAGTCAGAATGGCTGTTGCTAAACAGTCAAAAGAATAACAGATGCTGGGAAGTTACAGAGAAAAAGGAATGCTTATACACTGTTGGTGGAAGTGTAAATTAGTTCAACCATGTGGAAAGCAGTGTGGCAATTCGTCATAGACCTAAAAACAGAAATACCACTGGACCCAGCAATTCCATTGCTGAGTATATACCCAAAGGAATATAAATCACTCTATCATAAAGACACATGCACGTGTATGTTCATTGCAGCACTATTCACAGTAGCAAAGACATGGAATCAACTTAAATACCATCAGTGTTGGGCTGGATAAAGAAAATGTAGTACGGCCGGGCGCGGTGGCTCAAGCCTGTAATCCCAGCACTTTGGGAGGCCAAGGCGGGCGGATCACAAGGTCAGGAGATCGAGACCACAGTGAAACCCCGTCTCTACTAAAAATACAAAAAATTAGCCGGGCGCGGTGGCGGGCGCCTGTAGTCCCAGCTACTCAGGAGGCTGAGGCAGGAGAATGGCGGGAACCCCGGAGGCGGAGCTTGCAGTGAGCTGAGATCGCGCCGCTGCACTCCAGCCTGGGCAACAGCCTGAGACTCCGTCTCAAAAAAAAAAAAAAAAAAAAGAAAATGTAGTACGTACACACCATGGAATACTATGAAGCCATGAAAAGAATGAGATCATATCCTTTGCAGAAACATGGATGGAGCTGGAAACCATTATCCTCAGCAAACTAACAAAGAAACAGAAAACCAAATACCTCATGTTCTCACTTATAAGTGGGAGGTAAATGATGAGAACACATGGACACGGGAGAACACACACTGGGACCTATCAGAGGGTAGAGGGTAAGAAGAGGGAGAGGATCAGAAGTGGCTAATGGGTACTAGGCTTAACACCTGGGTGATGATACAACAAACCCTCATGACACAAGTTTACCTATATGACAACTCTGCATATGTACCCCTGAACTTAAAAGTTAAAAAATAAAGATATTAAGAGCAGGTAAAGTGGACATCCTTACAGTTTTCCCAATCTTGTTGGAAGTAATTCAGTTTTTCATCATTAAGTACAGTGTTGCTGTAGGTTTTTTTTAGATGATCTTTATCAAGTGAGGAAATTCCCGTATAATTCTATTTTTCTGAGCTTTTTTTTTTAAAAAAAATCATGAATAGTATTGGGTCTTGTCAATTGCTTTTTCTGTGTTTATCTACATGAATCTGTGATTTTTCCTCTTTACCATGTGAGTATGGTAGATTATATTGACTGATTTCTGTGCATTGAACCAGTCTTGCATCCCTGAAATAAACCTACTTTGTCATGGTATGTAATTATTTTTATATATTGCTGAATTTTATTTGCAATATATTTTTAAGGATTTTTAGATTTATATTCATGGAAGATATTGATCTTTAATTTTAACTTTTTCATGCTGTTTTTGTCAGGTGTTTGTATCAGGGTAATACTAGCTTCATGAAATAAATAGCAAAGTGTCTCTTCCTTCTATAAAGAGGTTAAGTATAATTACTGTTAGTTCTTTTTTAAACATGTGGTAGAATTCTTCAATGAAGCCTTCAGAGCTTAGAGATTCATTTTGGGGGGAGTTTTTAAGCTACTAATTAAATGGCATTAATAGTTACAGGCTTTTAAAATTATGTATTTCATAATGAGCAAGTTATGGTAATTACTGAGTTTTTTTGAGGAATTACTCCATTTCATCTAGGTTTTAAAATTCATGCATGTAAAATTATTTGTAATATTCCCTATTATCTTTTTGATACCTGCAGTGTCTGCAGTGTATACAGTTATTTGTAATTTGTGTTTTCTCGCTCCTTTTCTTTGTCAGTCTGGCTGGAGATTTTTCAATGTTATTGATTGATATTTTCAAAGAACCAGCTCTTTGCTCTTTGATTTTCTCATCTATTTTTCAATTTCATTGGTTTTTGCTCTTTATTTCATTTATTATGCTTGCTTCAGGTTTTCTTTGCTCTTCTTTTTCTAGATTCTTGGGGTGGGACCATAGACTATGAGTTTGATACTTTTTTAATGTGTATGTTTAGTGCTATAAATTTCTCTTCCAATACTGCTTTAGCTGTGTTTGACAAATCTTGATACCTTTATTTCCATTTTCTTTCAGTTCAATGTATTTCTATTTCTTTTTTTTCTTTTCTTTTCTTTTTTTTTTTTTTTTTTTGTGTGTGTGTGTATTTCCATTTCTATTGAAACTTTATCTTTGATCCATGGTTTATTTAGAATTGTGCTGTTCAGTTTCCAAATGTTTAGATATTTTCCTATTTTCTTTGTGTTATATATTTCGAGTTTAAGTCCATTCTGGTTGGAGAACAAACTCTGTATGATTTCATTTTTTAAGAATTTGTGGAGATCATTTTATGTCCCAAAAAAATGGTCTATCTTGGTGCACTGTCTGTGGGCACTATAAAAGAATGTGTCATCTACCATTGTTGGGTGGAGTGTGCAATAAATGTTGAATAGGTAATGTTGGTTGATAGTGTTACTGAGTTCTCCTATATTATCGTTGATTTTCTGCCTGGCCTTTTTATCAGTTGTTAAGACATGGGTGTTTAGGTCTCTATCTATAATTGTGGATTTGTCTGCTTTTTCTGTTCTATCAGTTTTGGGTTCACATATGTTGCAATTGAGTTGTTTGATTTATACATATTTAGGACTGATGTGTTTTCTTGCTGGATTAACCCTCTTATCATACAATGTTCATTTCTGTCTTTGGTAAACTTCTTTGTTATGGAGTCTACTTTATCTGATATTAGCATAGCTATTTCTGCTTTTCTTTGATTAATGTTTGCATAGTACATATATTTCATTTTTTATTTTCAGTTGGGTTATGTTACTATATTTGAAGTGTATTTCTTGTAGGCAGTGTAGGTCATAGTTTTTAATCTACTTGCTAATTCAAAACAAATGTGCTGTTCAGTTTCCAAATGTTTGGATACTTTCCTGTTTTCTTTGTGTTGTGTATTTCTAGTTTAAGTCCATTCTGGTTGGAGAACAAACTCTGTATGATTTCATTTTTTAAGAATTTGTGGAGATCATTTTATGTCCCAGAAAAATGGTCTATCTTGGTGCACTCTCTGTGGGCACTATAAAAGAATGGATCACTTGAGCTCAGGAGTTCCAGACCAGCGTGGCCAACATGATGAAACCCCATCTCTATTAAAATACAAAAATTAGCCGGGTGTGGTGGCACACACCTGTAGTCCCAATTACTTGGGAGGTTGAGGTGGGAGAATCACTTGAACCCTGGAGGCGAAGGTTACAATGAGCTGAGATGGTGCCACTGCACTTCAGCCTGGATGACAGAGCAAGACTCTGTCTCAAAAAGAAAAATTAGTTATTATGTTTTTCAGTTGTACAATTTCTATTTGATTCTTCTTTATTTCTTCTATTTCTTTGCCAAGGCTTTCTTTTTTTTTTTTTTTTTTTTTTTTTTTTTTTGCTGAAGCTCTATTTTTTCATTGATTTCAAGTGATCTTAATTGCTCATTGAAACATTTTTATGATGGCTAATTTAAAATATTTGTCAGATAATTTCATCATCTCAATTTTGGCATGTATTGTCTTTTTAAATTCATTTCGAGATCTTCCTGTTTGTTTCTGATTATAAGTAGTTTTCTATTGAACTCTGGACATTTTGGGTGCTATTATGTATTATGAGCCTCTGGATAATATTTACACCTTTGTTTCAGCTAGCTGTTACTGACACCGTTCTGGCAGGAGAAAAGGGGCTGCTGCTTTGTTACTTTCAGATGGGGTTAGAAGTCCAGGTTCCCTACTCAGCCTCTATTGACTCCTGAGATGGGAGAGGGTAGAAAGTTTCTTGTTATTGCTTGATAGGGGGTGGGAGTTCAGATTCCCCACTAAGCCTTTATTGATACTTTCCTGAATGGGAGGGATAGCGGCACTTCATTACTGCTCCCCATGTGGCCTCTTTACCCAGGAAAATTATGAAAGTCTGAACTCAGTCTCTTTTGACACCATCTCAGCAGGAAGAGAAGGGGCACTTTATTATTGCCTGGCAAGGAAGGAAGTCTAGGTTCCTCACTCAGTCTTTGCTGGTGACACAGGATTCTTTGTGGGGGCCACTTCACCAGGCTCTGCCCATTCAGCCCAGCAGGCTATGCTTGGTTTGTGCTACTGGCCTGGTTCCCATATCCTGGGTAGAATGGTGAGGGGTGTGTGGGCAAGTGGGTGTGAGGTCTGACCACAGTGCACAGCCAGGCACACAGGCTGCTGCAGTGGGGCCGGGCAGGCAGCTCCAGATGCCAGCACAGATGCCTCCTTCATGTGAGGCTGCAGCTGGACCAGGCATACCACAAGTAGCTTCTGCCTTAAGTGCCCTCGCTGGGTGAGGGGAGTATGGTAGCACCCAAAAACTCAGAGATGCCAGCAACCAGAAAAAGCCCCGGGAGGGTGTTATAGCTTTGTCACCACTCTGGCTCAGGAAGCCTGGGGGTCTGGGTCCCCAGAAGGATCACAGCTCTTCTTTCCCATGGTCCAGTGAACAAGAGCATGTCATTGCCCACAGCTCAGTGAGCTGGTCAGGGATGCGTGACACCCGTCTTTTGGCAGGTCCCAGGATTTTGTCCTGTGTCCGAGAAGAATGAGGTTATGTAGACAATCAGAGACTGAACAAGGCAGAGAAGAGTTTTACTGAGTGACAAAACAGCTCTCAGCAGAGAGGGGACCCTAAGTGGGTACCCCCTACCCAAAGCTGGGTAGTCCAAAAGTGTGGCTGAGTCCAGGGTTTTTATGGGCTCGGAATGGGGGAATGCATGCTGATTGGTCAAAAAGCACCATTCAGTTGGCTGAAAGGCATGGAGGAAGTTCTCACTAAAGCTGGGGACTTTACCCAGAACTGGCAGCTTGGTTTTCAGGCTTTAATTTGTCTTTGGTTTGAAGGTTGGGTTTCACCAGGGACCCACCCCTATCTGCCTAGGAATTTGTCTCCCTCCTGCTGCTGTCACTGGTACAGGTAGGCATAGGGCTATGGTTTTATCTGTGGTATTCAGCTGTTACAGAGAGGTTATGACCTACAGTTTTCTGTCTTGTTAGGCTGCGCCTTTCCTGACTCTCAGGCTAGACAGATCAGGGATTTGTTGATGCTTTTTTTTTTTTTTTTTTTGCTTCTGTAGGTGTTTCTGGGCTATATGAGGCAAAAAGAAAAACAGAGAAACTCACCACATTGTTTTTCCTTGGATCCCATGATGCCCAGATGGTCTGCTTTTTCCTTTTACCTTTCAGAAGGTGTTTTTACTATACGTAAAATCCAGGGTTTTCGTGTACCAAGTAGAGGAATAAGGAAAAATACACCAACTCCATCTTTCCGGAAGAATAGAGCCAATCTGCATGTATTCATTGTTCTTATTCATGCTTAGCTTTCTCTACTGCAGATTCATATGGTATGATGAAAACATAGTATTTTGGATACCAGTATTCTATAAAGGCTATTCTTTCATTGCAGGCCTCAAATAGACTTTCAGGAAATAGACTTTTACAATAACATTAGGAGGTAAGAGAATTGCTTCATGCCCATATGGCTGCCTGCGAGCACACATGTATGTTTACACAGAATCGTAGAAACTTCACCTTGAAGTAGGCTGAACACAGTGTGGTTGCTGAGCGTATTTTACAGTTTATCTGTAGGAGAGTAGAGGAGACCAGAGTAGCATTAAGGGAATGTAAACAGAGAGAAAAAATGTTGATTCAGACCCTGTCATGATAAGATCCTTGTGGAGAGAGTGGTATAAAATTCAGCAAGCTTTGTAAACATAAAATGAAAAAAAAAATAGTTTTTTAACTTAATAATTACTTTGAAAAGTTGTATAACTAAGACTAAAACTAAAAAGTTGTATAACTAAGACTAAAACTCACAAAAACCAGTAGAAGACTTCTACATAGCAACAGTGGAGTAATATGTAGTTGTGCTTCTATTTTTCAGTATGACTAACTTGTATTATCTTTTCTTTATGAAAATCTGGTTTAGAAGTTTTCAGTTCCAGAGATGTAGCAGACTAGATAATCTCAAAACTTTTCCACCTGCTAAAAGTATCAAAAAAATGATAGGTTGTAAAATTCCTCTTAGATACATGTTTGAGCATAATAATAAAGTTAGAAAATTTCCGAGGGCTAGAAAGAAAGAGGGAGCAGTAAACAGCAAAACCCAGTATCACTGCCTGGGAAGAATGGGGTGGGTGGTGGGTCGGGGCTGTGAGTCTCAGTAACATAGGGGCTGACATTTTAAAATCTATGCCAGGCTAGGTGATGAAGTGTTAGTCCTACAGAAGCAGAAAAAGGTTTCAACTAAGACTTCCACATAAAGCTGGAGCCCTGAAGGTCTGCCCATCAGTGAAGACGTGAAACACCCAACACAGAGAAGGAACAAGGAATCTCAACTGGTCAGAGAGAGGGAAGAGTGGGAACAAGTCTCCATTGTGAATGGACATTACTAATCTTTTGTCACATGTGGGCTTGGAGTTCAAAACTATACTACTCATATTTGGAAATTGTCACGTTGAGAAGTTAACACAAAAATGGTACTGGTGTGTAATACCCCTAGAGTTGCTGATGAAGCCAATGTAAAATTACTCTTAAAGGACATGACATGTCTTCAACTAATTCCACAATAAAAACTGACTGGAAAGGAGCTCCCAATCCAGTACTACACAATACAAAAGAAAAATACTCATCATGAACAAGAACCAGGAAATAAAATAAATAGCAGATTTTGACTATCCAAAACTAAAGATAAGTAAAGAAATAATCATATATATATTTAGAATAAAATTTGTATAAGAAGAAATAAAACTAAAAGGCCAAGATGTTATGAAAAAATGACAAATTGGAACAAATGGCTTATAAAAATCAGTGCATATAGTCATTAAAATGTATAGTGTAATAGACAAATAGTAAATTAAACACAGCTAAACTAGAAAGCACTCGATCTAAGAAAACTGGCCAGAATGCAGCAGAGAAAGATAAAGAATGGGAAATATTCCAGGGAAGGTAAGAGACTTAGAGGACAAAATGAAAGATGTCAACTAGAAATCTAGAAGTTCCTGGAAGAAGGCATAAAACAAATAGGGAGAAGCACAATTTTAAGAGAAAATAATAGAAAATTTTTAAAATTGATGAAAGACATAAATCCTCAGATTTACGAATCTAAGTCATGACCATAACAAACTAAAATAAATTCACATTTCTACACAAAATAGTGAGGTTTCAGAGCACTAATATCAAAAAAGATCTTAAAAGCATTCAGAAGCAACAGAAAGAATGCATACTCATTAATAACAGTATGTATGACCAATAGAAGAATTCTACACAGCAGCAATGGAGTAATATGTCATTGTACTCTTATTTTTCAGTGTGGTTAACTTGTATTAGCTCTCTTTTCTCTCCCCCACTCTCATTCTCTCTCCCTGCCTCTCTTTCTTCCTTCACCTTTTTTCCCTTTTTTAAAAAAATCATTCTCATCAAATATGTGTATTTTTGTATGTTTGGGTATTTATTTAACTACTGATTCTACTTGTTTAACAATTACAGGGCTATTCTTCTTTTCTTTTTCTTTTTCTTTTTTTTTTTTTTTCTGTTGAGACAGAGTCTTGCTCTGTCTCCCAGGCTGGAGTGCAGTGGCACAATCTTGGCTCACTGCAGCCTCTGCCTCCCAGGTTCAAGCGATTCTCCTGCCTCCGCCTTCTGAATAGCTGGGATTACAAGGGTGTGCCACTACATTCAGCTAATTTTCGTATTTTTAGTAGGGACAGGCATTTCACTATGTTGGCCAGGCTGGTCTCGAAACTGCTGACCTCAAATGATCCACCCACCTCAGCCTCCCAAATTGCTGAGATTACAGGCATGAGCCACCGTGCCCAGCCTCTTCTTTTGTTTTTATTCTGGAGTTACTTTTAGTATGTTACATCTTTATAGGAGTTTACCTATTTCATTTATGTTTTCAAATTTATTGGCACAAAATTGTTCATAGTATTGTCTTATGATTTCTGATTCTGTAGTATTGTCTTTATAATTTTGTAATCAGACTATAGTGTAATGTGTTTAAAAATCAAAGAAACAATACAATTAGAAAGCGTAATAATATAAACTATGAAGATGGAATATGACCAAATACATCTGCCTGGACACCCAGCGAAAAGACATTCCTTAAAGATGTGACTTGGAAAAGCTGAAAATCAAAGAATAAGTGAAAGCATTAGGCAAGTGCAAACAAATTAAAGCTACTGTTGTGGCTTAATATTGAACACAGATGTATTTGGGGCAAAAACCATTAGGATTAAAAACATTTTACAATGTCAAAGACTAAAATTCACAATGAAAATATAAGCTATGGATATCAATGCATTAAGTCACATAGTACAACTTATAAGGAAAAAAAAGAAAATTTTATTTAAAAACTAGAAACACAGTAGTGGTAGAAAATGTGACTCACTTTTCTTAGTTCATGACCCATCAAGTGATCAAAAATTAGATAAGGATACAGGAGAAATAACATAACAATGTAACTTCAATATATATTACAGAATATATACACACATGCATGTATACACACATGCACAAACACACATACATATAGAAAAAGAAAAAAAACCTTTTCAGGTGCCCATGGAATATGAAGAAACACTGATTATATATTAGACAATTAAAAAGGAGCTTTCATAATTCTTACAAACTACAATAGTAGTTCAATTTCTAGTAATGACATGCTGGGTATTTATAACCAATTGTCCCTAGTGAGGGCAACTAAAGAAAACTGGGTAAGATATGAAGAAAAGGGCCAGGCACAGTGGCTCATGCCTATAATCCCAGCACTTTGGGAGGCCGAGGTGGGTGGATCACCTGAAGTCAGGAGTTCGAGACCAGCCTGGCCAACATGGTGAAACCCTGTCCCTACTAAAAATACAGAAATTAGGTGGGAGTGGTGGTGCATGCCTGTGATCCCAGCTACTCGGGAGGCTGAGGCAGGGGAATCACTTGAACCCAGGAGGCGGAGGTTGCAGTGAGCCAAGATTGCGCCACTGCACTCCCGCCTGGGCGACAGTCAGACTGTCTCAAAAAACAAACAAACAAAAACAAAACAACAACAACAAAAAAGAAATATAAAGAAAAGAACCAACAAAACTTTCTTAAAACTCAAAGTTGTTGGTTGCTCAAAATCTTCAAAGTACTGAAAATTCAGATCAAAATCCAGTAGAAGGAAAGCACCCAACGCTCATAGCCATTTTTATTCAAGATCATTTGCCAAACCTGAAAAAAGAAACAGCCAAACTGAGCTATGCTTTGTGGTCTTGTAGGGCAAATGTATGAAAAGTCAAAACTCAGGCCTAGTAAGACTGGAGGTCACCTGAAGGGCCTGGCCCCAGGCAGTGCCCACCCTGACGGGTGTACGGCAGTATGTCCTCAGGAAATGTCTCATGCCAAATCATTCTGATGTTGCATGGCGACAGCAGAGTGCCACTGGCTTTGCAAGAGCTAATACGATTGTTAGTGGCAGCAGCAATGAAAGGTGGAAAAACAAACCCAGGTGTACCTTGTGCATATAATCAATTTTAAAGGAAACAGTGCCCCTGTATTTAAACTCTGGCTGCCTTCTCATTGTCCAGATTTCTTTAAGGTTGCCCTGCCTATGAATAGAATCACAGTCTATTTTTAGCTCCATCTTGGATTTGCTATATGAACAGACCCCCACCAAACTTCTCACTCTGGCCAGCAACATTTCCTCACCAAAAAAATGAGACAACTTTTACCATAGACTGTGTGTACTGACAAAGGGGAATTTGAAGCATTGTCAATAAAGAAAATTACTTTTAAATTACTTAAGTTGCTCAGATGAAACTGAGACAGAAGGTCTAGACCTAGAGAGACTGACCAGGGGGTGGGAAGGCCAAGTTTGAAGGGAAGAAGACAGCTCTGCTCTCTGCATTTTATATTAACATAAAAGAGGGGTATTTCTCAGTAAGTCAACTTCCCTGGAGAGTCCCGTTACACCGCTCTTGTTCTGTAGTGCTCAGGACACCATTGCCCAGCAATGCACAGTGACTTTGTCAGGCAAATGCTAGGAAGAGCATGCATGCAGACACATGCCTAATGTGTACCAGGATTGCATGTTCCCACTGAGATTGGGAAGTGAGCTATAAGCCCTGTTTCCTCTTTGAGCTACAGAGCTGATGTTCATTTGATTGGACAGTTAAGGCAGAAATCCAATTACTGAGCTAATTAGCACCTTTGAGGGGTAAGCACCAAATTTACAGAAGGAAAGCACTGGAGAAAACTCAAATTACCCAGCGTGGCTGACATTCCACCCTCTTAAAGAATATGTGGAGAGCCAGAGGTCCTAGGGGTACACAGGCAGCTTAGCTTAGTTATTGCTCATCAGAATTTAGACTGTGTTCTACAGGCTTCTGAAAAGATAGCTTTCCAGTGAACATAGTTTTAGAAGATGTTTTAGTTCCCTAAGGAGTTTAGCAAATGACTTTCTTGTGTCTTAATCCTCCTTTAAAAATTGTTTATTCTGCTGCTTGAGAATTCCATTTGTGGTAGGTCTTAAGGTGAAATTAAAATTCCATTTAGGGACTATGCAGACATGGGATTTCAGCCTTCATTAGAAAGAATTTTGTTGTTTGCTCTATTTTCTGCTACCCTGAGATCTTTTATTTTTGAAAGCTGCTGTGGGAGTATTTGTGAGGAAAACTGAAGCTGTGATAGAACAGCATGCTGGGGTTCACAGCCTTTCTGAAATGTAACACGGTGTTTCTTCTTTCCAGCCCGTCCGTAGCATCACAGAACGCAACAGGATCTTGCCTAGATGGTTCTCAAATGTCTAAGACATACAGGAAAAGAAAGAATACTTTTTTTTTCTGAAGACAAGCCTTTTCATTTATTCAAATTATAGTTCCAACCAAATATCTTTTTATCTGTTTTGATTCCCAAAAGACAAGTTCAGAAAAGAAGGCTGCATTCTTAGGTTTCTTCTTAAGCACCATTTCTGACAAGTGCTTGTCATTTGTTAAATTATACAGAGTATGTCAATGATCATGTTTAAACATAAGCCACATATGCAGCGTTGACTGGCAGCTAGTCTTTCTTCTTAGCAAATATTATAGGGACAAAAACTTCAGAAGTAGCCTTATTTTTGACCATTCAATAATTTATTCTGCAAATATTTATTGAGTGACTACTATGTGCCAGTTGTGAGCAACAAACTTACTCTCATGGTACTTAGGGACTGATGTAAGAGTCAGATATAATCAGATAATTACACAAAGAGATGTATGATGTGGTGTAAAGTAAAGGCTCCTGAGCCAGCCTCCCTAGGTCATATTCTGGCTGTACCACCTGTTAGATCTGTGACCTTGAACACTCTACTTAATTTCTCTGTGCCTCTGCCTCATCCACTGTGAGAATGGGCATAAAACTACCTCAGAGGGTAGTTTTGAGGCAATAATAAGCTAATACATATAAAGTACTTAGAACAGGCACATGATACAAGCAAGTGCTACATAAATATTAGCTGTCATCGTTATGATTGACGTTAGCCTTGACAGGTGCTCCAAAAGAGAGGTACAGGTACAATGTGTGAAAGAGAACACGACAAAGGAATCTCACGCAGCACAGGAGTCAAGGCAGCTTCCCTGAGAAGGTGAAACTTGAGCTGAGACTTGAAGGATAAGAGGAATCAATGAGGAAAAATGAGTGGGAATGGAAAGGGATCCCTAAATAGAGGGAACATTTGCAAAGGCTACTGGAGAGGAAAGAGCAACAGGACCAAGAGGTCTGGGCATGTTGAAGGGGTGGAAAAGGAAAACCAACAGGATTGGAACAAAGAAAGCAAAGAGCAGAGTGACAGAAAAGGCAGGAACTGGCCAGGCGCGGTGGCTCACAACTGTTATCCCAGCACTTTGGGAGGCCAAGGCGGACCGAGACCATCCTGGCCAACATGGTAAAACCCCACCTCTACTAAAAATACAAAAATTAGCTGGATGTGTGGCGCGTGTCTGTAATCCCAGCTGCTCGGGAGGCTGAGGCAGGAGAATCGCTTGAACCCAGGAGGCGGAGGTTGCAGCGAGCCGAGATTGCACCACTGCGCTCAAGCCTGGAGACACAGCGAGGCTCCGTCTCAAAAAAGAAAAGAAAAAGAAAAAGTAGGAGCCGGATGTGTTCAAGACAAGGCTTTCTACAATTGTCAGTGGGACCTTCATTATGCCCAGATCTTCAAGTAAACCCTATGTGTGATACTGATGTATTTGTGGAAGTCCTTTCTTAATGGCTAATATATCAGATTTAACCATATGAAATTGCCATTTTGCAGGTGATAATAAACAGTTGACTGCCATCAATTTCATAGGCTTGATGTCAATTTCATGTTTCATTCTTTAAAGACCACCACTCAGTATTGGAAATATAAGGACAAAGGTAGGCTGGCATAGCCTCTCCAAGCAGAGCAGATCGGTGCACTTACAAAGGGTTTTGGGGATGTGTGGAGTTCAAGGACTAGTGAGGTTTTGGAGGCATACGCGGGTTGACAGCATCTGTATAGGAGGTTAGTTGAAAAGCCTGTTGTTCATCAGTTGCCCCTCAGAAGTCTGCAGTGAGTCAGCTAACTCTCAGAAGCCAGGATTGTCATGGACTGGCTGCCTTACAAAAGCTGCGCACTGAAGAGTGTTTCCATGATGGAATAGGTTCAAAGCTGGTTCTAGTGGCCACTTGTTACCATGGCTGCAGATGATCTGAGAGCTTTCATTCTCATGGTTCAACCTAAGAAAGGTCTATAAGAGTATACCCAGCTCCTGAAAGCAGGTGGTGGAGATGTTGACTACTCACCACCATTTCCTGAAATCAATTTAAAGAGAAAGATACCTATTTGGACACTGTTCTCAAGTTCTGAAAGAGGGTGGCATTGTATTGGCAGGTTAAACACTTGGTTTTTGTTTTGTTTTTTTTTTAGGCAGATTCTCACTCTGTCATCCAGGCTGGAGCGCAGTGGTACAATCTCGGCTCACTGCGACCTTGGCCTCCTGGGTTCAAGCGATTCTCCTCCCTCAGCCTCCCAACTAGCTGAGATTATAGGAGTGTACCACCACACCTGGCTAATCTTTTTTGTATTTTTAGTAGAGGTGGGGTTTTGCACTGTTTGCCAGGCTGGTACCAAGCTCCTGACTTCAAATGATCTGCCTGCCTCAGCCTCCCAAAGTGTTGGGATTACAGGCATGAGCCACCATGTTCGGCCTAAATACTTGCTTTGATTTTGCAGATCTGGGGCTCCAAATTGATTAAGACACAAGGCCATTCTCTCCAAATCGGAGAGCTACTCATCTCTCCCCTCCATGTGTTTCTTGTACTGTTCTCTCTCTTTCTTGTCATGAGACTCCTCTCTTCCTGCAGTGTGGTAAAACTACAGCAATCGTCTTAACCTGTGAGCTCTATCGCATTTGCATTTTCCACTCATGCAGCTGGTTCTGTAAACCAACTCTTCCGCTTGGGGGGATCTAATCATGACCTTCTACCCTTTTGTGGCCTCTTCTAGTACAAGGCGTGTGGATAATTCCAACACAAGACTGGCAGTCCAAATTGAAAGAGATCCAGGTAAGAAGATCTCTTCTCTCTTTTTAAACTATTTATTGCTATATGGATGGATTTTCAAAAGGAAGAATTACTCACTCTGTACTCATTGTGGAGACAATGCACATCTTAGTAATATGCTGACTGTGGAATGAAACTGTGTAGGTAGACTGATCAAGCATCCTGATTTGGTCTGACAGTGTATTGCTCCACTGTTTAGAATTGATTAGGACCTTGCTCAGTATTGGATAACTCTGTTAATCAAGACATTTTAGTTTGTGTGTAGTAAACCTCAAACACAGACTATAAACCTTGAGATTCGTCTTTTAGGAAAAAAAAGTTCTTTGGAAAAACATCAGCATGATAATGTCCTTGAAGGCAAACCATTCCACGATCCAGGATCTAGAAGCTTTCAAAAACTTTGGTCAGCATTAAGCTATTTAAGGATTTACCTGCTAGAAGATTATTTTACTTTTTTCTTTCCATAATCAATCTCCTTTTTTAACCATTCTGTTTCTTCCTTCCTCATATTAGAATGCAAATTTTAACTGTTCTCTATTTTTATCCTCCTCACTCCCTTCTTTGTGCCCCCAAATCTGCCTAGGAACAATTATATCATGCTCATTATCTGTATTTGAATTGCATATACATGATTAATTCGAAATCAGAATTTGAAATTTGAGATACCTGGAGAGAGAGGCTTATTTTTTGTTGAACTTCATGTCAGTACAATGGGGGAGGAGAGGCACTGGTATCTCTGAGGTGCAGCCGTGGGACTGTGATGTTCCAAGCCTATTGATACGAGGCAGAGGGACAGTTTCCCAGGCACATTGTGCTGTTAGTGAATCATAATTGCTGTCTCATTTTAATCTAATTATGCAGATGTGTGGTCAGTGTGTTTTAAGAAGATGCCCTGAGTTGAATCTCTACTTTTAGTGATTTTAATTGTTTTGTTTTATTTAAACATTGAACAGTTTGAACAATTAAGCAAAGGCTAATTCTCTCATTCAGGCCTTTCCTTTCAAAGTGCCAGAGACTGAAAGTAATCTTTAATTAGTGTCTCAGAATGCATGCTGCTTCATCAGAGAAAATGAATACAGTGCAGGTCAAGGAGGCTTCGTCTGCACAGAAGATTAAGCATACTGATACTTTATTAGACTACATGGCATGACTCAGCCCACAGAACAGTTTCTTTCCATTAATCATAATTAGGTTATTGATTCAGCTTTCAACTGTCATGAGTGGCCAGCAAAGATATTCACAATTTGATAGTGTTATTCTGTAGATTTCTTAGAGGTGGATTGGTGATCTTCCTCGTATAAGTACACTTGGGGCGTATTCACCTCCTTGTACCACTCCCTGCCTTCCACACCCTGATTGTGCCCCGGTTCCCTTGGATACAAAGCAGAGATGCTCCGGTTAGATCTGCAGTCTTCATCCCTGTCCTCCCCGAATCTCCATCTCCACTCAAATAGACAATCCAGAAAGGAATGTTGAGTTTTGCTTTAGGCATTTCCTCTTTGGGACAACTATGCCTATGGCTTTCCAGAGCCATAATTTCCTCTCCTAAAGAAAAGCTACTCCTAAAATAAAAGTCATGAATGTGAACATTTTTCCTAGGCTTCTCCCAATGCTTACTCCACCCACAGGACCACAGACCAGGAAGACTTCCCATGTTATCCAATCTGCTCTTTAAAAAATCTTATATCCCTCATCTTGAGAGATCCCTTGAAAGGAGGAAAAAGAGTCAGAGCTCAGCAGGGAGGATATAGGAAATGTACTACGCACTCCTAATTTCACCCTTACTCAACATGCACCCCTGGCTTTCCACTGGGAAGCAAGGTATTCCATCATTCCATCTCCTTTGCAGCTTCCTCCTTCACCCTTCCTTGGATGTCATTATCCACCCAATTAAAATGGCCAAAGTTAAACAAACAAGCAACAATGGACAATTCCAAGTCCTGGCAAGGATGCAGAATTAGAGCTGTCAATCACTGCTGGGGAAATGCAGAAAGGTTACAGCCGCTTTGGAGAACAACAGTCCTGCTCCTAAGCATTTACTCAAGAGAAACGGGGAGAGTCATATTCACACAAACTCCTGTTCATGACTCTTGGTAGTGATTTTACCCATAATCACCAAAACTGGAAACAACCCAAGTGTCCTTCAGCAGATGAATGGACAAACAAACTGTAGCACATGCATACAGAGGGATACTACTCAAAGGTGAAACAGAACACACTCATATATACAGCAGATGAATGCATTATTCTAAGAGCTGGCTATATGACTATATGCATTTTTCAAGACTCATACACTAAAATGGGTGAATTTTACCCTACATAAATTATTCTTCAATAAACCTGAATTTTTAATGTATATAATTTAAGAACAAATGGTATCCATTTATATATAGTATAACAACTTATATGTTATATAATATGTAAAATATATATTTGTATATAACAAATACTAGCAATGATTGTTTGTGTTATATATTATAGCACATATATATAAAATGATGCTGCTTATTGCCTGTAAATTATACAGAGAGAATATAAAGGGAAAAAAATAGGAGGGTCCCATATAATCCACTGAAATGTGGGAAGAACAGATCTTTCCTCTTTTATGTATATAAAGAGTCTGATTTTGCCCTTAATCAGATGACAGCTCACTGTTTCCTAGGTCTGGGTACACAGCAAGAAGTAGGCATTCACTGATCATATTTCTTGTCTGCCTTTAGGGAATGATGACAACAATCGCAATTCCATTTTTTATGAACACTTGACAAGGACCCTCCAGGAGTCCCTCTGTGGAGACTTAGTTCTTGGTCGTTGGGGCAACTACAGCTCTGGCGATTGCTTTATTTTGGCTTCAGATGACCTCAATGCCTTTGTTCACCTGATTGAAATTGGAAATGGTCTTGTCACCTTTCAACTTCGAGGACTGGAATTCCGAGGTAAGAATTTCTTCATTGCGGAAACTGTTGACAGTTGGTTGCTTGAGTTAATTATCAAGCAAAACTTTAGGAAGAAGTCACTGTTAAACAGGAAAAACGTAATGTCTTCCTACTGAAAGAGAGCTTGCCACCACTACCTTGATATAAATAAACTACAGTCATCTGAAGGAATAAAAACATAAAACATAGAATGGCATGTAAACTTGTGGATTAGCAAACCATGACATTGGTTTATTAGCAAATCAGGATATTGATTTGGGAATAAATATCCCAACGCTTTTTTCCATTGGGAAAAGCTCAGAAGCCACAGGAGGTTGTGGGGAACATCGGGGCTCCAAACGGAGTCAGCCTGACCTTTTTCTGTGGGCCACAGGTGTTGGGATCTGCTGTGTGCAAATCATTTAAAGTCTTAGAGCTTTTCTCTCCTATCTGCAAAATAATAATAATGAGAATGGGTGCCTTATAATGTTACTGTGTGGTTTGAATGAGATCATGTAGAAGGCACTTCATGAATCCTCATTGCTTTGTGGTTATTGAGTCTGCCTGAATCTTGAAAGTAGAACCCCAGTTTTCCTGTGAATCAGGAGCTGGAGTTATGCGGGATTCAGAAAGTGGTATAAATGATGTACCTGTTGCCTTCTCCTGCGTTGTTTTCTGAACATCTCCTCTGTATCAGGCAGTGTTTTAATACTAGAGATACAATGGACACATGACATGAAAGAGTCTTATCCCGATGAAGCTTACCCCCAGTGAGAGACACCTAAAGTAAACAAGTAAACAAGCAAACAAACTTATTATAGCTTGGAGCAAGTGCTATGAAGGAAGTAAATAGGGTTCTGAAACCCAAAGTCACTGCAGAGGATGAGGGTGAGGAGGTGCCACGTTCAATGGGATGGTCAAGGAAGGCCTCGAGAGGAGACCAGGAGGAAGAAAGTCCCCAGTGCAGGAACTGATAACTGCTAAATGCATGAGTCAGGCAGCATCTCAGAGCATTCCTGGCATCTGGGAGGACTCAAGTGACTAGGGCTGACCAGCACTCGCAGCAACTTGACATGAGGCAGCAGGAAGCCCAGTAATGTGAGATCTCCCCGCCAGCGTCAGGGACTATATGTTATTCTCTATGTTACGGGGAACCATGTAGGGACTCTGGATGAGGGAATGGTTGACCCTCTCTACACTTTAAGAGATTGGTCTGGTGGCTGTGTGGAGAATGTACTGGGGGAAGACAAAAGTAGAAGCAGGGAAACCATTTAGGACTGCATTGTAGACACCCAAGCAGAAGATGACAACAGAGACACGGAAGTGCCCAGAGACTGGGAGGTGGAATCAGAAGGGCTAGCTGTTAGGGGTGAGTGAGAGGGGAGGCTCTGTGTGCCCCCCAAGTTTCTAGATCGAGTGTCTGCGTGGGCAGAGGTGTGTTTACTGAAACAGGAAAGCCTGAAAGAGGAATAGGACTTTTTGGTCTGGTAGTGGAAGCATTCAAGTGAATGTGCCAAGTAGCTAGTACGTACAGTCTGACAGTTATTCAGGAGATATTAATTTGGCACTGATTACATGTCATGCATTAATGTAGGTACCATGAATACAGAAGTGAAGCCCCCACCTTAAGATGCTGGGAGCCTCACAGAGAAGACAGGTATGGAAGGAGCTCATGTGAAATGAGTATCCCATGAAATGAGTATTATGACAGTGTCCTGCTTGGGCCACATTAGGGACCAGAGGAGAGGCACTGGTGTCAGGTTGGAGTCTGGGTCAGCTCAGTGGAGGAGAAAGAGGGGCAGCAGATGTGATGACAAGAAAGCACCAAGTCATCAGATGTAGTTCTCAGCAGGTAGTTTGGAAGTGATTATAGGTAATGCTAGAAAGGTGAGCAGGAGCCAGTTCATACCTGTTCAAACCCTTCACTGTGACAAAAGGACAATTGAACACCGTTGTCTAAAGATGATCAGTTATCTCGGTTCTTTGGATGAGAATTTCTAGCATTAGTTTTGTGAATATCCGTGCCTTTCCACATTCCTAAATAAATGTATACAAAATGTTTTTTTCTAGAGTGGTAGGTTCCGTGTTTTAGGTGTGCCTTCTGTGCACTTTTCTGAATTTTAAGAATCTAATTTAGAGGGCTTAGTTTGCAGAAGGTTATTGAGGAGGGGAATAGTGATAAAACTCTACAGAGTAATCACAGAAAGGATATTTCCCCTACATTTAGCACAGATGCCAGAAAATGTCATGAGAGATGGTGGAAATAAGTGCCTCCAGTGCAATAATACAATAGAACTGTGCTGCTCTCTGAATTTCTGAATCTCAGCTCTTTTGAGAGCTTTTCTTTCTTTTTTTTTCAGTGTATTCCTTTTTAAATATAATTTCAACTTTGATTTTAGATTCAGAGGGTACATGTGTAGGTTTGTTACATGGATCTATTGTGTGATGCTGAGATATGACGTATGATTTGTCCCATCACTGAGGTACAGCTCATAGTACTCAACAGGTTTTCAACCCTTGTCCCCTTTGCTACCTACCACGTCTACTAGTCCCCAGTGTCTATTGTTGCCTTCTTTATGTCCATTAGTACCAAATGTTTAGCTCCCATTTATAAGTGAGAACATCTGGTATTTGGTTTCCTATTCCTGCATTAATTTGCTTAGGAAAATGGCATCCAACTGCATCCACGTTGCTGCAAAGGACATTTTTTTAATGGCTACATAGTGTTCCATGGTGTGTGTGTACCCCCATTTTCTTTATCCAGTCTACTGTTGATGGGCACCTAGGTTGATTCCATGTCTTTGCTATTGTGAATAGTGCTGCAGTGAACATATGAGTGCATGTGTCTGTTTGGTAGGTATAACAATTTATTTTATTTGAGTATATATACCCAGTAATGGGATTGCTGAGTTGAAAGGTAGTTCTGTTTTAAAGTGCTTTGAGAAATCTCCAAACTGCTTTCCACAGTGGCTAGACTAATTTACATTCCCATCAACAGTATATAAATGTTCCCTTTTCTCTGCGGCCTCGCCAGCATCTGTTTTTTTGTTTGTTTGTTTGTTTGTTTGTTTTTTTAAATAATAGCTATTCTGATTAATGTGAGATGGTATCTCATTGTGTTTCTGATTTCATTTATCTGATGATTAGTGATGTTGAGCATTTTTTTTCGTGTGTTAGTCAGCTGCTTGTATGTCTTCTTTTGAGGAGTATCTGTTCATATCTTTTACCCATTTTTTAATGGGGTTATTTATTTTTTGCTTGTTTGATTGTTTAATTCCCTTATAGATTCTGGATATTAGACCTTTGTCAGTCACATAGTTTGGGAATATTATCTCCCAATCTGTAGGTTGTCTTTTATTCTATTGATAGTTTGTTTTTGTTTTTGTTTTTGTTTTTTTGTTTTGTTTTGTTTTGTTTTTTGCTATGCAGAAGATCTTTAGTTTAATTGGGTCTCATTTGCCAATTTTTGCTTTTTTTGCAATTGCTTTTGAAGACTTAGTCATAAATTCTTTCCTAAGGCCCAGGTCCAGAATAATGTTTTCTAGGTTTTCCTCCTATAGTTTGAGGTCTTACATTTAAATCTTTAATTGATCTTGGGTTAATTTTTGTATATGGTGAAAGGTAGGGGTCCAGTTTCATTCTTCTGCATATGGCTAGCCAGCTATCCCAGCACCATTTATTGAATAGGGAGCCCTTTCCCCATTGCTTATTTTTGTTGACTTTGTCAAAAATCAGATGGCTATAGGTGTGTGGCTTTTTATGGGTTTGCTATTCTGTTCCATTGGTCTATGTGACTGTTTTTGTACCAGTACCATGCTGTTTTGGTTACTATAGGCTTAGAGTATAGTTTGAAGTAGGGTAATTGATTCCTCTGGATTTGTTCCTTTTGTTTAGGATTGCTTTTGCTACTTGGGCTTTTTTTCGGTTCTATATGGATTTTAGAATAGTTTTTTTCTAGCTCTGGGAAAAATGACATTGGTAGTTTGATGGGAATAGAGTCTATAGCTGTATGGTCATTTTTTTTTATTATACTTTAAGTTCTGGGATACATGTGCAGAACGCACAGGTTTGTTACATAGGTATACACGTGCCATGGTGGTTTGCTGCACCCATCAACCCGTCATCTACATTAGGTATTTCTCCTAATGCTATCTCTCCCCTAGCCCTGCACCCCACAACAGGCCCCGGTGTGTGATGTTCCCCTCCCTGTGTCCATGTGTTCTCATTGTTCAACTCCTATGTTGATTCTTCCAATCCATGAGCAAGGAATGTTTTCCCATTTGTTTGTGTCATCCGTAATTTTTTTCAGCAGCGTTTTTGTAGTTCTTCTTGTAGAGATCTTTTACCTTTTTGGTTAGATGTATTCTTAGGTATTTGTGTGTGTGTGTGTGTGTGTGTGTGTGTGTCTGTGTGTGTGTCTATTGTAAATGAGATTGTGTTTTTGATTTGGCTCTCAGCTTGAATGTTACTAGTGTGTAGAAATGCTACTACATTTTGTACATTGATTTTGTATCCTGGAACTTTACTGAAGTTATTTTATCAATTCCAGGAGGCTTTTGGCAGAGTCTTTAAGGGTTCTCTGACTATACAATCATATTATCAGTAAAGAGAGATATTTTGACTTCTTTTTCTATTTGGATGTCTTTTATTTATTTCTCTGAACTGGCTGCTCTGGCTAGGACTTCCAGTACTATGTTGAATAGGAGTGATAAGAGTGGGCATCCATGTCTTGTTCCAGTTTCAAGGGGAATGCTTCCAGCGATTTGTTTGTCATAGATTAGTCTTATTATTTTGAGGTGTATTCCTTCTATCCTTCATTTCTTGAGGGTCTTTACTATGAAGGGATGTTGAATTTTATGGAAAGGTTTTTTTTTATGTCTATTCATATGATCATATAGTTTTTGTTTTAAATTCTGTTTATGTGATGAATCACATATATTGACTTGTGTATGTTGAACCAACCTTGCATTCTAGGAATGAAGCAGACTTGATCATAGTGAATTAACTCTGATGTGCTGCCTGATTTGGTTTACTAGTAGTTTGCTAAAGATTTTTGCATCTATATTCATCAGTGATATTGGTCTTCACTTTCTTTTTTGTTGTATTTGTGCCAGGTTTTGGCATCAGGGTGATGCTAGCTTCATAGAATGCATTAGGGAGGAGTCCCTCCTCCTCAGTTTTTTGGAATACTTTCAGTAGAATTGGTACTAGATCTTCTTCTTAGTCTGGTAGAATTCTGTTGTGAACCCCTCTGGTCCAGGACTTTTTTTGATTATAGGCTTTTTATTACATATTCAGTTTCAGAAATCAATATTGGTCTGTTTAGCATTTCAATTTCTTCCTGATTCAATCTTGGAAGAGTGTGTGTTTCCAGGAGTTTAGCCATTTCATCTAGATGTTCTCGTCTGTATGCATAGAGGTATTCATAATAGTCTCTGAAGATCTTTTGTATTCTTTTAAGATCAATTGTAATGTCATCTTTGTCATTTTTGATTGTGCTTATTTGGATCATCTCTCTTTTTCTTTGTTATTCTAGTTAGTGGTCTATCAATCTTGTTTATCCTTTCAAATCAACTTTTGATTTCATTGAATCTTTGTATGGATTTTGGGGTCTCAATTTTGTTCAGTTGTGCTCTGATTTCAGTTATTTCCTTCCTTCTGCTAGCTTTCGGGTTAGATTGTTCTTGTTTTTCTAGTTCCTTTAGGTGTGATGTTACGTCATTAAATTGAGATATTTCTAACTTTTAGAGGTAGGCATTTAGCACTATGAACTTTTCTGTTAACACTGCTTTTGCTGCATCCCAGAGATTTTGGTGTATTGTGTGTGTGTGTGTATGTATGTATGTATGTATGTACATATGTATGTATGTATAAGACAGAGTCTCGCTCTGTTGGCCAGGCTGGAGTACAGTGGCACAATCTTGGCTCACTGCAACATCTACCTCCCAGGTTCAAGTGATTCTCCTGCCAAGTAGCTGGGATTACAGGTGTGTGCCACCACACTCAGCTATTTTTTATATTTTTGGTAGAGACAGGGTTTCACCATGTTGGCCAGGCTGGTCTCGAACTCCTGACCTCAGGTGATCTGCTTGCCTTGGCCTCCCAAAGTGCTGGGATTCCAGGTGTGAGCCACCATGCCCAGCCTGTTTTTATTAATTTAAAAGGATTTTTTTTTTCATTTTTGCCTTAATTTCATTGTTTACCCAAAAGTCATTCAGGAACAAGTTGTTTAATTTCCATGTAAGTACGTGGTTTTAAGAGTTCTTCTTGGTATTGATTTCTGTTTTTATCCCACTGTGGTCCAAGAGTATGGATGATATTACTTCCTTTTTTTAAAATTTATTGAGAGTTGCTTTATGGCTGAGCATGTGATGTGGTTGATCTTGCAGTATGTTCCATTTACAGATGAGAGGAATGTATATTCTGTAGTTGATGGGTGGAGTATTCTATAGATTTCTGTTAGGTCCCATTGGTTAAGTGTCAAATTTAAGTCCAGAATTTCTTTTCTTTTCTTTTTTTTTTTTTTTTTTTTTTTTTTTTTTTTGAGACAGAGTCTCACTCTGTTGCCCAGGCTGGAGTGCAGTGGCCGGATCTCAGCTCACTGCAAACTCCGCCTCCCGGGTTCACGCCATTCTCCTGCCTCAGCCTCCCGAGTAGCTGGGACTACAGGCGTCCGCCATCACGCCCGGCTAGTTTTTTTGTATTTTTTAGTAGAGACGGGGTTTCACCGTGTTAGCCAGGATGGTCTCTCCTGACCTCGTGATCCGCCCGTCTCAGCCTCCCAAAGTGCTGGGATTATAGGCTTGAGCCACTGTGCCCGGCCCCAGAATTTCTTTGTTAGTTTTCTGCCTCAATGATCCGTCTAATGCTGCCAATGGGGTGTTCAAGTCCTCCACCGTAATTGTGTGGCTGTCTTAGTCTTTTCGTAGCTCTATAAGTACTTGTTTTATGAATCTGGGTGCTCCAATGTTGGGTGCATATATATTTAGGATAGTTAAGTCTTGTTAAATTGAACACTTTATCATTATGTAATACCCTTCCTTGTCCTGTTTTACCGTTGTTGGTTTAAAGTCTGTTTTATCCAATATAAGAATAGCGACCCCTGCTCCTTTTTTGATGAAAGGTTTTCAGTTTTTGCTGGAATTCAAGGGAAAATCTTTTAGAGCTAACCTAGTTGAATGTGAGTTTTAGTTTCTATCACAAGTTCTGTGCCATTTTTAGCTTCTTTAGCAAACTTAACCAATCGTTGAGTTTAAAGGGTACAAGTTAATGAGCTTTTAGAATTTTGCAGTGCTTTTTCTGTCTGTCAGCTCCTCACACAAGCAGTGCTTCTTAATCTAGCACAATAAATGTTCTGGTCCCATCTTAGATCAATT
This sequence comes from Macaca thibetana thibetana, assembly GCF_024542745.1. NCBI lineage: Eukaryota > Metazoa > Chordata > Mammalia > Primates > Cercopithecidae > Macaca > Macaca thibetana. The sequence continues at coordinate 204,536,155 of NC_065578.1, read as the reverse complement.
ATATCTTGAGGCATAACTAGCCACCACAAAACTTCATGGTTTAGAATAGCAATGCTGTGCTATTTCCCACTGTTGCATGGGTTGGCCTGTGGTTCTGCTGCTGCTGTCACCTGGACCACTTGAACAGTTTCATTCAGCAGGTAGATGAGCCAGGCTGGGAGGTCTAGAGGCTGGCTGCCAAACTAGGAGCCTTGGATCTCCTCCATGGGACCACTCAGTCTCCCAGGGGCCAGACTAGGCATCTTCACAGCCAGGTGGTGTTTGGGTTTGGAAAGGGGAAATCTGAACACTTCAAGGACTCTTACAGCCCAGCTTCCCAGACAGGCACCATGTCATTTCTGCCACATTCTGGTGGGTAAAGCCATTCCCAAGGACAACTCAGATTCTGGGGGTAGAAAAAGTGACTCTGCCACATTTGCACAGTGGTATGATTACAGGGAGGCATGATTTGTCAATATTACAACATACCAGACTCCTTGAACTTCATCAGATGAAATACAGAAGGAGGCTCAGAACTGACAGATGTAGCCATCCCCAAGACAGAGGCAGAGATTACGTGAGACAAGACTGCCCAGGAGGATCTCTGCTATTGCTCATTGATATCCCTTGTTCCTGCCAGCCACAGTAGGAATATAACCTGGCGATAAGGGTCACTTTGGCTCCATAACAACGTCTTGAGAAAAAAAATGACAGCTCGCCTGCCCCAATACCACTCACTCTTAAACAATACATTTTTTTTTAAACCCAGTTCAATTGTAGTTGGACACAGGGACTTTAAAAGAGCACATCGCTTGACAAAACCTAAATCGTGCTTTTATTGTGGGAAGAATACAGTTAACCTAAAATGGCTGTTCTGTTTTATGTCTCTTTGCAACATATAGTACAGTATTCCTAGGGAAGGTCTGTTTTCTTTTACCTCCTTGGACATTTTAGAGTTTTCTTTTCACCATTTTCCTTTTCAGTTTCTTGTTTTCCAAAATAACTGGCTTTATTTTGGTCAAATTTAATCTACTTCGCCCCAACCTGAGGCAGTCAAAATATAGATGGGCTTGTTCTCCCTCCTGAAGTCTACTGAAGCCATTAGTGGAAACATGAAATGTTCACAGGATAGACTCTGATTCTTTTCAGAAAATGAGAAATACACTCCAGAGGGGAGGCAAGCTCCCCAAGGCTGTAGACCAAGAAAGTATCCTGTCTTCCCCTCCCTGAAAGGGATGCATTTGTATCAATAAGAGTTCTTGGTCATGAGCTACAAAACTCAAGTCTAGCTAACTTAAGTAGAAGGATTTGTTGGAAGATGTTGCAAAGGGCACAGACTTCTGAAAAGGCTAGCAAAGCAGGCTTTGCAGCTATTGGACAAGAGCCAAGTCTAAAATCACACTACAGCTGTGAAGGAGTCACATCTTGGCAGGTGAATCCAGACACTGGCATCATGTCATTGATACCATGAGCCTGGATACTGGACACTGCTACTGCCACCGCAGCTGCCCCCAGAAACTGGATGAACACCACCCTTCCAGAATGCATTCCACATAACCTTGCTTCTTTGTGTCTCCAGCTCATTAGTCAATGTCTGATGTGGGTTTAACAGATTCACAAAGCCAAGATTTCACGTGTGTGCTCTAGATGGAAGGGAGCCCGGGAGAGAAAGTGTCTGACTCTCCAGTTTCTCTGATGGGAGGTGGTGACTGCCTATCCCTGAGAGTCACAAAATGGGTAGATTAATTGAAGTAATGCTAGTTGCTGTAACTATTAGGCCCCAAATTTCAGTGGCTGATGCAACAGACGTCTGTTATACATTCATATAGAGTCCAATCAGTGAGTGGAGGTAGTCGGGGAAGGGGATGGTTTCATTCTGCACTACCAAGGATTCAGGCAAATAGAAGCTCCGCCTATTCCCTAGCACATTGCTTTCAAGTCCACCTTGGACTTCAGTACCAAGCTGGCAGTAAGTGGGAGATTGCATGGAAGATTGTTATGAGCTTGGCCTAAACCTGGGATACATCATTTCCTTGTACATTCTACTGTCCACAATTGACTTGACTACAAAAGAGGCTAGGAAATGTTATCTAGCTGAGTACCCAGGAAAAAAAGTAAAAGGCTTTGGTGAACAATTAGCTAGTTCTGGTGCAGTACATAATTGCCCAAACCTAGAATAGGGGCGTAGATCTCAGATAGCCCAAAAGAATGATCAAGGTTCATGGCACATCCTATTTCTGTTGTCTGGTACCATAATGAATGATTGATACAAATTCTATATCAAGAATACAAATAGGATGGGCACAGTGGCTCATGCCTGTAATCCCAGCACTTTGGGAGGCTGAGGCGGGTAGATCACCTGAGGTCAGGAGTCCGAGACCAGCCTGGCTAACATGGTGAAACCCCATCTCTACTAAAAATACAAAAATTAGCTGGGCATGGTGGCACACGCCTGTAATCCCAGCTCCTCGGGAGGCTGAGGCAGGAGAATCACTTGAACCCAAGAAGTGGAGGTTGCAGCAAGCTGAGATCGCGCCATTGCACTCCAGCCTGGGCAACAAGAGCGAAACTCCATCTCAAAAAAAAAGAGAGAAAGAAAGAAAGATACAAATGAGGAAGCCCCATTTTTCTATTCTATTCTTTTGGCTTATATATTCCAGAATAGAAATAAATTATTTTCTTGTTAATGTAAGAAAACAGGATTGTGGTGCCCCTACTGCTCTTGAGTTCAGGAGTATTACTTGCATCTACCTAAACAGGGAGCCTGTCAGGAAAACATTCTAGAGTGGACAGATTAATCATTGGCTTTAAATCTAAGTCAAATTAATTGATAATGAATGTTAGAAGGCCAAAGGGGGGCACCAAGTTCAAGGGTTTTCAAAAGAAATGGAATCTGTTGAATCGTAAATCCCATTTAACCATCCTTTGTTTAGGTGGATACAGAAAGATGGGAAAGTGAGAGTCCGTTTCTGCTCTTCTTTAGTCAGTCAAGTGACCTAGGCTGATGGGTTAGCTTATTTCTATGAGAACAGGAGAAAAATGAATGAGGAATCACCATGCTGCCAACAGCAGGAGCCAGGCAACTTGAAAATACTGTGTGAAGAGGTGAAGGATCAAGAATACGAACAGAAAGCAGAAGGCATTGGAGGGAGTTTTCTTGTGAGATGCATGTGAACTCTGGGCTAAGGAGAGAATGCAGAGAGTGTGATGGTGACAAGTACCCTCCGAAGGGGTAGTCTCATCCCTTCCTCCCACCTAACTAATGGGAAAAGCAAACCCAGAGAAATGAATAGGCTTTCCCAAGGCTTACAGCAAGTTAGAGGTAGAGCTAGTCAAACCCACATGGCTGTCTCTTAACCAGGACTTCCCCTTCCACCTCACCATTTCACCTTCTTCTCTCATTCCTGCTTTCGGGTATTTGTTTGGAATTTGTATCATAGTGTTTATTTAGTTCATCAAACACGAAAAACTGGTGTATAATTCATTTTGTCACTTGCATAGACCCTTGAAAACTCCATATCTTTTTTTAGTTAGGAAAAATCCCCACTTTCTATCAGGATATACAGAGCATCGCAAGTGACTTGGCCTATCAGAACCTTGATTTCTTCCTTAGAGCCTCAATGTGATTTCTAAGTCTCTTCCCAGCTTTGACAGTTCATCAGTTCACAAGATAAAAAATAATTCCACCACAGGACATATTTAGGGGAAAGTTGAACTTCTCCCTGTTGCAGTGTGAAGATAATTCCCTCCAAGGGGGGAGATTGGATATAATTGTTATATCTCCCAGTTTGGGAGATATACCATGGCTGGAGGCCATGGCTGGTGTCACAGAAGTTGAGCAACTATTGGATCCCTGCTAGAACAAGAAAGGCCAGTGTGCCTTAGCATTAGTCTATCGGCTGGTGGCAGGACTGGGCTTCGGAAGGACCACTGCAGAGAAGAAACAGAATGGAGGAATTTCAGGCAAAAGAAAGAGGAGGGCTTGCTACAATGGCAGGTGAGGGAATCCAAAGGTCTGGGATGAGACTGGGAGGTTGAAACCCATGGTTATTCATCCACAGAAGTGGGAGAAAAGAGAGAACATACAGCACAGAGGCAGGTAGGGGCGGGTGTTACAGAGATGGAATAGGAATGGAAGAATCAAGGGAATAGGGAAATATACGAGTTGAATATTCTTTATTTGAAATACTTGGGACCAGAAGTGTTTTGGATTTTGGATTTTTTTTATTTGGAATATTTGCCTATACATAATGAAATATCTTGGGGATGGGACCCAAGTCTAAACACATACGTATTTATGTTTCTTATAAACCCTATATACATAGCATGAAGACAATCTTATGCAAGATTTTTAATAATTCTGTGCAGGAAACAAAACTTGTGTACAATGAAGCATCAGACAGCAAAGGTGTCACCATCTCAGCCACCCATTGGGCAATCTGTGGTTGTTTGGAATCACCATCATTCCTGACTCTGATTTTATGTGCTACTGATAAGCATTTATTTTCTTATAATTGTTCACACATAAGGAGTTAACAGTAAAAAAAAAAGTGACACACCATTAATACCGTGAATAAATGCTGTGTTCAGGGTACCTGTGCAGCTCAGTGACATCACCAGAATACCTGGATCCGCTGCTAGGCAAGAGCAGCAGCACACAGCTGCAGGTTCCTGGTCTCCACCCAGGGTGCTGGGGTTTGATTAAAAGGTTAATGTACACTGCATTTTATTTATTTAGGTTGGAAGAAACATGAGAAGCAGTTGAGAGACCAAGAAGTGGGTCCTCTAGGGATGAGGAGGCCTTCTGCTGTGTGACTTTTATAAATGGCCAAGAGGGTCTTTTTCTCCTTGGGGACACTGAAGAAACTGTAGGCTGTGCACCCGCATTTTGACTGTTCCCATCACAAGAGGTCAGGTGTGGAATTTTTCACTTGTGGCATCACGTCAGTGCTCAAAAGGTTTTGGATTTTGGAGCATTTAAGTTTTTGGATTTTTGAATTTGGAATGCTCAACCTGTAGTACAAATGCTGGGCAGCATGAAACACTCACTTGAGGTTAGTGATCATTATTTTAAAGAGAGATCTGTAAAGATTAATAACTGTGTGGTTTTCTCTAAGCCACATTCAATATTGTGGATGTAGGCGTGGAAGGGCAGAGTTAGAGCTAACCAGGACTGGGTTGAACCAAGTGAGTGTCATGAAGCTGAGAATGTATTTAATATGTAAGGTTGTGACAATGATTATAATACTTGGCCATGGAGTGTAAGCTGAGGATGAAGGGAAGTGAGGGTGTGAAAGAGGTAAGAAACAGGACCAATGAATCGTGGATCTGGGAAGGCTGCAAAGATTGTTGAAGTTGAAAGATTAGAGGAAATGAGCTGGAAAAATGAGGTGGTTACTGGAAAATGTTTCAAACTGATATCTTTAGAGGGAAAGCAATTTTTTTATAATCAAACTCTAGTGTTATCACCCTGGGAATGACTGGCTGACGTTGAGGGGAAGATGAGATCTTTGCAGGGGTAGAGATTGGACTGGGCACCAGGATGTTGGAAAGAGCATCTCTATGGCTATTTACATCCCCAGGAGTAATGGCAGGAGGCATGGTGGAGAGAGTGACTGAACCGGAGACACAATCTTTATGGAAGGAGTGGGAATGACCAGAGAGGCCATAGGAGATGGCAATGAGTTGGAGCATGGGATTAGGATGACAGAATGGCCTGAGAGCATCAATGAGAAACACAAGGATGTCTTCCAGTGCTGACCAAGTGGTGAGAGGCATGTGTGAAAGGATTTTGAGATTTGGATGGGTGGAACAGTTAAGTTGGGATCAGAAAATGTGATCTATAGAGAGGCAAGGAAATTAGACTGCAGGGAATCCTGGGCTTCCCATAGCAAATGACGTGAACTGCATGCAGTAAAGCAGCCTTGTCTCATGGGAGGATGAAGACGATCCTGTAGTCTAAGGCTGGGTCATCTGCATGGAAGGCTTTGAGGTGACTGAAATGAAGTTGATCTAGGCATGGAGGTATGCGTGCACAATCCTCATTAGTGTAAGGCTGCTACATGTTTCTCATGGTGAGATCTGTTTTCCAGAAATCGTCTTACAGGAGGTAGGTCTTAGGAAATAGAAAAGAGTCATCTAATAAGATGAGTTTTTGGAAAGCAGGAGAAAACAATGATACCATAAATGCATGGTGTTATATGGGCATTTGCCTTTTTAATTATTTGTGTAACTTTATTTCCTCAACTTACTCATTTCTCAGTATTTCCTTGTGATGAGTGATACAGCATTTGTATATATTTTCTACATTTCCATCAATCAAATATATACAGTTTTTGCTCATCTAATAGTTCAAACAAAAAATAATAGAGATTACTTTGTTCTTTTATTTAAAATAAAGTTGTAATGAAAGTTATATTTGTGTTTGAGTGTTTGTGTTGACCATGAATCTCTGAGGTCAGGGCCTTGTCCTTAGTGTCAGGTATGTGACCACATGGTTGGCAATCAATAAATGTTTTCTTGATAACAACATTATAAATAATAATTTGAAAACCAAAGCCAGTTTGTTTTCAATAGACTTACAAAGTTTATGCATTGAGGTTTTTCTATTCCTGCGGACTATGAAAAATTAACTAAGTCAGACTCCATTGACTGTGAGCCCTTCAAAGGCCGGGGCTTCATGGCTTTTTCACGTAACTCTCCCCAGTGCATTGACTGGCTCATGGTAGGATGCCCAGTAAATATTGGTTGGATGAGAAGGTAGACAGTTGCAAGTTTCTTGAACACCAAGTACATACCAGGTACCATATTAGGTTCTTTACTTGTATTATCAAAATATTCCTTATAACAGCTCTATAAAGTAAGTAGGTGCTATTACCCAACTGTCGACATGAGAAATCTGAGCGAATGAATTTAAGTAAGGTGCCCACGGCCACACAGTCACCAGTGGTAGAGGAGCATGAACACCTAGATGTGACTGACCCCAAAGTCCACGGCCTGTACAGTAGACTCCGGTGCTTGAGAGGGAAGGAACAGAGGGAGGAAGGTGGGTTAAATAAGGAGAGAATATGAAAGAAAAAAATGGTTGACCATTTTAGAAAGTATTTTTGGTTGTTGAAATTAAACAAATAAAAGTTGGTTTTACCAGAATTCATTCTTAAAGGCTATTGTGGTAGCACCTTTGTAGGTCACTTCCAGCAGCTCAGCTGTTTGAATTATTGGCTGTCTTAGCAATTTTGCTTTCAATGTTCATTCTGCAAGACTTAATTAAAGTCATGAAACCTAGATGGCTCTTGTAGAATGAACATTGAAAGCAAAAGGCACAATTATCAGGATGTAGCTACACATTACCACCACGTCTGGAAAATATCAAAAAATAGGATTTATGTTTCTGTCTGTGTGAAATGTTATCAGCCATCTCATAGTTTGGCTAACACCCCATAATCACTGGCCTGTGGGGACATTTAAAAATATCTGTGTAACTGAATCTTATCTAAAGCAAATCCAACCCAAACCTTTATCTTAGCTGGCTAATCCATACAGAGAGATAGCGTTCCCACTAATCTTGGAGTTATCTAGAATTTTCTCTGCTCTATGACAACATTCAGGTCATTAGCAAATGCTTAGTTCTTAGGTCTGTATAAATTGAGTAATCTGTCAAATCCCTTGGTTCCAAACTTGCCCATACAATAATGAGTTATCCATTCAGAATCCCTGACCACGTATTTTTCTTCATTGCAAATTGTGTGACCTGTTAATAGGAGAGACAAAGTCCTATTTGTCTAGATAGCGAAACAGGGAAGAAAGAGGGCTTCTTGCTGAACGTGAACAGGGTCTGCATGTCTTAACATTCAGCACTCAAAAATAAATTCACGGGAGAAAAAGAAAATAATACAACTTTGAATTAAATATTCTTTAATTAGAATATTTATTCTAAGGACTCTTCTGAGTAGAGTTGGGTGCATTAGTTTTCACATCTTTAAACGGGGCAGGAGTAGTGGGAAATCATATCACTCACAGAGATAACTATCATCTATTTCAAAGTTTCTTATTCTTATGCTTCTAAACTGCCCAGTGTGAGTTACAATGTGTACTTAGTGATTTGGTTAATTTCGTTTTCTCCCATGAGCTGGTTGAAAATAAATAAATTCAGGAAACCTTGGCTTGTAATTTGTCAAGCCTCATTAGACAGTGTGTGATAAAAGAAGAATACTGATTTTAAATTCAAAAGAGCAGACCCTTCCACAAGACGAGTCTCTTTTGAGAATCAGCGCCCTGGAAATTATGTCTGCATAGCCAGGTTGATGTGTACATCAGATAAGATACTCTGAAGCATTCCTTTTTAAATTGATAAATGTCACATAAATACATAGTGTTGTGAAATAGAAATTCTGTGAAAAACCAGTGCTGTTTCATTTAAAGGTTTAAATTTAAACATTTAAAATCTAGCTTGCCAGACAGGTCACAGAACAAATTTTATTCGTATGGGCAGATCTTAAAGAATATGAAGTTCCTTGGGATGTAAAATTGTTACAATGTAAAATCTGTGCTAGGCTCACAAAATCAAACAAGTTATAAATTATTCAAACCTACTTTTGTCTTTTTTCTCTATTGCATACTGGGCCAATACACTTCTAGGTTCCCAGTATCACATTTAAAAGACACTGAAAGCCAGGCACGGTGGTGCATGTCTGTAATCCAAGGAGGATTATATGAGGCCAGGTGTTTGAGACCAGCCTGGGCAACATAGTGAGACCCCATCTGTAAAATAAAAAAGAAAAGAAAAAAGAAAAGAAAAGAAAAAGAAAATTAATTAGGTAGGTGTGGTTGTGCCTGCCTGAGGTCCCAGCTACTCCAGAGGCTGAGGTGGGAGAATGACTTTAACCCAGGAGTTTGAGGATACAGTGAGCTATGATTGCACCTGTGCACTCCAACCTGGGTGACAGAGGCTGACCCTGTCTGTACAAAATATAAAATAAAATTTAAAAGACACACAGGTCCAGTGTTGCTGAAGGACTAGAAACTGGAACTAGGGGAGAAGTTGCCACTAAGGTAGTAAAGAACTGAACTCATTCAGTGGCTCAACAAGCTGATCCTATTCGTTGTTTTGGTTCTTGTCTGTGGCCTTAGTCATGTAACTATACTATTAGCACTCTGTTTCCCTGTCTTTAAGATTGGATTAATCTAAACAGAATTGATTGCCAAGTGAATGTGTAACACTTAGGGAATAGGAAGTGTCCAGGACAGCTTCTTAGTGATGGTAATGATGGCAGTAGTCATGGCTCATACAGTGTCTCCCAAAGAGACAGACTCAGTCTTTCTGTGTCTGGCCCTGGTGGTTTCAGGGAAGCTGAAACCTCCAAAAAGTGAGTCTTTGCTATGGCAGGGAAGCCCTATTCGTCAGAATCAGAATTAAACAGCAGTTGAGAGGATTGTCCCTTGATTTACTTTGTTGAGTAAATAAAATCATTTTTACCTCTCCCTAGGGGCTGATTTATTAGAAATTCTAGTATTTAAAACTGGAATAAGAAATTTTAAGTTTGCAACTATAATCCAATGGATAGAAAAATAAATATTTTAAGACCTAGAAAATCTCTACATGAATTTTGTTTCTATTGCGCGACCTTAAAGGAGGCTCCTTGAAATATAAAATTCTTTTTTTTTTTTTTCATTTGAGACGGAGTCTTGCTCTGTTGCCCAAGCTGGAGTGCAGTGGTGCGATCTCAACTCTCTGCAACCTCTGCCTCCTGGGTTCCAGTGATTCTCCTGCCTCAGCCTCCCAAGTAGCTGGGAATACAGGTGTACACCACCACGCCTAGGTAATTTTTGTATTTTTAGTAGAGACGGAGTTTCACCATGTTGGCCAGGCTGGTCTTGAAATCCTGACCTCAAGTGATCCACCCACCTTAGCCTTCCAAAGTGCTGAGATTACAGGCATGAGCCACCATGCCCAGCCTGAAATATAAAATTCTTACAATTCTTTCTTTCCACAAATTAAATATAGTGAGGTCTAACAAATACAGAGATGTCCTCTAAGAGCAGGTGGATGGGAATAGATGACCTGAATGTTCCTTCAAGCTTATGTTCTAGGATTCTGTCCCTGGAAAATGAGTGTGGGTAGAAGAGGAGCTGAGAAAGTTCCTCCCTGCCATGACATGGAAACTGCAGGAGAAGTTTATGGGGCAGGGAGGGAGGGCGGTGGGAATCCCACTGTGACCTTCTTAAAAATGACAATCATTCAAAAATGTTTTAAAGTCTTTTTTTGACATTATTTCATTTGGTCACAAAGCAGCCCTTGATGTAACCAGCTGACAAGAGGCAATATAAATTTAGAATTCCAGCTTTAAGAAAAATGTTACGGGGGCCCTCGTCCTGTTAATATCTCTACCACTGTACATGCAGGAGGATATTAGAAGGGGCTATCAAGGAACCTCGCTGGGACTGAGCCCTGTCTCACACATCTTGTGTTCCCAGCCTGTAATGTGCACTCAGGGCTGTGGAAGTGAACTGCTCAGAGCTCAGCAATGGCCATATCTGATGGTCTCCTCCTTTTTGTAGCCCCGATCAATTCAGGAATAACCTTATGTGACCACAAAAGGAAATACATTTTCTAATAATCCAACATAAGTATCCCAACGTTTGTGCCTATAAGTCCCATCTGTAGTTTGAAAAGCACGGGCTAAGCTCTACCTATGTCTAAGAATGTCCACTTTGTGAGTTAGGGTCTGATTGTGCTCTATGGGTGGTTTGAGCTTTGTCCCTTGTCTAACATCCTCTGTGGTCACCTCACTGCTAGGTATATGCAGAACACCAGCCCAGTGCCTGGCATGCTGCAATGGCTAATGAAGGCAATGATCCTTTTAAAACTCAGCTAAAATAAATATTCAGCATATTTTTAAACATTTACAATGTTTTAAATGTAATCATATTGATGAAATTTTGGATTTTTTTATGAATCCAGTTAGATTCCTTTTTGTAGAATCCAATTTGATTTTTGGGAACAAAAACTCGTATTTGTTTCTCAAAGTACTCATATCAGTTAAGAAGGGAAATTGAAGGACCAAGAAGCCCAATCTTGAAAATGTGTTGTGCATTTCGGCTTTAATCGCAATGTTCTCACTGGAAGGTTGTAAATCATCCCAACCTTTTCTTTCAAAGCAGCTTTTCTGGTGCAGGGGACCATGTTTAATGTCCCTTCGAAGTCCCATTATCTACATGTTTCCTCTTATCTCTTGGTAAACAGCCTGCACCTTAGTTCTGGTCCCTATCACTTTATTCCTGAAATGAGACTGTGGGTGGCTGGTTTCCCCATCACTGGTCTGTTCCTCTTAATCCCAGAAGCTTCAGGGGAATTTTCTTAAGTACAGCTTTCCTCATGTTTCCTTGGGACTTGAAAATCTCTTTTACCTGCCTGTTACTTACAGAATTAGGTTCAAATGTCTCCAGTTTGATCTAACTCTAACTTTCCTTCCACTCTCCCACTCTTTATGGATCCTGTCCTCTGGCTCAGGCCTCCCAGCCAGGAAGGTACCTCTCATGAGGCCTTTTGGGACGTAAGAGAAGGGAATATTTTGGTTTGATTTTTGGTTGCTGGACCTTCTGTTCAGGCAACCATTCTTCGGTTCCCAACTTTCCCAAGAGAATGCCAACCTTGCCTCCATCTTGGCAGGTGTGTCTGCCAGCCACACAAGTTAGCAACAATCCTGTGCCTCTCAGAGAGAATATGTTAAAATTCACTGCAACTCGATACATAAGAATTGTCAAAACTAGATGGAGAGAAATTGTCTTAGTTCAGGCTGCTGCATCAACTATACCATAGACTGGGCGGCTTAGACAACAAACATTTATTTCTCACAGTTCTGGAGGCTGGGAAGTCCAAGATCGGGTGCCAGCAGATCTAGTGACTGGTGAGGGCCCATTTCCTGGTTTGCAGACAGCCATCTTTCTGCAATGTCCTCACATAGCAGAGAGAGAGCAAGCTCTCTCATGTCTATTCTCCTGAGGGCACTACTCTTATTCATGAGGGCCCCACCCTCATAACCCAATCACTTCCCAAAGGCCCCAACTTCTCGTTTGTTTGTTTGTTTGTTTTTGGGACGGATCCTCGCTCTGTTGCCAGGCTGGAGGGCAGTGGCACGATCTCGGCTCATTGCAACCTCCGCTTCCCAGGTTCAAGCGATTCTCCTGCCTCAAGCCTCCCAAGAAGCTGATACTACAGGTGCCTGCCACCACACCTGGCTAATTTTTGTATTTTTAGTGAAGATGGAGTTCACCATGTTGGCCAGGATGGTCTTAATCTCTTGACCTCATAATCCACCTGCATCAGCCTCCCAAAGTGCTGGGATTACAGATGTGAGCCACTGCACCCAGCCGGCCCCACCTTTTAATACTATCACCTTGGAGGATAGGGTTTCAATACATTAATTTGGGTGAGACACAAACATTCAGTCCATTGCAGAAATTATGCATCTCAAGGATTTCCTGAAAGGTTTCCAGTTCTCCCAATCCTCAAGAGTTTCTAGAATCTACTCTTGGATGATGCCAGGCCTCTGGAGAGCCCCATATGTAAGGCTGACTTGTTTTGACTACCTATAGAAATGCTTTTGCTTTATTGCACTTTGACCATATTCTAGCATCCTGCACTGTGAAATATTAAAACAGCCTGGCAAACCTCGTGCTTGCACTTATTGTGCAATGTTATTAAGGATGTTGTTCACCATATTGCACAATGTCCTCTTTATGAGGATCCTGGGGATATCATCTCTCTGGTGTCTGCCAGAAATAGCTATGATCCTTCCAAGGAATTAGTTTGTTTTTGCCTTAAAGACACAAGAAACCATTTGTGTTTTCTTTCTACATAGGCTTCTGGAAAGCCCGGAGTGAAATCTGTGGATCACTATTAGTAAATGTACTGGGTATCCTAGAATGCAATTAGGACCCTTGACATTGTTTCTGTATTTGTATTTGTCTTACCTCTGATTTGCACTTAAATTTCTTCACTTGCTTTCATACTATGTATACCTTTTAGATTAAGTTTATTCCTTCTTGAAATTAGGTGGGAATAAATAAGTCTGCCTGGGCTTGGCATTGGTAGGTGTGACAAAGGTGTGACAATGCAAACACAGCCACAATTAAAGGTGCCAAGAGTCAGTTTCGATGGAAATACCAGACAGAGACAGCCTTGCCAGCTTGACATTCATCTCTGCCAGGACTGCAAAAGGTCACATTGTGTGGGCAGGTTGACCTTCAGCATTTCCTCTGGAGGGAATATGCTTCAAACCTTCTGAGTCTTCCTGAGAATATGGACCTTCATTTACATTTGGACAACACAATTAGTGCATTTTCCAAAATTACTGGGTTTTATTATTTTCATATTCTTTTTTTAATATGATCTTGAGTGTGACTCTTTCACTCCTAAGAGCAGATTATCCAAGACTCACCTGAACCAAGCTTTTCAACTGTTGGCAGCTATGATGTATCTGTCAAGTCTAAGCCATCCTTCATGGCAAACTGTTTCCTCAACTGCCCTTTCACCAATGTAGAGACACCCACATGTTCCTCATAGTCTACTGTGCTATTTCACTCAGATGGTTAGAAATTCGAATTCTCGGCCGGGCACGGTGGCTCACGCCTGTAATCCCAGCACTTTGGGAGGCCGAGACGGGCGGCACACGAGGTCAGGAGATCGAGACCATCCTGGCTAACACGGTGAAACCCCGTCTCTACTAAAAAAAATACAAAAAAACTAGCTGGGCGCGGTGGCGGCGCCTGTAGTCCCAGCTACTCGGGAGGCTGAGGCAGGAGAATGGCTTAAACCTGGGAAGCAGAGGTTGCTGTGAGCCGAGATCTCACCATTGCACTCCAGCCTGGGTGACAGAGCGAGACTCCGTCTCAAAAAAAAAAAAAAAAAAAGAAATTCGATTTCTCCATCTTCTCACATACACACAGACACACACATGTGCATGTATACACAGACCACAGACCCACACACATACTCATGTAACCAGCCCTCCCAGTTTAATGGAAAGGGGGAAAAAAAAAGCCCTGGCTTTCAGCTCAATGTGATAAATGGTAGAACCGGATAGAAGAATAAGGAAGGGGAAAATTGGAATGCACATTTTTGAGGTCTGCTGTTAAACCAGTTTTGCTAATTTCTTCAAGTGAAAATCCTCCTTTATGCTTTTTCCTTGTGTAATATATTTCTGAAAACTGTCGGCTGGGCGTGGTGGCTCACGCCTGTAATCCCAGCACTTTGGGAGGCCAAGGTGGGCGGATCACCTGAGATTGGGGGTTCAAGACCAGCCTGACCAGTGCGGAGGTTTAGTAGAAACCCCCGTCTCTACCAAAAATACAAAATTAGCCAGGCGTGGCGGCGCATGCCTGTAATCCCAGCTACTTGGGAGGCTGAGGCAGAATTGCTTGAACCCGGGAGGTGGAGGTTGCAGTGAGCCAAGATTGCGCCATTGCATTCCAGCCTGGGCAACAAGAGTGAAACTCCATCTCAAAAAAAAAAGAAAAAGAAAAGACAGAAAGAAAACGGTCTTATTTCCTCCACTGGAAGATAATTTCTTCCTAAATTGTTATTAATGTATAGCAAGCCAGTGTTAGTGTGTCACTGTGGCAGATTGAGACCCCACCCCGCCGGAGCCTAGGGTCTGCAGTCCAAGAGTCCCAGTGTGCAGAGCGGTCAGGTTATGGTGGTCATTACTCTCTGGATGCCCCACTGTTTATAGTCCAGTATGCATTTCCATACATCTTCACCAGAGGGAAGAAACGCTTTGTATCGTAGAATGAGTTAAGAGACCCTTGAAATGTTTAAAAAAAAAAAAAAAAAGAATGCTTTCAGCCAAGAGCCAAAGCGAGGAGGTCTGGCAGAAAGACAAATGGAGTCCAAAGATTTGGGATCAGGCTTTAACTGTCTCCCTTTTTATGTATGCAGCCTGCTTGGCTTTTCCCCTTCCTGACCTGGACTCCTATTTCATAGACTGCTATCCTAATAGCTCTGAATGTGCATTATGATTTGAAGGTTGTAGTTTTCCATCTCTGGCATATTATAGTCATCTTACTCCTGGGTTCTATATAGAGGCTTGGTCTAAACATAGCCTTTCTTTATCTGCCACCATATGTAAGGTAATACAATATACTGCTGTGGAGTTCCTCAACTGGTGCCTGTTCAGACAGAGATCTGGAGAAGAACTGTTTTATTTGTCCATTCAATCACTGCATCAACAACTTTGTTAGCACCTACTAATTACCAGACACTGTGAATAATGATATGAGATCCCAGAAAAAGTGAATAATGAATAGGGGTGGGAGTGGGTGAAGCGAAATGTTTTGTGTTTCAATTAAGTCTCCAAAGACATGTAGAAAGATTCAAAGACATTCTTTTGGCCATGACTGAATAACCAGTACTGAAATATTCTTACTATCATAAACAATTATAAAACTGAAAAATTACATTAACCAATACTTTGTGATAAGAAAAAACACATATTATAACCCTTAGAGAAGCTGCAAAAAATAAAAGAGGTATGGCTAAAAAACTGACTGAGAATAAAAAATAAAATGCCCAAATTTGCTCAATTAAAAAATAATGACCGGGCCGGGTGTGGTGGCTCACACCTGTAATCCCAGCACTTTGGGAGGCCCAGGCGGGTGGATCATGAGGTCAGGAGTTCAAGACCAGCCTGGCCAATAGGGTGAAACCCCATCTCTACTAAAAATATGAAAAATTAGCTAGGTCTGGTGGTGGGCGCCTGTAATCCCAGCTACTCGGGAGGCTGAGGCAGGAGAATGGCTTGAACCTGGGAAGCAGAGGTTGCTGTGAGCCAAGATCTCACCATTGCACTCCAGCCTGGGTGACAGAGCGAGACTCCATCTCAAAAAAAAAAAAAAAAAAAAAAAAAAAGACTGGAAAGAATACAAATTTTAAAAGTTGGAAAAATAAAAACAAATAGGAAAATAGTAGACTTTCACAACAAAAGAGAGGCGTTTTATAAATTTTTCTAGCAGCTATGACATAGGACATATTGTTTTAATGCAAAGCAGATGAAGAACTACCCTACTAGTCTAAACCACGCCCATTAACCTTTAATCATTCGGATCCCTTAATCCTCTAATCATTGGATCATTAACATTCAAATATCCTGGAAGACTGGCTTATCTGTATTTTAAGAGGAAGCCGGTCCTATATTTTACATCAGTTCTTTGACCATTCGTTGGAGCTCTGGTTTTCAGCCTCTTTCCGGGCTACCTTGTAGCAATTTGAGGGTCAGTCATCAGTTTCTGCTTGGTTTCAAAGATCCAGGAGAAGCTTAGTGTTGTTCAAGACGCAGATGGACCCATCACAGCAGTTTAATCCATCCTCCATCCCGGAGCCACAAATGCTGACCAAAGAAAATTCTCGGGACGATTCAGGGGCCTCTGAAATCTGCTCCGAGATGTTGATAAAGAACCTTAGTAACTTGACTATCAACACTAGTAATGAATCCCCTTCCCCTCTACCAGAAGATTCACTCCATTGAGCAAGAGCAGCAATCCTCAGGGAAACCAGAGATGACTTGCTTTACAGGAGGGGAGGATTAAGAACATTGCTCTCTGTGCAGAGAGAAAGGATGGCAAGATTCAGATACATGTTACTCGGCAGAGTTTGTACGCATGAAAGAATACTGACAAACACTGGGCTTAAGGGAGTTAGGAAGGAATCAAGACCATTCAAATGTCCCTGCAGTTTCTGCGTGTCCAATGGATGGGATCCTTCTGAGAATGCTAGAATAGGGAATTATGA
The DNA here is from genome assembly GCF_024542745.1 of Macaca thibetana thibetana. Lineage (NCBI taxonomy): Eukaryota > Metazoa > Chordata > Mammalia > Primates > Cercopithecidae > Macaca > Macaca thibetana. Next base: position 204,519,390 of record NC_065578.1, on the reverse strand, counting down.
CACCAAGCCACTTCAGCCATAAAACTTATTCTTGCACCTTTTTCTTCTTGCTGGTAATTTTATATAGCAGGTTGTGAAAGGTACGCTATGCTAGTATAGACTATACACCAATAATATTAATGAGTTCTAGGATGTGTTTTTCTTCTTGTATCTTTTTCTTCCTACTATGATACTAGTAATTTGTAAGGGATCTGTGTAATTTGAATGTATGTGAATAACTTTAGCTCTACTGTTTGATTTGACCCAGAGATGATATAAGTATTCCCATGTGTCTTAGAAGCCCAAAGTCAGTGAGATGAAACCCAACATCGAGAAACTGAAGCAAAGTTACTTGTGGATAAAGAAAGCATTAGGTAGTTTGGCTATAGCATAATAACTAGATTTTCTGGCTTTCAAAAATTTGGATTGCAATCACAGCAAACTTATTTTTACAGTTTTCAGTACAAAAAGGTGTTTATATAGAAATAATAAAGTTGACATTTGAGTACTTTTAAAAAAAAAAAGAAAATAGTAGACTTTCACTCAGTCATATAAATAACCACATTACGTGTAAATGGATTAATTGCTATAATTAAAAATTGGAGATCATCAAACTAGATAAAAAAGCAAGTCCTAACTACATGCTGTTTACAAGAGATGTTTTAACTATAAAGATCTGGAGAGTCTTAGGAACCCTCACACCTATTTTGCTTTGTGCTATTTAAAAATAAAAAGATAGAAAATTATATTCCTTACAAACACTAACTATAGGAAACCTGGATTAGCTTTATTAATATCAGACTTCAAGATGAGGTGTATCACCACATTAAAGAAAGATATTTCATAATAATTGAAGAGTTAATTCATCAAGAAGACATAACAGTCCTAAATGTTCATATACCTAGTAATAGAACTACAAGAAGCAAAAACTGACTGAATTAAAAGTAAAAACAGAAAAATCTACAACTATCGTTGAACACATCAACACTATACCTTCAGTAAATGATAGAAAATGCACACAAAAATATTAGCATCTAGAATATTTGAATGATACTGTCAATCATTTGAAACTAATTGACATTTATGGAACACTTCACGTAGCAACAGCAGAATACAGATATTTTCAAGAGCACTTGAAACATTCACCTAAATAGGCCATGTGCTAAGCCATCAAATAACACTCAATAAATTTCAAGAGATGGAAATAATAAGTGTTCATTCTCCAGTAACACTGGAATTAAAATTGAAACTTACAAAAATTTGCATCATAAAAATTCCCCAATATTTGGAAAATAAGCAACACGCTTCTAAACTCGTGAGTCAAAAAAGAAATAACTAAGTCAATCATGAAATACCTGAATTGAATGAAAACAAGACACAGCATATTAAAAAACACGTGGGATGTAACTGAAGCAATGTATTGAGAGAAATGTACAGCTGTAAACGTTTATATTAGCAAAGAAGAAAGGTTTAAAATCGAGATGTGAGCCAGGGTTTGGCAAACTAGGATTCATGAGCTTACAATGGCTTTTACATTTTTTAAAGGAAGAAGGGAAGGGGAAGAGAAAGAGAAGCAGGAGGAGGAAGAGAGGCAGCTGCAACGGAGACCATATGTGGCCCACAAAGCTTAAAATATTTACTCTCTGGCCCTTTACAGAAAAAAGTTAGTGACCCCTGACATAAGTTTTCACCTCATACTAGAAAAAACTGATGATGGTAAATCCAAAGCAAGTAAAAGGAAGAAAATTTTAAAGATAAGGGTTGGATGTCTATGGTTTCTCTAGAAAATAGAGAAACAATAGAGGAAAATTAATGAAACTAAATGATGCTTCTTTGGAAAAATCAAGAATGCCAACTTTCACCACTTCTACTCAGCAGCATACAGGAGATCATAGCCTGTGCAATAAGGTGCCAAGAAAGATAATAAAGTCAAAAAGATTTTTTAAACTTCTAGAAATTGTTGCCTACATTCACCGTCTCTGCTTCTTCCCCTCCCGTTATTTCTTGAATTCACTCTCATGAGACTACCCCTCCCCCACCATTCCCCTACAACCTGTCTTGCAAAGATCACCATACACCTCCATACTGCCAAATCTAACAGTTAATTCTTCATGTAATTTGACCTGTAAGCATCATTTGATGGAACTGATGTTCCCTCTTCCTTTAAACTCTTTTTTCACTTGTCTTTTGGGACTTCCTGGTTTTCTTTCTAACTCACTTGCCATTTCTGTTCTATCACTTTATTGGGATCTCTTCACCTGTCCAACTTTTAAATGTTGGAATGCTTAGAGTTTACTTCTCAGACCTCTTCTCCATGCTCTCTGTACACTTTCTTGCTAGCATATAGGTGATTTGAAATAGCCCCTACTGCTAATAATTCTCCTAGATTTTATAAATCTCTAGCCAGGACTTGTCCCCTGAGCTCCAGATTCCTTAATTCAGCTGCCTCCCTGACATCTCCATTTTTATATATTAGGCACTTAAAACTTAACATATGTAAACGTAAATCCCTGATCTTCCCTTCACTCCTACCCAAAGGCTGGTCCTCCTGCAATCTTCCTCTCCTCTGTAAATAGTAATTTCATTCTTCATCCTGCTCAGGACAGAAACCTGAGCATCATTCTTTTCTCATCTTTTCAATATCCCATGTCTAAATTGGTTAACAAATCTCATCAGACTGCTTTCAGATATATCCAGAATCTTATCATTTCTCACCACTTCCTCCAACCACCCAGGACCAAGTCATCATTCTCTCCCTTCTGGGTTAACTAACAGCTTCACAACTGATGCCCTGGCTCCCACTCTTGTTCCCTCGACAGTCCTTTCTCTGGGCAGCAAGCCAGAGCGGTCCTCCTAAGACATAAGTCAGACTACATTTCTTTTAAGCTAAAGCCATCCAACTGTTCCTCTAACTCATTCTAAGTAGGATCTGCCCCTAGCTATCTCTCTGCTTCATTTACTGCTTTCCCACTTGTGCCCTCTACTATAGACTTTCTTGCTGCTCTGGAACATATAATAAGTATGTTCCCACCCCAAGGCCTTGGATATGATCTTCTGTCTGCCTGTAAAACCCTTCTCTCAGTTATCTGCGCTGAGTTCCCCCCGACCTCCTTCAGCTCTCTACTCAGACATCCCAGGGAGGCCTTCTCTGACCCCCTATTTAAAATAGTTATTCCCACCCTGTCATTCCAGTCCTTTTTTTGCTTTATTATTTTTTTGCCTGTCTTCTTTAGCTTAAACTGATAAGCTATACAAGGACAGGGATTTTATATATTTTTTTCATTACTATATTCACAGTGCATTGGGTACACTCAATATTTGGTGAATAAATTATTCACTAGCTCATCAATTTATTTATTTGTTTGTGTGTTTACTGAATTTCTACCTGCCAGGCATTGCCCTTAGGGAGCTCACAATCTAGTAAAAATAATAGGAACAACTACCATTTTTGTGTGGTGACTAATCACTTTGCATATGCCATTTGATTTCATCTTTACAATAGCCTATTTTACAGATGAGGAAACAAGCTTGCACCAGTTAAATAAATGGACTAAAGTCAAGTAGCTAGTATGTACTACCGTTTTCAAAACCTGTTTGTCAACTACTGCCTCCCACTGAAATGATGTTCTTCTGTGTTGACATTTAGCTCATAGCTCCATAAACATTTTTAAATGGTTTAAATATATTTTCTACAAAGACTCAGAATGAATGTGCGTGAATAAGAGAGTTCATGATTATGAGAATTATGACTTCTTTGGGGGACTTATTTGAGAATAAACAAATTTCCTGATTCCTCGACTCCCTTCAGCCTCTTCCCTTCTGATGAAGCCATGGGGAAATCCATTGAAGCGAACATTCTAGCATGCGTTCTCATCAAACTTCCTTCATGTTTGTGCTCGGCCAGGAACCTACTGCCAGCAGAGGGAGGTGGAAGCCATCATGGAGGGCGATGAGGATGACAGAGGCTGCTGCTGCTGCAAACCAGGCCACTTGCCCCACCTGCTGTCCTGCAATGCTGCCTTTCACCTCCGCTGGCTCACCTGGGAAATCACGCGGACCCAGTACATCCTGGAGGGCTACAGCATCCTGGACAACAACGCGGCCACCATGCTGCAGGTGTTTGACCTCCGAAGGATCCTCATCCGCTACTACATCAAGGTATTGCTCTGTTTCCCAAACACCTGTCTAAAGCAGAAATGCTAGGATGGTACAGGAAGCTCCGAAAGAGCTCTGTCGAAAACTAAATTTTGAGCCTCTCATCCTCAGCTTCCGAATCGGAAGCCCAGCCATCTGGGGAACTGTCACTTTTGGAAAAGTCCTAGAGGGCTTTGCCTTAACCTGAGATTTGTGCCCTGGTCATATCCTAAGCTTAGGCACCAATAGGCAGTTCGTTTTCTTATCTAGGTTTTCTTTGTCTCTTCCAGCACAGCATGATTTGCTTGTCCTGATGATGAGGACAAATTTAAATATCCTAGAACTATTACTAAGCCTCCATGTTTGAGTTATAAGAGTCAGATTAGATGCTCTGCACAGTGTCCACTTTAGAACCAGAATTATATTTTAAGTTCGTAAGGAGAACTCAAAAAGTAGCTAAACCATCCAGTCAGAATTGGCTGTGACAGCCTTTCCTCCTAACTCACATGGAGAATAACATATTTTTTCAGTTGCTCAGTGCCTACCTCTGCCCAATCTGTATTCAACCTCAGAAATCATGGCAGTTTGGAGTAAGTCTCTTGGAAAACAAGTGTGGGACCTGCCTGAGGATGTGTAGTGTTCATCGGGGCTGAGGTGTTTTCCGAAGGGGAAGGGGCAGGCGAGGGCCGTGTGGCGGAGGAGATCTTTGCTGTGGGTCCTGTGCTGGAGGTCTGGGGGGACTTGGCATGGTGGAAATCCTGGATGGCCCACAGGTATGCGTCACATCTTAATGCTATTCAAAAAGAGGAAGCTCATCCATCGGAGACCACAAAGGCCCCTGCCAGCGTGCTGAGGCAGGTGGTCCAGCAGAAATGAGGAAACACAGAATGAAAAGATAACATGGCACCTAAAGTTTTAACCAGCTAACAAACAAAGGGCATTGAGAAATTTGGAATAAATTCAGGCATGGTGGCTCACGCCTGTAATCCCAGAGCTTTGGGAGGCCAAGGCAGCAGCAGGATTGTTTGAGCCCAGGAGTCCAAGACCAGCCTAGGCAACATAACAAGACCCCATCTCTACAAAAATAAAAATAAAAATTAGCTAGATATGGGGTGCACACCTGTAGTCCCAGCTTCTCAGGAGGCCAAGGCAGGAGAATTGCCTGAGTCTAGGAGTTTGAGGCTGCAGTGGGCTGTGATTGCACCACTGCACTCCAGCCTGGGTAATGGGGATTCCCAAAATCCACAATAGCTGCTGAAGCTACGTGGAAACAGAAGATAGTCAGGGGGTAAGTAACTCTTAGATCTCATCCCCCTAGGTGATTGCTACACAAAATGTTTGCAAAACCGTTTTCTGTGGCAGCATATTTACAACAGATTTAGCCGTTTGTGCTTGCCATCTTTGTGTGTGCTAGAGATGCAAAACATTATATTCAAATTTCATACAAAACTACACATGTTTTGTCCAACCTAATGTAAATGGGGGAAGATTTGGGAAGCATACCAGGGAGTTATGGCCTATCTTCTGTTTCTAAACTCTAGGCAAACTCAATATACCAGTTGTGTTAGATTTGGCAGTGAGCCATGAAATAAGAGTGGCATGCATGTTAGAGGCTTATTTCTCTTGGACTTTGAGATGGTTGATCATCAACCATCTTCCAAAATTTCAGTTCCACAATTTAAGTTCCAGGCTTTAAGGGATAGAGGAAAGGACACAGAAAATGAAGACCAAGGGCACGCACCAGCTGTCTGTTAAAGAGGTTCTAGGAAGCTGCTACAGCATCCTCCCCACTGTATCCTGTCAGCCGGAACATTGTCACATGCCACCTGGAAGAGGGTCTGGAAAGTGTACTTTGGGTGGCCATGAGCCCAGAATGAAATTGTACCTTCACGGAAGAAGGAGAAAGCAGATGATAAATGGTAACTAGCCATCTCTGTTTTCTCCCTCAACAAGGAAAGTGTCGCTTGAGTATTTCCTTTCGTTTTCAGGAGGCAGGATGGGGTGGTTGCATGAACAGCTAGATCCAGGGACTGAGTAAACAAGAGGACTCACAGGCCAGTGAAGCAAGTGGCTGGAAGGGGGCAGCAAGGACTAACAGTGTAGGTCTGGACAGGCCGTGTAGATAAGCCCTGGAGTTGACATCTTCCTGTTGCCTCAAGAATTAGACTAGACTCTTTCATCTGCTACCCTGAGAACTCCACTGTTGCTACTGGCTGTGTTTCCCACCCCTCTTCCCCCATCTCTCACTGTTTTGTGTACACACTGTGCACACACTACCTGTGCTCCCTGCCCCACATGCTTGCACACTGTTCACTCCTCCTGTAGGAACCCTCCTCTCCCTCCCACATGCCCGCACCTTCTCCTCCAACCTCAGTTCCAACAGCTCTTCCTCACCAGCTGGCTGCCCAGTGCTTTCCTGCCCTTCAGGGCCATGGCCGACATTTACCTCCCCTTCCTCTGCAAACCTCTTCTGCTTCACTTTATGGTAATTCCCTAAACAGAGAAGTCACACTTGAGTCCTCTTTGGGTCCTCAGAGCTCTGTTTGATGACCTATATATTGCATGGCCCAATTTGTTTTTTTGTACTAAATGAACAAAGGTTCCAGGGAACATAGATTTGGAGTCTGGGCCATACAGTCTGGACAGAAGAGATCCTAATTCAGGCAAGGGTCTGGTGGCTTGCTACAGGCACAGGTGGTGGGAACGGGGTTCAATATTGAGCCACATCCCTGTCTTTCCATGAACCAGACATGTGGACAGGCCCGACCCATCACCATGGGGCCAGCAGATCACCGTGAGTGGGAGAGAAGGGAGGAGTAGTGAGAGTGAGATGCCCTGTCTCGGTCCATCCTCCCTGGACTAACCCTGTTGGTTTTTACAGAGGCCTTGGGGGTTCCATGACTGGACCAGCTTTTTGATGCCTTCTTTCCTTGGATGGCTAGTTGATACTCACCTTTCTTTTTCCTAACTGCTGGAAATGGGCCTCCCTGTCCCCTAGATGATTTCTAAGATGACAGTTTGCCATTGGACAAATCCAGGATCATGTGCAAATGGAAGGGGGCTCAAGACGGCCCCCCAGAACCTGCTGGGTAATAGCTGGCTTGTGGGGAAACAATGCCTTCCACTCTGTTTTTTAAGAAAGGAGAGTGAAGGCAAAATGGGAGTTGTAGGTAGGCTAGGAGAGACAGGCAGTGTCTGCACACAGGTGTGCTACCTATCATGGCGCCTCTCACAAGCCAGAGCCAGGGCAAACCTGGAACAGACTCCTCTCCTCCCTCGTGAGCTGAATAATTACACATCCCCATGTCCTACCCACACATTAAAATGTCATGGGCCTGGGCTGGAACCCAAGGACTTTTTTTTTTTTTTTGAGACGGAGCCTCACTCTATTGCCCAGACTGGAGTGCAATGGCGTGATCTCGGCTCACTGCAACCTCCACCTCCTGGGACACAAGGACTTATATTGTTTAATAAGTTTCCTAAGTGATTTGATATACAACTAGGCTTTGGAGCTACTACAGACATCATTGTGCCCCACAGAAACAAGAATTTTCTTAACTCCCAAGTCAGCACTCAGGATGGGGCTGAGATTTTGGGGCAGATGGGGCCTCACGGTGCCCTCATGTTTAATTCACTTTGGTACTGCCGGGCCTATCCTGCGAGGTTGCCTCCAAATACAGGACTCAGTGCTTTCCTGCCATTCAGCAAGGGGTGGCTCGGAACCTGCACTCATTCCCCGCTGCAGCTAGTTAAGGGAAATTTCAGGAGGGCTAACTGCCTATTAGAACAGAAGAAACAGCATTTTGGGGTTAAAAAAAATTATTTTCTTCTTTGGTATGGTTGCTGGGTGAACAAAGTTGCCTTTGTAGCTCTGAATTACTTAAAGTTTCAAGAGTTTGATTTCATTCCTTTATTATTTTCTTACTGGAAAGGCAAATTAAAAGGAAGAAAAATTTGAAATAATTCCTTTACTACAAAAGGATTTTTAAAAAATATCCTAATAAACTGGGTCAGTTCCCCCACCCTCTATGAATATATTTGAAATCATTTCCTTCCTGGCGACTTGAGGTTTTCCCTCGTGCCTCCTCCATCTCTCTTCAATTTATTAGTGTTTAAAACCCTCTTAGCAGTCAAGGAATCTGCCGCTTTCTGTGTGGGCCTGGCTCTCCTGCTGCCATTGTTTCCAGGCAGTTCTTTTAGAGAGGAGACCTGCTTATCACTGGCCTTGCAGAAACAAGCCCGACAGGTTGGTTTGCCTGCCAGGCCCCCCTTCCTAGAATGAGTTGTCTGAAAGAATATGCCGATCTACAATTAAAATGAGGAACCAGGAGAATCCCTGCTGGAGGAGCCAGATATCATGAATTTATTCAGAGGGGCCCTGCCTTCAGCACAGTCTAGGTTTACCGCATCAATTCATTGTCAGTGCCCCAACTTATCAGTTTTACTTAGTGTTGTATCCACTTCCTCCTGACAGATTCTGAAAGATTTTACAGTGTTCATTGACTATGTCTCCATGACAGAAGTTCTGCCTAAATTAAATGGAGATAGGGTATGACTTGCAACCATTTGGGGTGGTTCTGTTTTCTCCTGGTGAGAAGTGTCGGTGCAGTGATTTAGAAAGCTGAGCATCAAGCTGGGTTCTGTTCTGAAGTCAGCACTGCAGGGTTTTGCCAGACGGAGAGGAGGAAGTGTTAACCTCTGGAATTCAAAGTCCTCATTAACTATTCTGACTTCATCGATTGTGGGGTTAATTCCTCCCTAGCAATGAATGAAAACATACACTTTTCTCTTTCAGTCTTTGTTTGTTATTCCTATCTGGTATGTGATTAGGCCATATTGGGGAAAAACTAGACCAGATGTTCACTAGAGCTAGATATTTAGAGAAACCAAATTTCTTTCTTCCCTTTGTAACGCTCAGCTGAGAAGCGGTGCTCGTGGACATGGGCATCGTTACTCTCTTTTGCTTGCAACTTTGGGCCGACGACTTAAACTGTCTTTAAATGATCCAGCCAGCAAGGAGACAAGAGAAAACCCTCCAGATTCAAAGTTTCTATTTGTGAATATCAGATGTGCACTCTGGTGACCACCACAGACACAACGGGTCTCCTGTCCCCTAATGCCATCCCCGTTCCCTCGCCCCTCTGCCTCAACCTCTCCTGGGCTACTGCTACTGCTGCCACTGCCTGCCTCCCCTCTGAGTCCCACGCTCATCCTGCTTGCTGGGTAGGTAAGTCACAGATGTCAAAGACATGACTGTTTTTCCACCTATACACATATCAACGGGCCAGGCCATGTGCTAAGTTCCTCATATACATTGTCTCATTCTAAACCTCAGCACAGCCATGCAACGTGGGCATCATTAGCATGTCTTTCTTTCCCACCTCTGCCTTCAGCTTCCTTGACCTCTTCCTCCATCACTCCCTCTCTTCCTTCCTCCTTATGTCGAAGGCCTCCCTGAGGCCGGGATGGTTATCGCGGGGTGTTACAGAGGATGGGAGAACAGGCACGCCACTGAATTCTAGTTATTATCTGCAGATTTCATTTTTCCACTTCCTCATTTTTGGGACAGGTAGACTGTAGAGTGTAATAGAAGATGTGCCCAAAAGAAGGAAGAGCATAAGCCATGAACCACAGATGAACCTCCCCAAAGTCCAGGCTGTCCTTGGTCCTCACAGCAGAGAGCCTAAGTCATGTGTTTGCAGTTGTTTAGTGGAAATCAAAGACTGTCTGTTCACCTGCTGAAGTCCTAAAAAAAACCTTGAAACCAGATACCCAAGTAACCTGAGGCCTTGAGCTCTGGGTTTTATTTCCCAGCCAGACGGAGGGAAGAGCCAGAGAGGGAGGGTGGGGGCTCCCCTAGAAAAGGGTTTCTCAGCCCACTCTACTTACAGGTGTCAGTCACTGAAGACTTTGTTTCCATCCACCCAATATTCGTTTTCTGCTTTCTCATTTAAAAAGAATATGTTTTTATAAACAGAGAAGAGCATCAATTAAGCGTTTGTTTATAACAGGAGCACACATCCCTGCCTCCTTGCATCAAACACTGTGAGCCCTCCAGCCCCTCATGATTTCACGATGAGATGTGCAGCCTCGTTCCAGGGGTGCCCCTCAGCCTCAATAGCCCCAAGCACCACCTGCATTTTTCTGTTATAATGGAGCGGCAGAGGCGGTGCGTGCTGGCAGGGACTCCGCAGCAGCACATCCTGATCCAAGCCTATCAGGCTTGGATTTTCATTTCCTCTGTCCCATTTCAATTTCTTGAGGCCAGGTGCTAGCCTTTTTGATGGAGGAATTTATTCAAAAACTACAAAATGGCTTTCCACAAAGCTGTTACTCAGAATAATCAAGCCCAAGGGAGGCATTTTCCCCAAGTGGGACTCATAAGTACAGTGTCTGATTAAGAAGGAAACATGGGTTACTTGTGAACATATCACAGATGTCCACTGTCTGGGTGCTCAGGATTAAGTGTGTGAAGGTGACAACAATTTCACATCGTCAATACTTTCCATAAGAACTGTGTTGTTTTGACTGGGCACAGTGGATCACACCTGTAATCCTCGCACTTTGGGAGGCTGAGGCAGGGGTTCAAGACCAGACTGGGCAACAAGACCCTGTCTCTACAAAAATAAAAACTAAAATATTAGCCGGACATGGTGGCTTGTACCCGTAGCCCTAGTTACTCTAGAGGCTGAGGCAGGAGGATCGCTTGAGCCCAGGAGTTCAAGGCTTCAGTGAGCCATGACTGTGCCACTGCACTTCAGCCTGGACATCATAGAGAGACACTGCTATCTCAAAAAACAAACAAACAAACTGAAAACCCTGTTGTTTTAGTTCATTAAATACTCTTTTGTTAAGGCTCTGGAGGAAGGTCTATCCCAGTCTCTAAGCTGAAGCTAGTCTAGGACCCACCGAAGCCTACAGCAACCCCAGCAAACGGTGCTTCTGCGTGCTTCTCTCCGAAGGGATGGGGCTGACTGTCATTCTTCCTCATCACAGAAATTCTGTTCTGTTACATTCTGTTAGCATTACGTTCTTCTCACTTTCCTCTCCCCTAAGATAACCCTTAAGAGAGGACATTTTAGAAATGTCTCAGATGAGTTCTGTGCTTTACACCCAGCGGAAAATACAAATGATACCACATGTAGGGATTTCATGTCTCTTACTTTCCTGAGGTTGATTTACTTTCTAAGATTAAATTAATAAATAAAATCTTCCTGGCTTTAGAATAGCTGTAAGGGCTCAAAACCTTGCTTTTTCTCTGCAGAGTATAATATACTATATGGTAACGTCTCCCAAACTCCTCTCCTGGATCAAAAATGAGTCACTTCTGAAGTCCCTGCAACCCTTTGCCAAGTGGCATTACATTGAGCGTGACCTTGCAATGTTCAACATTAACATTGATGATGACTACGTCCCGTGTCTGCAGGGGATCACACGAGCTAGCTTCTGCAATGTTTATCTAGAATGGATTCAACACTGCGCACGGAAAACACAAGAGGTAGGTCAGGGAGGTGGGGACTGAGGCATGGACTGTAAGTTTAATAAAGAACAGTGTAATGCCCGTTCTTTCTTATATTCTATGGTAGACTTTTAACATAGAGGATAGAAAAAAAGCACTATTTGGATAGATGTTTATTGAAGGTAAGCAAAATTAAATAGGAGAATCAATATGGCATGTCTCCAATGAAGAACAGTTGAAGGGATAGATCCCTTTTTGCAGTGCTCAGGGCCAGCGAAGTTTTAAGCCTCTATTATAACTTTTAAACATTTGAAGCTTCTTTGTTTAAAATTACATTTTGGGATTTCCCTACCAAGTCTATCTGTGCTGAAATCGGGGGGATTTACTGAACATATTAAATCATGGACATGAAAATTCTATTTAGCAATCAGATGGTCCAACTTAACTTCTGTCATCATTATTTTGTGTGTCTGTGCTGTTACTGCTTATGTGCTGAGAACACTTCTGGAAGTGAATCCTGCCTCTTAGAAATATAATCAAGAATTATGACAGTTTACAAAAAGAGGAGAAGGGGACAGGGGAGGAGGAGAAGGGGGAGGGAGCAAATGCAGGGAGCAGGTTTACTTTGCTTCTTAGGATTTGAAAAGCTGAGTCCACGGGTTGTTGTTGGAAAATGGGGATACAAGTTAGAAACAACTTCCTCAGCAGCTGATGCAGTATGTGGCATGTGCTAGAGAGAGTAAACCAAACCACAACGTTAGCCAAGTTCTGTGAATTTCTTATGGGTGATTAAAAACAGGTGGGAGAAGAAGCAGGTGGCAGAACCTGCTTTCTTCAGACCAACCACGAAGAAGGTGTGATAATAATCTTAACTCATGCCAGGCCTCTTTAAGCAGTTGAGATATTCAAAGAATTGATTGATGTTATCGGCTATAGCTCCATGATGGCTCTGTCCATTCCTCAGATGGTTCGTGAAATTATTTTATTTTCCTTGCAAAAGATATTTTGACTTTAAATTTCTCCTGCATCTCCCCACTCTCCCTTTTTTTCTTTTTTAAGCTGACTTTGGACAATTTTTTTTAAAAGACAGAGTCTCACTCTCCCTAGGCTGGAGTGCAGCAGAACGATCATAGCTTATTGCAGCCTCAGACTCCTGAGATCAAGTGATCCTCTTGTGTTAACCTCCCTGGTAGCTGGGACTAGAAGCACGTGCCACCATGCCTGGCTAATTTATTATTTTTATGTATTTATTTTTCGAGACGGAGTCTTGCTCTGTTGCTCAGGCTAGAGTGCAGTGGCGCAATCTCGGCTCACTGCAGCCTCTGCCCCACCGTGTTCCAGTGACTCTCCTGCCTCAGCCTCCTGGGTAGCTGGGATTACAGGTGTACACCACCATGCCCGGCTAATTCTTGTATTTGTAGTAGAGGCAGGGTTTGGTTATGTTGACCAGGCTGGTCTCGAACTCCTGACCTCAGGTGATCTGCCCACCTCGGCCTCCCAAAGTGCTGGGATTACAGGCATGAGCCACTGCACCTGGCCACCTGGCTAATATTTAAAGAATGTTTTATGGAGATGGGGTTTTGCTATGTTGCCCAAGATGGTCTTGAACTCCTGGGCTCAAGTGATCCTCCCATCTTGGCTTCCCAAAGTGCTGGGATTGCAGGTATGAGCCACCATGCCCAAGCTGAAAGATGCCTTTAATTTGGTTGTTGATTGTGGACTTACAGTCAAGCAGTCAACCCACAGGGCTCCTTGTTAGAGAACAGAGGACTCTCCTTCACACTGGATCCAAGTTCTTCTTCTCTCCCTGCTCGACCATGCCTCTCCTTTGCATTGGAGAGTGTTAAGGTGGGCACCCATTTGACTGTAATCACTGCCCATCTTTATGACCTGAAGTGCCATATTTCAAATCCCAGAAAAGCAGGTCATCAGCCCATGTTGTAGGCCCTTTTCTCTCCTAAAATAACTTTTCCATTTTTATTTATTTATTTATTTTTTCATGTCCAACCACAGCAGAAACTGCTCCAGGAAGCTGAGCGTTCCCTGTCTGTGAGGTCATCTTAGAGGGGACTGGATGACCACGTGGCTGACTTACAAAGCCACTGTCACTCTACATTTATGAGTCTGTGTTGGTACATATTGGAAACTGTGTGAAAGCTGAGTTAACTTCTTGCTCTTTCAGCCTTCAAAGACCCTGGACAGTGACGAGGACTCTCCCTTGGTGACCCTGTCCTTCGCCCTGTGCACCCTGGGGAGGAGAGCTCTGGGAACGGCCGCTCACAATATGGCCATCAGGTACCTGTGGGGAGAAGTTAGAATCTCTTAGGCACAGGCACCCACTTTTACATGTTTGACACATTTTGTCAATCATTTTCTTTATTTTGAAGCTGGACTTATTATACTATTTTCAGATAGTTCTTTTTATAATAAATTATGTTGGGCCTGCAAGAACATTTTTTTGATCACTGCTCTTTTGGAGTATTTGATTTGGAAATAGCATTCACATGGAAGAGTCAAGACCCAGGGATTCTGGGTATAGGACCTTCTTTGTTACAGAGGTCCTTGCAGATTTGCTGGGAAGATTCAATGAAATCATGCCTATGAAGTGCCTAGCCCGGTACCTAACAGAGTTGGTGCTCAATCAGTGTTAGTTCCCTTTCCGCTAATTGTCTTCATAAAAGAAAATCCTCACATGTGTGCTCTAGTCCAGACCCTGCTTCACCCCGTCTCCTTGGGGCGCTGTTGAATTGGATGCTCCTTCTGTTTTTCAAACCCTTTCTCTGTTGGGTCTCTCCCCTCAGTGGGCAAATAGCTCATGTCTGTCTTTTTAAAGAACAAAAACAAAATCGAACTCTGCTGGCTCTCTGGCACCCTGTGTCACTCAGGTGGTGGTGTCCACCAAAGAAACAGTACTCATGCCAAACTGCTCTTAAAATTTCATCAATCAGCTTCAAATCACCCAAATCAGCGGCCACTGCACAGATGTCCCCTTTTTCAGCACTATGGGCCGTGGTGCTGAACTCTGCCTGCCCACAAGGTGGAATCACCTTGATGAGTGGTTCTCAACCCCACGTGCGCATTACAATCTCCTGTCAGGCCTTTAAATATCCTGATTCCCAGGATATTTAATCAATTCTATCAGCACGTCTGTGGATGGGACCACAAATTCCAAGTTTCAAAAGCTCCCAGGTGATGTCAATGGGCAGCCAAGCTTGAGAACACAAACCTAGGGAGCTTAGAGAAGAAAGGGTGCCTCTACGTAGCCTCCGCCCCATCCCCGGGATGTTTTCTACTTGAACTTGCTTCATTGTGTCTATATTATATTGTTGATGGTGCTCTGCAAAAGGGGTTCTTTTGATATTGACTTGAGTGAGTTTTGTGTCGTTAGGTGGGATTATAAGCTTGTTAAGGGCAAAACCCACCTGTCTATTTGTTTAGCAACCTTCACAGTTCTGGGCTGTCAGGTAACCAAGCCCAGGGAGACTTGTTGACTGTGTTTCCGAATGCCCTTCTTGAAAGGGGCAGCTGTGAATCTACACTGGTGGCAAGTTGTTGGGAGGTATCATCAAGTAAGAATTGTGAGTTGATAAAGGGTAAAGTGTTGTGGCTGGCAGTGCTTTCCATTTCCCTCTGGAGGCAGAGCCTGGAGTCACCAAGAGAGACAGGTAAGAACCGACGGTAGTTAGAATTTCTGATATCAACTACTCTTTCATCTCCCACATCTCAGAATTACATGATCCTTTTTACAGGTAAGAAATGCCAAAAGTCTGACCCTTAAAGTCTCATGTTAATACCTATTTTAGGCCAATCTCCTGGGGAGGAGCTGGCTGGCCTCCAGTCTCTCCCTGTCCTCTTACCTGACTCAGTCCCACACTGGACTCAGGGCATTCTCTTTGTGGCCATCTGGGACTAAGCTTGAAGATTGCTGCGGGTCTAGCAGATGACTCCTCTGTGGGCTTCATAAAACATGATGATGTAGCCCCCAAGATCAGGCTCCTCACTAAATGGTAAGCAGAGAACAGTGTTTGAGAAGGGCTTCATAGGATCTTGCACTTAAAATCACAAAATGACTCTTGAGATATTCGTAGCACCTGGGAAAATGATTTTAAAAAGCTCTTTTGTTGGATCAATTTGAAATGTCTTATAAACTTCAAGTTGCAAATATTATTTCATATCTAAGACATTTTCAAAGGCTTTTTCAGTCTTGTTCTTTGTGTAATTTGTTCAGATATTCCTGATCAGGCGGTTCTTGTTTGGTCCGCTTTATTTCTTTTTCTTTAATTAAACACCATGCTTACCAGCTGCTTTTTTAAACTTTGTTTTGATGGGACTTCCTTTGTTTCAGATAGTTTCTCATACTCGATATCAACTCTACTTGCTGCAGACATGGTGATGAGGTAACTCTGGGGAGAATCCTCTCAGTATTCTAGGGAAACACTTGGTTATTTGGGTCTGGTTCACTTCACTGGTTCACTTTCACATAGAAAGATCCTCCAAGACACTTTCACTTTTTTTTTGCTTACAAAAGACAACTTCTTTTACATCCCACCCTAAGCCCATGGTCTGCAGTCATGAAGTTCTGACCTCGTTGGATGTGCCTGGGGATCGGGGTAGAAGATGCAGTGGGAGGGGAGGTTGGAGCCTGGCAGGGCCCCACCGCTCTTCAACCGACAGCTGGGATTTCTATTTAATCTGCTAGGGTGCCATAAATAGTTTGACTTGAAAAAAATAGTCTCCAGAGCTCAAACAAATTTTACGCGTAATTTTTATAGATACTGTTTAGGGAAAAACTCTCAAACCATGTTTTTCCTCTCTTCTCACACAAAAACAACAACACTCATCAACACAGAAGACTTCTGTGGCCCCAAAATATATGGGATTTCTCCCTGCAAGCAAGCAGCTCTGCACACTAGCTGGGTGCCCTCCAGTTCACTTCTGACACTGACCACAGCTGGTGTCAGATCCCACAGGTTGAAGGTTGAGGCCCACAAGTCTGGGCCGCCCGAACTTCTGACCGACTGGCTTCTATATGGGGGGTCCCACAATTCCCTCTTTGGGGTCAATTAGTTTGCTAGAGCAGCTCACAGAATCCAGGGAAACACATTTACTGGTTTATTATGAAGGATATTTTAAAGGATACAAATAAACAGCCAGATGAAGAGATGCATAGGGCCAGGTCTGAAAGGGTCTTGAGCACAGGAGCTTCCATCCCTGTGAAGTTGGGGTGTGCCACTCTCCAGGCAGGTGGATGAATTCTTCTTCACCTTCCTGTCTACCTGCACGTGTTCACTCTGTAGAAGCCCCTGGAACTGTGCGTCCTTTGGGCCTGTTATGGAGCGTCATTGGTTGTCCATGACTGAAACTTGAACAGCTGTGCAGAAATATGATTGGGCACAAAGGGCTTTACCTAAACCCAGCAAGGCCGGTCTGCTCAGATTCTTCTGGGCCTCTGTGTGCATCATTCTTTTCTCCAGAATATGGGACAGGGCCCTTTCTGGAATGAGGGTCTTGTGACCCACTGTCAGATTCGAGTCTTGCCTTGGCCAGGTAAAAGGAGAACAGGAGATCACAGAGAGAGATTCTGTTTCATGAGGCCTGCTTCTAAGGCTGGAAGTGCCCCCGCATTATAACAAAGGACTATAACAAGAGTTGTGGGAGTTGTAAGCCTGGAACTGTGGATGAAAACCTATCTATCAAATCATAATATCATAAATAATAATCAAATAATAAAAATTTAATATATTTAATATTAAAATAAAATCATTATATATATGTAAAATCATAATATCATAGATACACTCAAATTGCTTTGCTTTCCAAAAAAGCTGTTCCAATGTGCACTTTTAACAATAGTTTTTTGCCATGTGCTCACTAATGCTGGGCATTCCATTGCTTTGGATTTTTCTAGTCTCTAGGTAAATGTGTGCAATGGTGCCAAACCCCATTTTCAATGCTAAAATATTAGACTCATTCCCATTCATGTCCAGATTGTGCTGTGATAGGCAGAATAATGGCCTCCAAGGATGCCTATGTCCTAATCCCTGAAACCTGTGAGTAGGGGTAAGAATTGATATCTTGTTCTTATTTGAACTTACATTTCTATTAACAGTAAGGAATAAGAATCTTTCCTCATGTTTATTGGTCATTTATATTTGGTATCTCATCATTAATTAATTAGTAAAAATTATCACTGACTTGAAGTACCACTTTTGCTAGATACTACATCCCCGTACATAAATGGAGTACTTCTGGGTTTGCTTCTGCTAACGTGCTCAATTTGTCTGTTCTTACAATGATGCCATACTGTTTGGTTTACTGGAGTGATACATTGTTCTGACATCTGATAAGCCAAGTCCTCCTGTCTTTACTTTCTTCTTGTCTTTTATAGTTTTCTGTTGGCATGCTAGTCTTGCTCATTTTCTCTTCACGGTAAAGTTTTAGAATTTCCATTGGAATTTTGATGGAGATTGTATTTAATATACAGATTAATTTGAGAAAACAAAATGAGCATTATTTAATAATATGGTGTATCTTTCTGATTGCTTAGTTTTAAAACTCCTTTGGTAAAATTTTATCATTTTTGGAGATTTGTAATTTCTTAATGAAGTTGTTTCTAAGTATTTTATAGTTTTGTTGTGATTGTGAACAGAACCGTTTCTTCTCTCACATTTTCCAATTGGTTACTTCTAGTGTCCAGGAAGTTATTTTTTAACATTTATCCCATTCTGAGCACTTCTACTGAACTCTGTTATTAACATAATAATATTTCAATTAATTATCTGATTTTCTGGTGGAAAGAAAAACATATCTAAAAATGGTGACAGTTTGACTCTTTCTTTTCAAGGTTTATAACTCCATTCTTTTTCTTAGTGGACTGGCTAAGGCCCGCAGCACCACTTTGCAGTTCGGCATCTGATGCTGCACTGCTGCTATAACAAGTTACAACACACTTGGTGGCTTAAAGCATTGTGCATTCAGTATATTTCAGTCTCAGAGGTCAGGGGTCCTAAATGGATTTCAGCAGACTACAGTCATGGTGTCTTCAAGACTGTGGAGCTTCCATCCCCTCCAGAAGGAGGCTCTGAGGGGAAAATCCGTTCCTTTTCTAGAGGCTGCTTACATCCCTGTGGCCCCTTTCATCTTCAAAGTCAGCAGTGTTGCATCCTGAAATCTCTCTGACTTGAACACAGGGTTCTGCCTTCCTCGTTCACATCCTTATGATTACATTGGACCCACCCAGATACTCTCCTCATTTTAAGATCCTCAATTTAATCACATCTACAGAATTCCTTTTGCCTTGTAAGGTAACCTACTCACAGGTTTCAGGGATTAGGACATGGGCATCCTTGGGGGCCATTATTCTGCCTACCATAGCATCCTTGGCCTAATCCAGACATTAATGGGAATGAGCCTAATATTTGAGCATTGAAAATGGGGTTTGGCACCATTGCACACATTTACCTGTGTAACAAACCTGCACATCCTGCACATATACCATGGAACTTAAAATTAAAATTAATTTTTAAAATGGGGTTTGGTTTAGGTTTCTATGAAACCACTGTTATGAAGGCAGGGAGTTTCTTTTCCTAGCTTGCTAAAGCTTTATCAAGAAAGGATGTTGAAGCCGAGTGCAGTGGCTCACGCCTGTAATCCCAGCACTTTGGGATACTGAGGCGGGTGGATCACCTGAGGTCGGGAGTTCAAGACCAGCCTGACCAACATGGTGAAACCCTGTCTCTACTAAAAATACAAACCATAGCTGTGCCTGGTGGCCGGCGCCTGTAGTCCCAGCTACTACATGGGAGGCTGAGGCAGGAGAATTGCTTGAACCTGGGAGGTGGAGGTTGCAGTGAGCCAAGATCGCGCCACTGCACTCCAGCCTGGGTGACAGAGTGAGAC
The DNA here is from genome assembly GCF_024542745.1 of Macaca thibetana thibetana. Lineage (NCBI taxonomy): Eukaryota > Metazoa > Chordata > Mammalia > Primates > Cercopithecidae > Macaca > Macaca thibetana. Next base: position 204,499,919 of record NC_065578.1, on the reverse strand, counting down.
TCTGTCTCAAAAAAAAAAAAAAAAAAAAAAATGTTGAATTTGTATAGAACTGGGGGCCATAATTCAGATGATATTATTCTTCTCCTTTAATCTATTAATGTTGTGTTACATTAGTAGATTTCCTCATGTTGAAACACCCTTACAATTCCAAGATAAACTCTACTTGGTCATATTACTGTTTTTATACAATGATGGATTCAATGTGCTAATCTTTTGTTTTTTTTTTTGTTTGTTTGTTTGTTTGTTTGTTTGTTTTTTTGAGACAGAGTCTCTCTTTGTCGCCCAGGTTGGAGTGCAGTGGCGCGATCTCCACTCACTGCAAGCTCCGCCGGGTTCACGCCATTCTCCTGCCTCGGCCTCCCATGTAGCTGGGAATACAGGCACCCACCACCGCGCCTGACTAATATTTATATTTTTAGCAGAGACAGGGTTTCACCATGTTAGCCAGGATGGTCTCGAACTCCTGACCTGGTGATCCGCCTGTCTCGGCCTCCAAAAGTGCTGGGATTACAGGTGTGAGCCACCGCACCCAGCCTCAATGTGCTAATCTTTTACTTAGTATGATTATATTCAAGTGCAAAGTAAGAATGGCTCATAATTGTGTATGTTTGCATAGTGCTCTATGGTTGTATAATTTTTAAATGGGGAGTATGTTCTTAGGTGTACTGTAGGAGACGCAACAAGTCATTCTTACATAGTTAGTGCTAAAGGACATCAGGTGATGGTGAACGCTGGCTTCCCAGGTAGGTCTTAAAGATACGCTTCACTTGACTGATTTGTTGGGAGAAATGTCTTAACTTTACAAAAGTGACAGAGATTTGATGGGTAGTCCTGAAGAAAGAAAAATATATGCATGCAAAATTAGGGAAGATGAGTAAATTCAAAATCATCTTAAATGAGATGCCAAATACAAGTGAGCAACAGACTACCTTTATCTAAATTGTCTTTAAATAAAATGTTGATATGTTATGGAGATGGAATGGGTTCATATGGATGTGACAAGAAAACACTTATTTTTTTAGATTTAAGGTTTGAGACATACCTTCTTGGAAAACTGTGTCTCCCACTGAAGAAAGCCATCCAGATATAATGAGATGTTTTAGTAGGAAGTCAAAATAGTTTCAGTGACCACAGCGGCTATGAGATGGTTGGATTACTGTCTTCAAATACATGAAAGGCGATGAGGCGGATTCTAGCTGATGCTCCATCAATAGAGGTTAGGAGAAGATGGCTGCATTTTACAGAAGCAACAGGTTTGTTTGTAAAAAAAAATTTACTGACTCAGAGTAGAGTAAGATTCTAAGAGGATAGAAAATTTAAGGCACATTTGATCTTGAAAAGTGATAGGGAAACAAGCCAAACCGAAGTGTGCTCTGCCAAGCCCTGGCATGCTGCCTTGTGGCAGGAGGTCACTGTTGTGGTCTGAGGTCACTCCATCTACCATCTACACACTCCTCCCACCCACAGCGTGCTAAGGAAATATTCTCTTCAGAAATCTAGGACATCATCTCAACTTCTCCTCCTGAACTTCCACTGGAGATGAGGCCTCACACTGGGGCCAGCTGTCATGTCACAGTGGATGATCTTGTAAAGGAAATTAAGGTCCATTTGCCAGACTAAGGAAACTCAGAAATCAGAATCCGATAAAGTAAACAGGATGCAAGATCTGACCTAGGAGATTAAAATCATGTTATCAGCTAAAATCACAATCTTGGAACATGAGAAAAATATCTAAGTTTAAAACATAGGGGAAAAAAAATGATAGCCTACAAAGGAACAGAAGTTTCTGGAACCTTAAATTCTAATGCAGTGTGGCAAGGCCCCTCCCACCCCGGCCTGGCGTATGGGCTTTCCTCCAGGTTCCAGCTCCCTGCTTCTCTGAAATGTCTTGGCATCTTTAGGAGACCGCAGATTCTCTGGTCCCGTGACTCCAAACCTCAGAATCACTGAGGGAGCTTGATCAGAATACAGACCCCAAACTCCATCCAAACCAGTGACATGGATTCTCTAGATCTTGGATTTGGAAATCTGTGATTTTGAACAAGCTGCCGAGTGATTGATTCTTCTATAGCCCGCCCAGACCTGGTCATCAGGCCGGGCTTATGAAGGATTTTGCACCAGACAATAGTAGTTGGTCTGCTTGATGTGGAGCCTCCGAGCAGAGAACTATTGCTGCTAAAACATCATGAGGTGAAACATACTTTCAAAATATATTTTTAATTAAAATTTGCATTTTAGTTATTTCTCTTTTGTTAATTATTATTTCACACTTATGATTTATTTGAAGCAATATCACCAATATTGCTGAAATCCTTTAGCCAACATAATTTATTTCCAGTGATTATATGAGATTCTGCAATTCAAACGTGCTTAGTTTGAAGCCACAGTGGCCTGGATATTGACTGCTGAAATATACTAGTTCAGGGGTGAAAATAACAATAACAGTATCAGTGAACACTTACAGCGGTGCCCACTAGGTACTGGGCAGAGTGCTAATGCGAGTTAGGAGAGTTAATGCATTTCATCTTCTCTGAAAGCATGAGAGAGGATGAGATAGGTATTATTGGCTCAATTTCACAGCTGGGATATCTGAAGCACAGAGAAGTGATTTGTGCGGGTCTCACCACAGAGTCATGCCCAGACTCCAGAGTCCTCGCTCCTACTGGCCACACTGTCCTGCTGTCCACAACATCTCCCAGCAGTTAATCTCCATCTGCTCTGCAGGAACGCACCACACTCCCCCCAGCTCTGCATGGACACTTCCCTGGGGTGGCCCAGCTGCTCCAGGGCATCCACCTTCTCACCTACGCATGCTTCCTTGTGGACCTGTCCTGTGCTGGGTTGTGATGCTGAGAGCTGCTGATGGAGCCTGCTGCAGGAGTCATGGCTCTGATGCTCAGTGTGGCCTGAGCTCAGGGATGCTTCACCCCTGGGATGGCATCTTGCCCTTTCCTGCCAGCCCAGTGCCTTTCCCATAGGAGGTACTGACACTGTGCACCCTCCATACACAGCTCACTTGGACACATTTACTGAGTCATTGAGGACACAGGCTTTGATCCCATAGGACAAGGTGAATGCTGGACACTGGGGTGTATTTGGAATTGTCCCACCCCCTCACCAACAGGCACCCATTGTCCGCAGACCCCACTTGTGCACTGGGTCACCCATGGAAAGAAATTCCTAGCAAGACCCTCACCAAGTCTCTAAATATGCCTGGCAGTAATTGATCATATGAGTGAACACAGAAAGAAATTGATGATAATGAGGGCAAGAGACAAGTATCAGAGCCAAGATTTAAGCTTCAGTTTGGAGCTCCTGGCTCCCATCCCTCCAACCCTGTAGGCCCATATGCTGCCTCTCAGTGCAGCACCTGAACTCTAGAGGAAGTGAAGCACCTTGGAGCTATTTGGGGGACATCACGTGTTCTTTACCGAGTGTTCTTTCTGAATGTTCTTTACCAGGTAGGAGAGAGCTGGGATCCCAATCAGGGGTGGTCCTGATTTTAGAGCCAATGGAGTAACTTCCTGGATAAGGAGTTTATGAAAGCAGTATTAACACACTCTCAATTCAGGGTCTGTGCAGAGTATACACACCAATTAGGGGGGTGAGATGGGGATGAGTTCAAGAACTATACTCACAGCGCTTTCAGTGTTGTGGCTCAACTGAAGCCTTTAAAGGGATTAGTTCATTCTCACACAGCTCTGAGCAGGCCTTTAAGATGTGGTGGCTCACGCCTGTAATCTCAGCACTTTGGGAGGCTGAAGCGAGTGGATCTCTTGAGGTCAGGAGTTCGAGACTAGCCTGGCCAACATGGTGAAACCCCGTCTCTACTAAAAATACAAAAAAATTTAGCCAGGCATGGTGGCAGGTGCCTGTAATCCCAGCTACTTGGGAGGCTGAGGTGCGAGAATCACTTGAACCTGGGAGGTGGAGGTTGCAGTGAGCTGAGATCACGCCACAGCACTCCAGCCTTGGCAACAGAGAGAGACTCCGTCTCAAAAAAATAAATTATAAAGAAGAAGATGACTCTAGTTACACATTATAAAAGCAACTCCATGTTTGCTAGAGAGGTAGGTAGCCTGGAAGCAGCTGTGGGTTTTCTTCTGTGCTGCTTCAGTGTGGCATAAAATACTGAGTATTTGTTCCAACCCATCTTACTCTCTTCCTCAACTTTTTCTGGCCTGTGTCTTCTCATATGGAAGGGCTATAATAATTACATCATGCATCTGTGAGAATGAGAGGAGCCTATAGACTGGAAAGCACTTAGTAACCCACAAGTCACCATACAAATGGAGAGTGTTTCCTTCTGTTTCACTTTTAGTTACTCAGAGATGGTGCTAGTCATCTAGAACACTGTGCTGTTTGTGTGTGTGTGTGTGTGTGTGCTGTTTGTGTGTGTGTGTGTGTGTGTGTGTTTTAAGAGACAGGACATCTCTATGTTGCCCAAGCTGGAGTACAATGGCTACTCACAGGTGCCATCAGAATGCACTACATCTTTGAACTCCCCACATCAGCCTTCCACGTCGCTGAAACTACAGGCATGTGGCACTGTACACACCTTTGGATCGTTGTTTTTGTTTGGGGAACTACAGCAGGAGAGTGTGGTCAGGAGCATGGGATTGATGTGAAACCGGTGTGTGGTTGCTGGATTCCACAGAGAGGAATAAGGCACACATGAAGAGACCTTGCTGCAGTCCCCGAGGTGGAGATGCTATCTGAGCCTGGGACAGTGACTTAGGTAGACGGGCACACACACACTCTGAGTATTTCTGTTACTAATCCGTAAACATGGGACACCTAGCCAGTAAATCACACTTAATTGTTTACATATGTTCTACAAGCGTTCCGTTTATGGCAGTGTGCGGCAGCAGAAGGCGCTTCACAATGCTAATCTGTAAATAACATAGTATGTACAGGCCTGTTTGGCAATTAACTAAAATGAACAAATCAGTCATTGTGCTGGAGATACCCCTGTGAGTCCTGCAGAAACCATCCCCACATTAGAGCTGTTTCTCTCGGCATCCCCAGGTTCATTAAGACTTAAGATAAGGACCCCATTGTCCAATACTTGGAGACTTCTCCTCCACTGCTACTCTGTCTTTCTGAAAAAGCAGGGTTTCTCAGCAGCGGCACTACGGACATTTTGAGCTATAGGGTTCTTTGTGGTGGGGGCTGTCCTGGGCATCGTGGAAATGGCACCAGCCTCCAGCCAGAGAACAGCCGTTTCCAGGAAAGTTGTAAACAACTGTGCTTTGCACTGAGGCTCCAGCCTCCCCTCTACACACATAACCACCAGCTATGTCACAGGAAGTGGGTGAGGAAGCAGAAGAACAGCAAGTGACGGATTCATTCTGCAATGAGTAGCGCAGTGTTACAGCCTACGCAATATACTCCAGCTTTTTCCAGTTAAAAAGGAAATGTACTCAAGTGTTAGCTCCTCATCATCTTTGAAAGCATGACATTTTTCTAGTGCTGTTTTTATTTATGACAGTATTTCGCACTTCCATGGTGCCATGGAAGCTAGTGCCAGCTTATCTCAGTGCCATAGTCTTTGGTCTTCTATGTGTGAACATGCTCCCCTAACACACGATTACACATGTGCCAGGTTTTTTCAGGGCCCTGCCTGCCCTCTCTGCCCCCGTGTAATCCCACACCACTGACTTCCCAGCTGACCGACTATGATAAGATGACCTGCTTCACTGACATCCTCCACAGGGCTGGGAGTGGGGGCTGTTTTAGTCCCCAGGAAGGCCAACCTTGAATGACTCAGATGCAACACTATTTCCCAGTAATAAAAGCCCAGCTCCAGCTGTTGGCCTGAGGGTGGGAGCCTGTCATTTCTCAATAGAGCTTTGAAAAGACAGCCCTGTGAAGCTCCAACAGAAATGTGCTGCAGGTGTCCCGCAGACCTCTGCTGCCGCCCACCCCCGCTTGGCTTGTCACAGCTCGCCACCTTCCCCCTCTTCATTCTCTCGGGGGAAAAAAACCCAGGTAATGAAACACCTTCCTTTTAGGATGCCTTGATCTCTAAGGTGCTGGGGATAATATCCCCAATCTAGTGGAATTCTAACTCAGACTTTGTTTTCTACATTGAGAATCATTTCAGTAATGGAACAGCAGGAAGCACCCCAATGTCTCATTTTCTCTGAAAATAGAAATGACAGGGAAAATATCCATTGTTGGTGGCCTTCGATGGAACTCAAGCATCTTAGAAAGGCAGCCTGTGGAGCCTGCCTTTCTTCTGCTGGTGAGTGAGCAGTTGATGGCTGCTGGGCACATGCAGCTGGGCAAACACTAGGCTGATGCCTGCGATTCCTGGCTCTTCTCTTTTGTCTGTGGATGTTGCGCTGGGTGTCTGGGTGTTAATCTTCCTTTTCCACTATCCCCATCTCTACATCTGGAGAAAGCTTTTTCTCTTATGCGTATGCAAGGCCATTCTGAGCAAGTATCATGCCCCTCCGAATCCTTTCCTGAATAAATCCCACCCATTTTTCAGGAGTTAGCTCTCTCATTTTGGCATGTAGGTCCTATCTGATTCTGGGAGCATTTCCAAATGTTTTCTATTGAGAGCAGGTAGTGGTCATTATTCATGTTTAGAAGCCTCCATTCTCGGCATCAGCCTACCTGCAGCCTGACTCTGCTGTTGTAAAATAGTCTTCTTGGTGCCTCTTAGGCAGTTGCTAAAGCTCACGGCCCCAGGAAGCTTTTGATAGCTTCTTGGATCTTTTTCTGGAAGATTCCAGGCTCCTCTAGGCCACAGCACCCCGAACCCCACCTGACCAGCCCCTGGCTGTTCCTGTTTCCCACAGTCTGCTCTGAAGCCGTGAAGCCTTGGCAGCCTCTTTCTCAAGGGAGTCCTAGATATTAATGATAGTGGTACATCACATTGAAATGCTAAAATAGCAATCAGTGGAACTATTTCCCTGATGTGCAGGTCTAATGCGCTGTGTTGAATCAGAAGCCTTGCTCAGTGAGCAAACTCATTAAATCCTTAGGAGGAGCCTTCCTCAGAGACTGCCTTCACACACATGCCCTGCTCATCCTGTCCCAAGCCGACCCTGTCAGGGACGCTGTTTCTTGTACTTGCCTCGTAACTACCTCTTGGGGATGTGAGAGACCAGGGTTGTAAGAGGCGGCTGCCATAGAGAATACTTACAGAAAGAAAACACAGGAAAAAAAGGAGAAACTGTTCTTCCTCTCCTAGGAATGCAGGATGAGTTGCTTTCCCAAACCTACTCCCCAGGTTCATCCAAAATTTAAAGGCCCCAGGCTCTGAGAGATTTCCCTTGGGTGATACCCCTGTTCTTCATCCTGGCAACTCTGAGTGATGTGTGGGAAATGGAAGCGAGGCAGGAAAATCCTAGGAACCTGAACACCCGAATACTCTTGAAAGATCCATCTTTTAAAAAAAATATGTAAGTGTGTGGAGCTGTAATTTTTATATAATTGAGTGTTGGCCAAATATGAAAAACAATTGAATTGAATTCTTTTTTTATTATTATTATACTTTAAGTTCTGGGATACATGTGCAGAACGTGCAGGTCTGTTACATAGTATACACATGCCGTGGTGGTTTGCTGCACCCATCAACCTGTCATCTACATTAGGTATTTCTCCTAATGCTCTCCCTCCCCTAGCCCCCCAGCCTCCAACAGGCCCTGGTGTGTGATGTTCCCCTCCCTGGGTCCATGTGTTCTCATTGTTCTACTCCCACTTACGAGCGAGAACATGCAGTGTTTGCTTTTCTGTTCTTGTGTTAGTTTGTTGAGAATGATGGTTTCCAGCTTTATCTAGGTCCCTGCAAAGGACATGAACTCATTCGTTTTTATGGCTGCACAGTAGTCCATGGTATATATGTGCCACATTTTCTTTATCCAGTCTATCATTGATGGGTATTTGGGTTGGTTCCAAGTCTTTGCTATTGTGAATAGTGCTGCAGTAAACATATGTGTGCATGTATCTTTATAGTAGAATGATTTATCGTCCTTTGGGTATATACCCAGTAATGGGATTGCTGGGTCAATGGTATTTCTGGTTCTAGATCCTTGAGGAATCGCCATACTGTCTTCCACAATGGTTGAACTAATTTACACTCCCACTAACAGTGTAAAAGCATCCTTATTTCTCCGTATCCTCTCCAGCATCTGTTGTTTCCTAACTTTTTAATGATTGCCATTCTAACTGGCATGAGATGGTATCTAATTGTGGTTTTGATTTGCATTTCTCTGATGACCATTGATGATGAGCTGTTTTTCATATGTTTTTTGGCCACATGAATGTCTTCTTTTGAGAAGTGTCCCTTCATATCCTTTGCCCACTTTTTGATGGGGTTTTTTCTTGTAAATTTGTTTAAGTTCATTGTAGATTCTGGATTGTAGCCCTTTGTCAGATGGATAGATTGCAAAAATTTTCTCCCATTCTGTAGGTTGCCTGTTCACTCTGATGATAGTTTCTTTTGCTGGGCAGAAGCTCTTTAGTTTAATTAGATCCCATTTGTCAATTTTGGCTTTTGTTGCCATTGCTTTTCGTGCTTTAGTCATGAAGTCTTTGCCCATGCCTGTGTCCTGAATGGTATTGCCTAGGTTTTCTTCTAAGGTTTTTGTGGTTTTAGGTCTAACATTTAAGTCTTTAATCCATCTTGAGTTAATTTTTGTATAAGGTGTAAGGAAGGGGTCCAGTTTCAGTTTTCTGCATATGGCTAGCCAGTTTTCACAACACCATTTATTAAATAGGGAGTCCTTTCCCCATTGCTTGTTTTTGTCAGGTTTGTCAAAGATCAGACGGTTGTAAATGTGTGGCATTATTTCTGAGGCCTCTGTTCTGTTCCATTGGTCTATGTATCTGTTTTTGTACCAGTACCATGCTGTTTTGGTTACTGTGGCCTTGTAGTATAGTTTGAAGTCAGGTAGCGTGATGCCTCCAGCTTTGTTCTTTTTGCTTAGGATTGTATTGGCTGTACAGGCTCTTTTCTGGTTCCATATGAAATTAAAATATTTTTTTCTAATTCTATGAAGAAAGTCAATGGAAGCTTGATGGGGATAGCATTGAATCTATAAATTACTTTGGGCAGTATGGCCATTTTCATGATATTGATTGTCCTATCTATGAGCATGGAATGTTTTTCCATTTGTTTGTGTCCTCTCTTATTTCCTTAAGCAGTGGTTTGTAGTTCTCCTTGATGAGGTCCTTCACATCTCTTGTAAGTTGTATTCCTAGGTATTTTATTCTCTTTGTAGCAACTGTGAATGGGAGTTCACTCATTATTTGGCTCTCTGTTTGTCTATTATTGGTGTATATGAATGCTTGTGATTTTTGCACGTTGATTTTGTATCCTGAGACTTTGCTGAAGTTGCTTAATCTTTTGTTTTAAGCTTCACTCTTTTGCCTCTTCCTCTCATCATTGAAAAAAATGGTGGGATTAGGAAATGCATGTTCTCTGAGAACCTAAATGATCCATTTGACGTTTCGTTTAGTTTTATTTCCTCTCTCCATATTGTGGTTGAATCCAATAACATAGCCCCAAAATGATATACAGAAATGCAAAGAAGAAGAATAAAGGCTCCTGCATTATTCTGCAGTTAGCGTCATTATCTCTGGGGAGCTGGTAGTCTCTAGAGGATTATTGGGGTAGAAGAACCTGTGTTTTAGCACTATAACTTTGAGTGGACATGTGAGGCCAGTTCTGACCTGAAATCCTAGTGTCACATTCAGCAATCAAGTACTTCGGTGGCTCCTAAAATGACTGAAGACAATGCCCATGCCATGACACTAGCACTTATGAGGGCCCAAACATGGGCTATAGGGGTAGGCACTTGGTGCATTGGGTTGAGTCCTGTTGCCTTCCTTTTCTTTCTATATCAGCCTAAATGTTAAGATAATTCTTGGACAAACGGGAGACTCAAACCTTGCTCACAATGACAGGATTCTGAACATTTGTTCCATGTGAATTAATAGTAGTTAGGACTTTGTTTTGCAGCCTGGATTCTTTCCTATATGGCCTCCATGCCCTCTTCAAAGGTGACTTCAGAATAACAGCACGTGACGAGTGGGTATTTGCTGACATGGACCTACTGCATAAAGTTGTAGCTCCAGCTATCAGGATGTCCCTGAAACTTCACCAGGTAAAAACCTATTTATTTATTTATTTATTTAATTTTTGAGATGGAGTTTTGCTCTTGTTGCCCAGGCTGGGGTGCAATGGCATGATCTCGGCTTGCCACAACCTCCACCTCCCAGGTTCAAGCGATTGTCCTGCCTCAGCCTCCCAAGTAGCTGGGATTACAGGCATGCACCAGCATGCCCAGCTAATTTTGTGTTTTTAATAGAGATGGGATTTCTCCATGTTGGTCAGGCTGATCTCAAACTCCCGACCTTAGGTGATCTGCCCGCCTTGGCCTCCCAAAGTGCTGGGATTATAGGTGTGAGCCACCGTGCCTGGCCAAACCTATTTTTTTTTTTAAGTATCACTCAACTACTCAGGAGGTTAAGGTGGAAGGATTGCTTGAGCCCAGGAGTTTCAGGCTGCAGTGAGCTATGACTACACCACTGCACTCCAGCCTGGGTGACAGAGCAAGACCCTGTCATTTGGGGAAAAAAAAAGAAAGAGGATCAGCCTGAAACTTTAGGGGAAAAAATGGCCTTTGAAAAATATGGTCTTGGCCGGGCGCGGTGGCTCAAGCCTGTAATCCCAGCACTTTGGGAGGCCGAGACGGGTGGATCACGAGGTCAGGAGATCGAGACCATCCTGGATAACACAGTGAAACCCTGTCTCTACTAAGAAATACAAAAAACTAGCCGGGCGAGGTGGCGGGCGCCTGTAGTCCCAGCTACTCGGGAGGCTGAGGCCGGAGAATGGCGTGAACCCGGGAGGCGGAGCTTGCAGTGAGCTGAGATCTGGCCACTGCACTCCAGCCTGGGCTACAGAGCGAGACTCCGTCTCAAAAAAAAAAAAAAAAAAAAAAAAAAAAAAAGAAAAATATGGTCTCCTTTCTCTGCACAGCTCTGTAAGTGGGTTTATTACTTAGGTAACTAAGCATTGAAGCCATCCAGATATTCTTGACTTTAGCCAATGGTGATTTGCCCTCAAGAGCAGCTAGGACGTGGTGATACTCCACTAGGAGAAAGACAGGTATTGTGCAGAGACAATAACTTAGCAAAAGTGCCCAACCTATATCTAAAACTATATGTGAAAGTCAGAGGAACCTAAGCCATGAAGCTCTTTTCTAGGCATATTCCATTGGTTAGTGCAATGAGTTAAGAGGTGTCCTCTGTGCCGAGCTCAGGATTTGGAAAAAGAACAGGAGAGAGGAAGATGAGGAAAGGGCTTAGCTTTGGAGGTCACTGGACAGTTGCCACCTGCATGCTTCCTGGGGGTGAGTTCCTCTGATCCTTGCCCAGCCCCCATCCACACTTCTTCCCACCAGGACCAGTTCACTTGCCCTGATGAGTATGAAGACCCAGCAGTCCTCTACGAGGCCATCCAGTCCTTTGAGAAGAAGGTGGTCATCTGCCATGAGGGTGACCCAGCCTGGCGGGGCGCAGTGCTGTCCAATAAGGAAGAGCTGCTCACCCTGCGGCACGTGGTGGACGAGGGCGCCGACGAGTACAAGGTCATCATGCTCCACAGAAGCTTCCTGAGCTTCAAGGTGATCAAGGTATGGCAGCCACGCTTTCTGGGTCCCCCGTTGGCTCACATCTCTCTATCTAAGAAGAAATAGAATGGTGGTGGACAGGGGGCCACTGACACAGGAGTCCCTGTGCCAGCATCCTCTGTTCAGAGGAATGTTCTGGAAGGAGCACTGGCCGGCAAGTGGGGCAGGGCATGGCATCGGGCTGGGTGCTGCGTTCCCCTGGCAGGATCACCCTCCACCTCAGAGCCAGCACACAGGCACAGACTTTGCCAAGAAGACCCAGTAGACACACATGTAGGTGAGAGTCAGGATATAGCTTATTTGTAGAGACTTTTTAATTCTCTAGAACCCACACCTGTCTCTCATAACCCGTTCCTGGCTCCAATAAGCCTTATTCCCAATGGCTCTTCTTTTCATATAGCTTCAAATCACTAAGTGAAAACAAAAACTACTTTCTTTGCATTCTCTCTCAGTTTCCCCATGAAGATGGCATCATATCCGTCTTGCAGGACAGCTCTTCTGGCTTGACTGTGAAAAGAGCTTTACACCAAACTTTTGTAGTCACAGATATTCAGTCCCAGAGTCCTGCTCTCTCATTGTAGTTAAAAACCAATAGATTGGCCAAGGCGGGTGGATCACCTGAGGTCAGGAGTTCGAGACCATCCTGACCAACATGGAGAAACCCTGTCTCTACTAAAAAATACAAAATTAGCCAGGTGTGTTGGTGCATGCCTGTAAGCCCATCTACTCAGGAGGCTGAGGCAGGAGAATTGCTTGAATCCAGGAGGCGGAGGTTGCGGTGAGCCAAGATTGTGCCATTGCACTCCAGCCTGGGCAACAAGAGTGAAACTCCATCTAAAAAAAAAAGAAAAGAAAAGAAACCAATAGACTGGAAAACACAGGCCATCTGCCTTTCTTCCCATTCCCTCTCTGACCGGCAGGTTAACAAAGAATGCGTCCGAGGACTTTGGGCTGGACAGCAGCAGGAGCTCATATTTCTTCGCAACCGCAATCCAGAGCGCGGCAGCATCCAGAACAATAAGCAGGTCCTGCGGAACTTGATTAACTCCTCCTGCGATCAGCCCCTGGGGTACCCCATGTATGTCTCCCCACTAACCACATCCTACCTAGGGACCCACAAGCAGCTGAAGAACGTCTGGGGTGGACCCATCACTTTGGACAGAATTAGGACCTGGTTCTGGACCAAGTGGGTAAGGTAAGTTTTTACAACAAATGCCTCTATCCAGATGTTGGGGGAAGGCATGGGGGATGCAGGGAGCTCTGTACTCCTGGTTCAGATTTCAGTGTCAGCCACCATTTTCTCATATGATTAAAACTGCTACCCCCAAGTGGCATTGAACAGATCATTTGTTTCAGCAAGCAGTCTCAGATTATGAATCCATGGGAAATCTCATACAGATGAGAATCTCTTTCCCCCACATTTGCACAGGCTGAGAATCTGCTTGAGTTCTTGCAGAGCTGCCAAGGTCATGAGTCTTTAGCAGTAACCGTTCCACATCTGTTAGCAAGAACTGGAAGAACATTCCAGCACACAGTTCTCATCCAATAAGTCTTCTTACCTGGACATAGTAATCAGTTGGGATGAATTCTAAGAAGTTTTGCCGGAAGATGCAGAGCTCCCCATCGAGCCTCGGCACTAAGGGTTCCTATGGAAGGTTGAGACTGAAGCCCATTCATCCTGGTGCAGTCTGTTCATTGACCAGATGCCGAGGTTTGCGAACAACAGCCCCTCTTCCCACCAGCATGCCAGGTGGCTGCTCACCTGGAGAGGATGGTCTTCGATCCCGATTTAGGCAAGGCCATGGTGGAGCGTTTAGGGGGATTAGGAATGTGTTGGTGAGAATCCTCAAAGGATTTCTCCCTCCCACAGGATGCGGAAGGACTGCAATGCCCGCCAGCAGAGTGGCGGCAACATTGAAGACGTGGACGGAGGAGGGGCCCCGGCGACAGGTGGCAGCAATGCCCCGAGTGGTGGCAGCCAGGAGAGCAGCACAGAACAGCCCAGAAAAGGTGGTGCTCAGCACGGGGTGTCATCCTGTGAAGGGACACAGAGAACAGGTGGGTGCAGTGGGGGCCTCCGAACTACTGATGAAGTCCTATTTGGTCCCAGTGAGCAATGCCCTGAGTTATGATGTTGTTTTGACCTCTGAGAGCACCTTCTTGCATTGGGACAATAGATGCCGGAAATTTGCAAACTCTTGTAATTTCTGCTCAGAAAAACAACTCTCCATCTGTTAGATTCAGCTTTTACCATTTATCTATCTGTCCATGACCTTGGCCAGCCATTCATCTGTCTGTCCACCTGTCCAGGGGTCGCTCCATTCCATTCCATCTCTCACTCTATGACCGCGTGATGGTGTGCCTTCTGCATCTGGCCGTGTTGTAGCTATTGACCCATGTAGTGTCTTCCTCTTCTGCAAGTGTTTGTGGGGTACACAAACAGGCCTCCTGCCTTCCCTCTCCTGCTTCTCACTGATTCTCACCTTCCTCCACTTAGACTTGACATTTCAGAGCAGAAGAAAAGAGGGGAGGAAGGGTGCCCACAGATAGGAACCTAGGAGGTAGCTGCAGCCAAGCTTGGCTGAATCTAAAGTTTAAAATCATGTTTAAACTAACACCCAAATAGTTATGCTCCACCAGATGGATGAAGTTCCAAAACTCCACTGGTGGTCTGTGCTGGGGAAGAGGTGGCTGGACTAGAAAAGGAGGTCCTGAGGGCTGGCAGAGGATGAGTGTCCTGGGAACATGAGAGAGATGAATGCTCTGCCCTGGTTCCTGCTGGCCCTTGGCTTTACCCTCTGAAGCATGTTAGTGGTTTTACCTTTTGGCCTCAGTTCTTCCTCACTGTCCAGGAGCGTTTAATAAGTGCCTCTGTGCATGCTTCTCCTGCCAGCTCTGCACCAAATGAGCCAGGAGTTACAGTCCCTGCCTCCTGGGAGTGCCCAGAGCAAGGCAGAGGATTGAACAGAGACAGTAGGATGTACGCAAACATGGGCAAGACATGAGAGAGAAAAAGAGAGAGAGACAGAGAGAGAGAGAGAGAGGATGTGTAAACCAAAAAGTATCTGAGACAGCTTTCAATTAATTTAGAGGTTTATTTTGCCAAGGTTAAAGATGTGCTGAGGGAAAAGGGACATGAGCGACAGACCCAACTGTGGCTACTTTTTCCAAAGAGGATTTGGGGACTTCATTATTTAAAGGGGAAAGAATGGGCAATAGGGGAAAAAGGCGGGGCGGGGGGTAGGGAAAAGGGGCATTTTGCAACCACTGCAACCCGCCTTTGAGGCTTTTGATCAACCTTCGCTGAATCCACATTTTACATGTAAAAAGAGTGGGTAGAGAAATAGTCAATTGTACATTCATCTCTAGCTCTGCAGATCTGCATTTTTACATACAGTAAACATAGAGTTGAAGAAGGAGTCATGAGTGCCTTTGTCTCAGGTGAGCAGATGGAGGACTCCTAGTCCTTTCTTTGTCCCACATTTGTAAAGATAAGCTGTTCATTTACATTTTCAGGGTGAAATTTAACAGAACTGTTTTAGAGTAAAGATCTTGGGGCCCACAAGGAATTTCTCTGCAAGCAAATTAGAAGGGAGGCAGTTTTGCGTGTCTCGGTTCCCAGGCTTGACTTTTTCCTTTGGCATATGAGTTTGGGGAGATTTTATTTTCCTTTCACAGATGCTAGATAGGTAGATAGGGACTGATTGATAGAGGACAGAAAGAAAGGTAGGTAGGTAGATAGATAGGTAAATAGACAAAATAGGTAGTATCAGCTGCTCAAAAGAAAGGAAAAAAGATCTCCCCCTGCCCCACCCACCCCATGCTGTTTACTCTGAGGCCCTGCAGGACGCCTGCTGGAGGCCTCCCGTGCAGCTCCCAGGCCTCCAGTATCTCACTGTTTAGTTAACATTTCTTATCGCATGAAAAATGTGTTTCAGGATCACGGGAGTGACTTTCCAGATGGGAAAATGCAGAGTAGCTTCCAAACGGTGAAATGCCTAAGCATCTGTCATTTGCCAGTACTTCGAGGTGACTTGTGTGGACCAGAGAAAGTCTAGAGTCAGGGGGGTCTGGCTACGGGGTGGGCAGGGTCCGAGACAGGAGTCAGAGGTGGGGGTTCCAGAAGTGCTTCAGACCTGGTTTCTTGAGGCTTGGCAGAAAAGAAATTGGAGGCTGGGTGCTGTGGTGCACGCCTATAATCCCAGCACTTTGGGAGGCTGAGGTGGGAGGATCACTTGAGGTCAGGAGTTCCAGACCAGCCTGGCCAACATGGTGAAACCCCGTCTCTACTAAAAATACAAAAAACACTTAGCCGGGTGTGGTGGTGGGTGCTTGTAATCCCAGCTACTTTGGAGGCTGAGGCAGGAGAATCCCTTGAACCCAGGAGGCGGAGGTCGCAGTGAGCCGAGATCACGCCACAGCGCTCCAGCCTGGGCAGGGAAAAAAAAAAATTGCAAACACCTTCTTTTCTTTCTTCCTAGTAAAACAGTGCCTGCAACTGGCCTTGCCTGGAAGAGCTGGTGTTCCTTCCACTCCCTGCAGTCCAAACACCATAGGCAGTGAGCATTCCTCACATTTACAAGAGCAATCACAGCTTCCCGTTTGTGGAAGATGTCAGAGCAAGATCTTTTTTTTAAAATTGGATTTTTAACTTAAAATTTAATAATCAAACTATACAATCAGCATAGTTTAAAACTGAAACAGGACTGCCTGGATTAAAACAAAAATCATGGGTTTCCCCACCTCACACCCCAGGAGCATTCCTAATTCCCAGAGGTTACTGCTTCCAACTCTTGCAGCTGCTTTGTATTTTTTGGGCATCTACCTCCACATATTTAAATGACATGCTTACTCTGGAGCAGGATCTACTAAAGCCCAGACCAGCTATTAAATTTCTCATGAATGCTTCTTAAAACTGCTCCTGCCAAGGCCACCGCTGACTTTCTACATTTTACAAGTAAAGGTGCGTGCCTGGCAAAATACCCCACACCCCACATGCCTTGGCCACACCTGCAGCCTGACTTTGTCCCAGGCTCTGAGACCCGTTGTTGTCCTGCTAGGGGGATGGAGGGTTGGGGAGATTTATGAAGCCCTGGGCCAAGCATCAGCTGCTTTGAACTCACCCGCCTTGCTGCCACTCTGCTCTTTCTTTGCTCCCACGGCTATTCACGGCATCTTTGCTGCAGGATATAAAATTTGGTAACAGTAACAGTTCTCAGGTGCTACTCTACCAACACCATCCTGAGTACTTTCATGTGCAAATTCACTGGATCCTCACCACGGCTCTTAGAGATGCAGGCGGTTTCACCGTCCTCATCTTACAGATAAAGAAACTGAGTGTATTAGTCTGTTTTCACATTGCTATAAAGATACTACCTGAGACTGGGTAATTTACAAAGGACGGAGGTTTAATTGACTCACAGTTCTGCATGGCTGGGGAGACCTCAAGAAACTTACAATTATGGTGGAAGGCGAAGGGGAAGCAACGTAAGCACATCTTACATGGTGGCAGGAGAGAGCAAGAGTGAGGAAGTGCCACACTTTAAAACCACCAGCTCTCATGAGAACTCACTCACTATGATAAAAACAGCCTGGGGGAAACCACCCCCATGATTCAGTCACCTCCCACCAGGTCCCTCCCTCGACACATGGGGATTTTTTTTGGGTGGGGATACAGAGCTAAACCATATTATTCTGTCTCTAGTCCCTCCTAAATCTCATGCCCTTTCACATTTCAAAACCAATCATGCCTTCCCAACCATCCCCCAAAGTCTTAACTCATTCCAACATTAACTCAAAAGTCCAAATCCAAAATCTCATCTGAGACAAGACAAGTCCCTTCCACCTATGAGCCTGTAAAATCAAAAACAAGTTAGTTACTTCAAAGATACAATGGGGGAACAAGCATTGGGTAAATGTTCCCCTTCCAAATGGAAGGAATTGGCCAAAACAAAGGGGCCACAGGCCCCATGCAAGTCCAAAACCCAGCTGGGCAGTCATTAAATCTTAAAGCTCCAAAATCTCCTTCAATGCCATGTCTCACATCCAGGTCACACTGGCGCAAGAGGTGGGCTTCCAATGCCTTGGGCAGTTCTGCATGGGTACCATCCCCGCAGCTGCTTTCATGGGCTGGGGTTGAGTGTTTGCAGCTTTTCCAGGTGCACGGTGGAAGCTGTTGGTGTATCTACCTTTCTGGGATCTGGAGGATGGTGGCCCTCTTCTCACAGCTCCACTAGGCAGTAACCCAGTGGGACTCTGGGGGCTCCAACCACATATTTCCCTTCCACACTGCCCTAGCAGAGGTTCTCCATGAGAGCTCCGTCCCTGCAGCAGACTTTTGCCTGGATGCCCGGCATTTCTATACCTCCTCTGAAATCTAAGCAGAGGTTCCCAAAGTTCCACTCTTGTCTTCTGCACACCCTCAGGCCCAACACCACATGAAAGCAGCAAAGGCTTGGAGTTTGCACCCTCTGAAGCAATGACCCAAGCTGTACCTTGGCCCCTTTTAGCCATGTTGGAGTTGGAGTGGTTGGGATGCAGGGCACCAAATCCAGAGGCTGCACAGAATGGTGGTGTCCGTGGCCCAACCCATGAAACCATTTTTCCCTCCTAGGCCTCCAGGCTTGTGATAGGAGGGGCTTCTGTGAAGATCTCTGAAATGCCCTGGAGACATTTTCCCCATTGTCTTGGCTATTAACATTGTGCTCCTTGTTACTTATGCAAATTTCTGCAGTGGGCTTGAATTCCTCCCCAGAAAATGGGCTTTTCTTTTCTCCTCCATCGTCAGGCTGCAAATTTTTCAAACCTTTATATTCTGCTTCCTTTTTAAACATAAGTTCTACTTCCAAACCATCTCTTCATGAACAAATATGACTGAAAGCTTTCAGAATAAGTCAGGTCACCTCATGAATCCTTTGCTGCTTATACATTTCTTCCACCAGGTACCCTAAATCATCTCTCTCAAGTTCAAAGTTCCACAGATCTCTAGGGCAGGGGTAAAATGCCGCCAGTGTCTTTGCTAAAGCACAGCAAGAGTGACCTTTGTTCTAGTTCCCAAAAAGTTTCTCATCTCCATCTGAGACCACCTCAGCCTGGACTTCATTGTCCATATCACTATCAACATTTTGGTCATAACCACTGAGCAAGTCTCTAGGAAGTTCCAAACTTTCACTCATCTGCCTGTCTTCTTCTGAGCCCCCCAAACTATTCCAATCTCTGGCTATCACCCAGTTCCAAAGTTGCTTCCCCATTTTCAGGTATCTTTATAGCAATACCCCACTGTGCTGGTACCAATTCTCCATAAAAGTCCATTTTCACACTGCTATAAAGATACAACCTGAGACTGGGTAATTTATAAAAATAGGTTTAAATGACTCACAGGTCCACATGGCTGGGGAGGCCTCAGGAAACTTACAATCATGGCAGGAGGTGAAGGGGAAGCAAGGTGTGTCTTACATGGCAGCAGAAGAGAGTGAGACCAAGGAAGTGCCACACTTTAAAACTATCAGCTCTCACGAGAACTCACCCGCTATCACGAGAACGGCCTGGGGAAACCACCCCCATGATCCATTCACTTCCCAGCAGGTCTGTCCCTCAAAACATGGGGATTATAATTCAAGATGAAATTTGGGTGGAGACCAGAGGCCTAGAAAACTTAGGTCACTGTCCAGTGTCACCCAGCCAGGCAGTGGCCAGTCTGAAAGTCATGCCTAGGCGAGCTGGCCACAGAACTTGTGATCCCAACCACCTTGCACCATCCCATTGTCCTGGCCCCAGGGATGCTGCTTCAAGTGTCCTTGTCCCCAGCCCTGGGAATGAGCTGATGGAAGCAAGCATTACTGAACACTGAGTGTGCCACCCTTGCTTCCTGCCTTCCATCTGTGCAGCTGGCATGTCCCTGCCCAGCATGACTTTGTCCTGTCCCCTGGCTGGCAAGGGTTCCACTTATAAGTGATCTTCCTTCTGGCCTCACGAGCAGGCAAAGCTGACACCCAGTTCTTTCTGAAGCAGCCAGCAGGGGCTCCTTTACTTTCTCACTGTGGTCAGGGAGGGACAGGGGCAGAGCAAGGGACTGTCTCAAGTCCCTTTCCAGCTCAAGGAGCTGACATGCTGAGGAAAGAAGGCACTGCAGCCTAGGAAGCTATGCCAAGGCTTTTATCCCCAGCAGAGGGTCAGAGAGCTAGAAGGGGACAGGGGAGATTGAACAAGGCGTGCCACCCCTTTCCTACTTAAAAGAAGGAAAAACCTCTCCTATCGTCTCTCCTGCTTTTTCTCTCTGGTCTTTCATGCAGCTCTGAAACTCACAAAATCGTAAATCTCCACAAAGCAAGTCAGAGTGATTTTATTTAAACTTAAATCAGTTCACATTGTTCTTCTGTTGAATGATGGCTTCAGCTCAGAATTTGTGAGTCTCCTTAGGCTGCCATAACAAAGTACCATGGCTCGGGTGGCTTAAACAGCATGAACCTACTGTCTGCCAGTTCTGGAGGCTGCAAGTCTGAGATCCAGGTGTGGGGCAGGCTTGGTTCCCCCTGAGGGCTGGAGGGGAGTGGGGTCCAGGACCCTTCCCTAGCTTGTGGTGGTTCTTTGGCATCTTTGGCATCCCCTGGCCTGGAGAAGCACCACTGAGCTCTGGCTTCGTCTTCACATCGTGTTCTCCCTGTGTGCTTGTCTGTGTCCACACGTCCCTTTTTTATAAGGACACTGGTCATCTTGGACTCAGGGCCCATCCTACTCCAGTATGATCTTATCTTAATGAACTACATTTGCAATGACCCTGTATCAAAGTAAGGCCCCACCCTGAGGTCCTGGGGGTTAAGGCTTCAACAGAGGAATCTGGGGAGGGAACACGATTCAGCCCGGAACACCCACGCACATCCCATGCGCACCCCTCCCCTGCAGACCCCATCTGACCTGCTGCCTCTCTGATGCCTTCTCTCAGCCCTCTCCTACAAGCCCATATCCCCAGCACACGGCCTCTTACTGTCCCTCACCAGTGTCAAGCATTCTCCTCCTCAGGACCCCCTCAGCTGCTGCCTCCTCTGTGTCAAACGTGCCTCTCCCAGGCTTGCAGCTCCTTCATTCACTCACGCAGCCTCCCATCAAATCCCAGCTTATCCAAGAGACCCCGGCCAGCCTTCCATACAGCACTGCCGTCCCCCTGCCCCACTTTCTCTTCCCCTCCAATCCGTACCTGATGCATGTCCCTCGTCTGTGGTCGGAATTCCCCATGAGCTGTTCACTGCCCGGCACCTAGGACAGTGCAGCCCACACTGGATGCTCAGTTGGGCAGCTGTAACTTCTGCAGAGCCTGTGACAGGAGCACACGTGAAGACCATGCCACCCTCCTCCCTGCTCTCCCCACATCCTGCCAGGTGAGGGGCTGCCTGCATACACTGGAGCCACCCATTCGCATGCCCGTCTGGGGGTGCACACGCCTGCAAGTAGACCCAAGGTCCGCCCTGGGAGGGGACCCTGGGGAAGAGGCCTGTGCAGGCCCCAGTTTGGGGCAGCGAATTCTGGAGTCCTGGGAACCCAGCACATGGCCAAGCAGGAGTGGGTGGGAGCTGGTTGACATGCTCCCGCTCCACAGCTTCCTGGCCCTGTGGGGACACAGATGGCTGCAGGGGCCACCAAGGGAAACCTCTGAGGTGCTGAGCTGGGTAGTAAGCATGGTCTGGGCTCAGCAGACAAAGGTTGAATGAATGAGTGGATGGTTACCCCTCCTGGCCTCAGCCACTTACACTACAGCTTCCCTAGAGGGCGAGGGTGTAAGGCCCTCGGGTCTCAGACTTGCAGCTGTAGCCAGGTTCTATCACAGCCAAGAGCAGCGGAGCCAGGAGCTGCCAATCTTGTTGGCTCTCCTGAAATGTACCATCATGTCCTTGGTGCCCCAATCCCCCTGCCAGAATCCCTCCAGGATGTGACTCAGCTGTCCAGAAGGCTCTCCAGGAGACCCAGGACTGAAGGCTCCTGGTGATACTTGGTGATAGGGCTCTGAAAAGAGGGGCCTTAAAGACAGCTGATAGGCTGAGGGGAGGACTGCACCCATGGTCCCCTTCAGGTACTTCCCCAGCCCGAGAGCAGCCAGGCTACCTTCAGATGCAGCTGAGATCCTCAAGCGGTCCCTATGAGGAACTCAGGCACTGAGGGCAGACGCCTGTCCAGACCATTTGGACTGGAGTCCCCGAGGGGGCCCAGTGAGCTACAGGAAGGTGCGGGGCATGAGGCCCAGTGGGGAGGATATCAGGGGACAGCCCTGCCTCAGCTGCCCGAGCATCTCTGCACTCAGCCTCCGCTATGGCAGCTGCCTTCAGTGGGGCCTCCTGGGGCAACTCCTTTAAAGCTCATGACGGGGCCCGAGGCCGGCCGGCGACATCAGCAAAATGCCCACTCTGGGGATGCCAGTGGGAACAGGGCTGGAGGCCAAACTCGAATTCAGGAGGCTGGAAGGTATGTGCATGTTTGCTTCAAACCAGCATCCGGGGCCCCCAGGAAGCCTCCAGGCAGCAGGGAATTCTGAGACACCATGGGCACAGCTGGTCTCCTGGAAGAAATCCAGAGCCGCCCAAAATAGGCACAGGAAAGGGATAACTTGCCGACCCCACACTCAAGACATGGACATCTCTCCTTCTTGTCCCCTAGAAAAATTAAACGTCACCTTCTTTCTACTCCCACTGTGGTTACAGCCACAGTGGGGCACGGGCCACCTTCCACTGTGGTTCACTATACTTGCTCCCTCCCCATGGGCGGCAGAAGGTCAGGAGCCATTGTCTTGTCTCAGCAGTTAGCAGCTCCCCCCACACATACACTCCTGGGCCTCATGTTGGAGCCCTTGGCCTTGGAAAAGGAGAGTACGAGTAGGTGTGGACTTCCTGAGGGCTCCCACACCCACACCATGGCACCCTCAGCACTCGATACACAGCCGATGCTAGAAGATGCCCGTGGTGTCAGTAAGAGAGAAGTTGCACCCACAGGCTCTTACCTCCTGCACCTGGCCACGCCCCTGATTCTGACCTCCTCCTTCATGGATGCAGATGGTGTGCACATGTGGGTCTGTAGCCCTGACTGGGACCGGGAGCGCAAAGCTTTCATTCATCTCAAGACACTGCACCTGACACCCAATGTGCAGGTAGCGCCTGGGGTTCCAAGGAGAGCAAGCCCAAGAAGGAGGCTACCACAGTGGGAGGGGTGGCTCTGCCTGGCCCTGCCCGGGACACTTCGCAGAAACCACCTGCCTGCCATTCCCAGCAGGCCTTCATTCCCTTCAGGGATGTGAACATAACTGGATTTGATTTCAGTCTCTGGCCTCCTTCTCACCCTCCTCCCAGTTAAGTAAAACAACCATGCCCGTCCGAGTTGAGACACACAGCTCCCAGAGAGGAAGCCGGAGACCTGCTTGGCCAGTGCAGGGGGGTTAGAGGCCAGTCTCCAGCCAGAGACCTGCTTGGCCAGTGCAGGGGGGTTAGAGGCCAGTCTCCAGCTATGGGGAGGACATTCCTGATCCCGGATCTTTGTACTTGACCCTGGAACAATGGAGGAATCACTTTCCTATTTTCCTAACCTTTAGCTTGCCCTCCAGTCTGCAGTGGCAGCCCCTTGGGTCTCAGCCTCTAGTCAAGATACTGATTTTTTGAAATGCTTCTAATGGCCAAGTTTAAGAAACACTGTACCCACCCCAAACTTTCTGAGACCCACTGGATTTCTAATCAGGGTTTTGGCATCTGGTCTGTTTTGCAGGTTTGTCCCGTGTATCCTTTACTTACATGTTAGTGTGCTGGGTGCTGAGCTCATAGTGGTGATACAGGGCTCCTTTGCTGCAGGAAGGGCATATAGTGGAGAGGACCACGCATCAGACAGTGACAACACAGTGTGCTGAGTGCCATTCGAGAAGTGGTCGGGGGCCTCTCAGACGGGAGGACCTGCCTCTCTGGAAAGGGCATGACAGAGACACTTAGCCAAGTAGCAACGAGTGAGCAGTTTTGAAGGGCGAATTTGAACCAAATTCTAACAAGGGTCTTATTTTACTCACCAAGTCACCAAGACTCAACTCGCATAACTGGGGACCCAGCTGCCCCCAGCCTTCGTTGGTCCCTGCCTCAGTTCTGGCCAGGTATCCCAATCCCGAGCCCTTGCTAGAGGCTGAGCGGACTGGGGTCCCTCCTGCCTGAGACCCCACGAGCAGAACTCCTCTCCCCAGGCCAGCCACGCTGTGCATCGGCTACTGCTGGTGCACACAGCACTTTGCACCCAGCCGCCAGGCGCTCACTATGCCAGCCTCATCTAGGGCCCGACAACCTGCAATCGGCTTGCTGGGGTAAAAAGTATATGTCACAGCTGGAAGGGGAGTTGGCCTAGCAGTGGAGGCTGGTGACCTACTTACTGGTGAGCAGTTAGGAATTCGTAACTAATCTGAATCCCAGATTGGAGAGGGAGGCTGTTCTCATATCACTAAGGAGCAACACCACCACTTTCCAGATAACATCAAAGACAAAGGAATTAAGTGCCACGATAATAAACCAAGGAGGGCGATTTACATATGAGGTATTTCCATACAGGTTCTAAAAAGGTTTCCCTAGAAACATTCATAACTTGGTAATACAGTAATTTGCAAAATAAGTTAAATTGTAAAATAATGATCCTGAGTAACACAAATGCATTTAGCATGGTTTGCTTCCTTAGTGATGCTCCATTTGCAAAATTAATTTTGAAAAAAAAAAAGAGCAATGAGAAAATCTGAAGCAATGAAATCAGGTGGTGGGGGAGTCCTTGTCTTGCACAGACTACAGCAGGCCACTGCCCTTTGACACACAGTGGGTTATTTGTCCCCTTGTTCCTGGAATTCTCTGGGAAGTTCCCCACCAAGTGTGGGTGGTCTTCTTTTGAGCATCACAATCATTGACTTGTGGATGAATGTGGAGTATTTTTGGACAGTGATCAGCTTTACAGTAGAAATCGCAAACAGACGTCCAGCCCTGCCAGACGCTGAATAAACTAACAAATCGCCCCCCTTGTTTTTCATTCTGATTCATCAGGATCCCTTTCCTCCTCTCCTTTTTCTCTGTAAGAGGAACATACTCAACTACTCAGCCGGGACCTTTCAGGCTGGCCTGGATGCATCCCTCCTGCGGCAGAGGCGGGTGGGCCCCATGCTAGGGGCTGAGCACACTCATCCCGGGGAGGGCAACCCCGTCACGTGGAAGCCCACAGCACTGTGGGGTGAGCACTCCACACCGTCACCACACGGGCAGGAGAAAGTGAGATGGGAGCACCAGTGCCCCCTGCAAATGGGCACTCGACCATCATAGCATCCAAACTGGCAACATGAGGCAGAAAGGCCCCTTCAGCCTAGGCCACGGTGGGGTGGGGCGGGGCTGGAAGGATCCCTGGAATCCCCTTCGTAACGTGTATCCCTAAGGAATTGCCTCTCACGTGACGTGTCAGTTCTTGGGTTCTCCTAGGGGCAGCCACACCCGCTTCAGAATCACCAGATGCACAATGAATAATGGGCATTTGGGGTAAGGTACAAGGCAATGCATAGGATGTCCTTTCTGACAGTCATGCCTCCGCCCCCTCTGTTTGTCTTGATTTAATGCCTAACTGTAGCAGCTGCAGGAGACATGCCCATGAGGCCATTCATAGAACTGTGGCGTCACTAGCTGCTCCCATCAAAATGATATTTTGCAGTTAGCCCCTGGTGATCATGGATGCTCAAGTTAAGCAACCCGGTGTTCTAGCCAGCACCCGTTTCCTCAGACTGCTTAGACTGCAAAGCTGAACCACAGGCTACGCAGGCCCATCATGCACACAAGACCCCATGACGTTATCCTGCTTCCAGAAGCTTGGACACAACCACATCTTTGGGGGCAGTCCAGTCCCTTTTGTCAAAAATGGCCTTGTCTAGACAAGTCTCAGCAAAGGCTGGGGTGGCAGGGCCCCTGAGGGGCGAGGCGGTGGGCAAAGGGGTGGGTGAGAAGAGCATGGGACCAAGGCCCGGCCTGGCCAGTAGTGTGCGAGCCTGTAAGGAAAGCTGTTCTGGAAAGGAGGCCACAGCATGGGCTTTCAGCTCTCCTCCCCTTTCTTCTTTTCCATGGCAAATAAAAATGACAGAACCCTGCATGTTTTCCTTTATCGCTGCCAATCAGATGAGCATAGGAACCAAGGTCCTGAGCCAGGATCACATTTGGGTTTACTTTATGAGCCCAAGTTCTGCTCCTGGCGTCGTCCTGGTTTGCCTGAACCGAGCAGCTTCCAGGGATGTGGGACTTTTCAGTGCTAGAACCAGGAATGTCCTGGCAAACTGGGCAGATCTGTCACCCTGGCTGCAGCTTCTCACACTGTACCCCCAACCCCAACCCCAGCCCTCACCCTTGGGTGCCCTTCGGTTGGCCCTTCAGTTCTCAGGACCTGGACTTGGTGGGAGGGAGTGGGTGAGGCAGTGGTCAGGCTTCCAGCTCTTGTCCCAGCCTTGCAGGTGGTGCACTGAGGCGGGGTCATTGGGCCCAGGCAGAGCAGGCCACCTGCTTCCCCACACATGTATCGATGTTCATGACCACCCGCTACAATTCTGTGTTCTGCTTTCTTTTAAAGGCAGGAGGAAAGGCAGGAGCCAGTCTGTGCAGGCACACTCGGCACTAAGCCAAAGGCCGCCCATGCTGAGCTCATCTGGCCCCATCTTAGAGAGCCGCCAAACATTCCTGCAGACGTCCACCTCAGTGCATGAGCTGGCCCAGAGGCTCTCGGAAAGCCGGCTCTCCTTGCACACCTCAGCCACGTCCCTGCACTCGCAGCCCCCGCCTGTCACCACCACGGGCCACCTGAGCGTCCGCGAGCGGGCCGAGGCACTCATCAGGTCCAGCCTGGGCTCTTCCACCAGCTCCACCCTGAGCTTCCTCTTTGGCAAGAGGAGCTTTTCCAGCGCGCTCGTCATTTCCGGACTCTCTGCTGCGGAGGGGGGCAATACCAGTGACACCCAGTCATCCAGCAGCGTCAACATCGTGATGGGCCCCTCGGCCAGGGCTGCCAGCCAGGCCACTCGGGTAAGGGGCTGGACAGGGCTCACCAGGACGGGCTGGGGTGGTGGCATGGGCTCCTGGCCTGAGCATGGTACCTGCCTTGCATTCCCACCTTTCTGCCTGCAGAACCCCCTCCCCTCCTCTGTGGGGTTCCCAGAGTGACAAAGGACAGTGATTAGACACGAAGTGGCTTAGCTACTCTTGGAAGCAGACAAGATACAGAGCACATGTCCTGTAAATGATAATGCCCAGGCAGACACTGAAAGGAGTCACCGGACACAGGGGTTCTGCAGAACTGTGGCCATCTACCCTACACTGGGGCATGAGGGAGAATGCCCTCCACCCATTCACACAGTGGGACTCTTCTCACATGGTTCTGGCCTGAGGGAGAGGAAAGGGCACCTGTCAATGCTGGAGTTAGAGCATCATTGCTTCTTCTCCAATGGAGTTAGAGTATCATTGCTTCTTCTCCAATGGAGTTAGAGTATCATTGCTTCTTCTCCAATGGAGTTAGAGTATCATTGCTTCTTCTCCAATGGAGTTAGAGTATCATTGCTTCTTCTCCAATGGAGTTAGAGTATCATTGCTTCTTCTCCAATGGAGTTAGAGCATCATTGCTTCTTCTCCAATGGAGTTAGAGTATCATTGCTTCTTATCCAATGGAGTTAGAGTATCATTGCTTCTCAGCCAATAGATATAACTTTAAAGCTGCTGAGACAGCCCACTGCTTTTAGGTATTTAAATACTAGACAAGGAGCATTTTAAGGACTTCACCCAAATAAGCTCTTGCTTGTCTAGAATCCTGAGCCAGCTGAGATGAAATGAATACTTGAGCTTCATCAGTGAGAAAAAAGTAAATACCTGGCAGTTCTCCTTCGTAACCTGGTAGACAGAAAAATCGATGGTGTCAAGGCAAAAATGGGTCATATTTGGAGAGTTGCCCCACTCCTTTTGAGTGTTCAGGTTTTCCTGACCATGGCTCATGCTTTCCATCAAGCACCAGAGTTGCAGCAGCTTGGCCTCTGGTTCTGGGTGAGGTTATTTGCAGGTGGAGAGAAGGGGCCACACCGCGGCTTGGCCTCTGGTTCTGGGTGAGGTTATTTGCAGGTGGAGGGAGGGGGCCGCACCTGAACATTCCTAGTGTCGCCCTCCCTCTCCTTCATGGGAAAAGGCTCTCCAGGCAAGTACCTTCCTGCCAGGGGAAGCCGAGGCTGGGCCAGCCGCCCCACAAGGAGCCACAGGATTGCAGCCATGGGTGCCATCTTTCACGGAGGGGGAGATTTATGGGCTCTCCTGGAACCCCCAGGCTGTCCTGGTGAAGAGGAAAGAGCTGATTACTTCAGGAGTTTGACCTTAGTTAGATAACTAAAAGAATACATTTCCCCTCCCTTTTCTTTACTTCCTCAATAAAAATGCACAAAGTATCACCCTTCTCCCTGCCCCAATCTGTGTTAAAGTCAGTCTGTGGGTGTAGTTCTGCGATTCCGTCAAATTCTCCTTCCGGCTCTCCAAAACAGACAATTGTCTTGAGACCACATGCCCCCAGAATAGAATGGCCTCCGTGTTCTCCTGGGGTCAAGCCTGCTAGAACTCAGCATGCATGACAGGCTAAGTGTGCAGGGAGTGACACGAACCACAGCTGGAAAGCCAGGCGCACAAATGCCCTTTCCCCCCAGGGCCGCTCTTTCCAGTGCAGTCATCCAGAGGCCCACGCGCAGAGGCCCTGCGTCTCAGATGTTGCTCGTCCTGTCCTCAGAGGCCACCGTGCTGGCCCTCCATCATTTGACCTGACTTTAGAACCTGACCTCAAGGATATGGCAGCACTAGCCTTTAGCTCCCACAGCACGGGTGGGGTGAGGCCAGTTACAAGTGGGTAGTGCACATTTGCTGAGCTATTCACTGCTTCTCTCTTCTCTTTGGAAGCACCTCTCCGAGCCATGTGAGCCCACCGATGCCACCGAGCAGGGGCAGCTTCGTGACCGACGTCCGGCTGAGGCTGTGCCAGAGACTCTCGGGGTTGTCTGCAGGAGAGCAAGCCAGGAGGACATGGGCCTGGACGACACGGCCTCGCAGCAAAGTGTGTCGGACGAGCAGTGACGGGCACGCGACCGGGCGGGGAGGCCAGGTCCCCACCGCTCCCACCTGCATTGCTCTCCTTCGTGCTCCCCAAATCACAACCAACCAATACTGCGATCCATGAGGGGCTCCTCCTGTGGAAAAGGAGAGCTGTTCCAGAACACAGAACTTATCTCAGGTTTTTGAAAAAAACAAACAAACAAACAACAACAAAAAAAAACCTCACATGATGGGGAAACAAACAAACAACAAAGAAGCCACAGCACACCTTCCCCGCCAGGCACAGCACCGCCCAGAACGGTGCACCACGGACAGCACCACACATGTTCCAGAATCTGAAATCGCAAACAAAAGCCATTTACTATTTTAAAACAACTAAACAGAGCCATGAAACAAATGCCCTGATGAAAATAAGACAACTGCATGTTACATCATTGGCACTTTATATGTTACTGTTACCATGAAAAATAAATGAACAGCAGCACGTCTGATACCATCAGCCGGTTAGATGCATTAAGGTTAAATCTAAGTGTCAGGAAAACCCTATTTCTTTATAATATTTATGCAGCTGTTAAGCGTAACATGGTGGCAGCTTCACAACAAGAACCGTGATCGTGCATGCAGTCATGTCTCCAGTATTCTGTGAAGAGCCAGGATACATTAGGATGTGAGTTTAGAAACTGAGTCCATTCGGTGCATGGAAAGCCCCCTCGGCGTCACACAATGCCCCTCACTGTAGTCTAAGCGATTTGTGGGCTGCCAGCACCCTGCGGGCTTCCCAGGGACGCGTGCTTGTTCTCCAAGCCCCGCAACCCTTACTGTGTCACACAACACTCGCACACACCTTTGTTTTTGAAATTAAAATGTTTATAGTTACTGCTGTGTCCAGTGTTTTGAGTTGTATTGAAGCTTCTCATTTCTACAAGTATATCTTTTATGGTGAGAACGACATTTGGGTAAATTCCGAGACAACTTTTCCCATCTTGAAGACCCCGAGGAGCCTGTATCCTTGCTGGGGTAGAGGTCCCAAAATGCAGTCCACAGAGTATCACTGGCCTGGTGAACCATCCGTTTTCAAAAGACAATAGTTAGAAGGAAATACTCAATTTTAAACAGTCACACAAATTTCTTCATAGTATTTAGGATTTGGAAATTTGAGGAGAGGGTTGGGGGAAGGTATTGTAGAGAATCTCTTACCCCTTGGAAAGTAAATGGTAATGCTTTTATATATTTTTTTTTTTTGGTAAACTAAGAATCAGCAATTAATGAAAGTAAGTGTACTCTATAATCAGAGACAGAATGCTATTATTTTCAGGCCAGTACTCCCTAGAGGTGCAAACTGTATTTAATTTAAATGCAGTTGTTTGTCTAATGGGAAGCTGGTAGGGCCTTGCTGCAGTTCTCTGAGGTGGCCAAATTAAACTTGGCTGGCAGCTCCTGTAATCCTCCTGGGCAACTTTACAGCCAAGCCCCAAAGGCTAAACGGCAGGCCTGGAGCTGAGTGTGGCCTCCCCACGGAGGGTGACTCCTTGAGTTCAGTGAGGAAAACCACAGTGCCTGGCAGTGGTCAGCCAGGAGTATGACTGGCCACTCCTTAGGCATCCAGAAATAGGAAACACAGAAAGCATTCCACAAAAAGAGCTAGAAACCCAGGCTGGAAGGAAATGGCAGCGCAGGCAAGAGGGCAAGAGTACCCTGGGCGCTCCTCCATCCCGTTTCTCTGGGGAGGTTCGTGAGGTGCTTCTTCAACTGTTATTCTGCTCATTGCTTATCCCAGTTCACCGTTCTCTGTGGCATCTTTTTTGGGGAGGAGGGAGGATGAAAGTGACATAGTGTATCTACAACACTAAGGCCACATGAATCAGGTAAGAATGCAGTGACGCTCTGCACGGTCTATGAGAGCGGGCATCTCGAGTATGCATACTGAGGCGCAGATGCACAGACACTCGCATCCGCAGGTGACCGCACCCACAGAGGAAAGGTGGCAGTGTTGGAGTCACCCTAGGATTCTTGGGGGCTGTTTGCCAGCCATCAACAATGCAGCCATACTTCTTTTTCTTTTTTATTGTTGTACACAACTTTTATATTTACAACTCATGAAATTGTTAACTGGTCCTTCATCTAGGCAGCTGTGTATCAATCAGAAAGGACTTCCTGCAAAATGTTATATTGTAAGCCCCCATTTAGAGGCGGCATCCCTAAACTGACAGTTCTTGCTAGAGTTGTTCAAATGTTCTTCCAGTATATAGCTAATGAGTTGTTCAAATGTTCTGCCAGTATATAGCTAATGAGTTATTTTCTATCTCAAGAGTTACTTGGAAGCCGGGCGCGGTGGCTCATGCCTGTAATCCCAGCACTTTTGGAGGCCGAGGCGGGCAAATCACGAGGTCAGGAGTTTGAGACCAGCTTGGCCAACATGGTGAAACCCTGTCTCTACTAAAACTATAAAAAAATTAGCTGGCGTAGTGGCAGGTGCCTGTAATCCCAGCTACTCAGGAGGTTGAGGCAGGAGAATCGCTTGAACCCAGGAGGCAGAGGTTGCAGTGAGCCAAGATTGCACCACTGCACTCCAGTTCAAGCAACAGAGTGAGACTCCGTCTCAAAAATAAAATAAAATAAGTTATTTGGACACAGATCAAAATGGTTTCTCCTCTAAAGATAATATAAAAACCATAGCACTTGGTTTTATATAAATCACGTGGCCAATTTGGCATTATTGATTCTAAATTCTGCACTATGTGTTGAAATCATCTGGCAAGTAATTTGTTAAAATCATGCGATGCTTCAACTTCTTTGCCCACAAAATGTGCAATGCAATGCCTGTTTACTTAGCCCACCCACCTTCAGCCTCATCAGCCATGCTGTTTTGTTCCAAGTCACTGTGCTACACAAGCATCCACCACCAGCACACACACAGGTGCGATACACAGACACAACTTTCTACAAACATGGAAATTGGCAGGAAAAGAAGAGGAGCAGGTTTGTTCCACGTTTTCCAGCCACCAGCCTTCCCACCCCCTTGATAACTGGAGGGCTGGTAACTGGGTGCCTGAACTAGCAGCTTTACTAGGATCTCTCCCTGTCTGGGCTGATCATCAGAGATGACACTCTATCCATTGAAAAGACTCGCCCATCTCCCTGAATGTGCTTACCTTCACTCAGAGGTAAGAAGAAACAATTTTTTAAACTATTGTGTGTTAAGCAGCTGGCGGTATGATCTGCTAAGGAGGAAAAGGAAAGAACGATTTAGTAAACCATTCTTCCAATCGGTCCTGAGTCCTCCCATCCGACTTTGTTATTCTAGCTGAGACTCTTCACACAAGCAATATACGTGAATTCTGTGCTTTTCAGAGTGAATTTTTCCTTGAGACTCACATCCAACCATCTGTTAGATATTTTTCTTTGTTTGAATAGGAGGCATTCCAAACCCAGGTATAACAGAAACCCTGACTTCAATCTGCCCTGCCGCCCCCACCCCACCATCCAGCAAGAGCTCCTCACCTCAGCCGTGGCACTGACAGGGAATCCTGGCTATGTGCAGGGAGGGGACGGTCACACGTGGAGTTCTGCCATGGCACCTCTTCTTCCTTTAAATCTCAGCATGACACTGTTGCTACAGGCTGTGCACGTTTGGCCCTGAGTTGTAGTTATTTGTGAATTCATCTTATCCTTCATTAAATTTCATTGCCTTACGATACAGGGATTGCATCTGACATCTCCATCCGTGCTCCATGATCATTCTGTTTGACTAATACAATAATCATTTCAGGACCTCGCCACAAGAGACACTAAACGTTCTTTGGATTCACAGCAATTTATCTGCTAAATGTCAACTCTGAGTCTAGGGGCACAAAATGCACTAAAAACACTAAAGCCTCAAGAAGGACTTGCGGGAGCAATGAAAGAGTGAACTCTGGAGCCACGTAGACGTGGGTTCAAATCCCCTTTGTCACCACTATCACCATGCTCTTGAACGAACCACTTAAACACTCCAAGCTTGTGTCTTTACCATTAAAGGTTAAGTGTGCAGAAGATCCCGCAGCCCCAAGTGCTAGGGGCCACCCTGAATCTGTTCCACACAACTGGATACTTTCAAGTAGGCAGTGACACTCCTACCCCCACATAAGCACAATTGGCTGCAGTGATAAGCCCCTCAGACTAGCTATTTAACTTGGAAATAACCTTCACCAGCTTGCTTTCTCATTTAAGACAAAATCAAAGTCTACAAAACAGACATGACTGAAACACCGAGCTCAAAAGGACAAGCACCAGAAAGAACATGGCCCCGAGCTCAAAAGGACAAGCACCAGAAGGAACATGGCCCCTGGTATTTCAGAGGCATGAAGGGCAGAAACGCAGAACGGCCTCCCGGGGGTGCCAGGAAAGGCTCCGTCTTGATGAAGTCTCACTCCAGCTGGGGCAGACCAGCTCCACCAGGCCTGGGTGCACACTGATGACATTTCCCCAGCCTGCCTCTCTCTCTTGGTTCTCCTGAGGGCTGTGGTGCTTTCAGATTTATGGCCAGGATCAGGTTCCCAGGCCTCTGTGGGAAGCCTCTACCCATCTCAGAGGCCGTGCCCCTCCTGGCCCACTGAGGCATGCAGCCCACACCGGTGTTCAGTAACCCTCCTGTCCTGGTGATGGTGGCTGGAAGTCACAGCCAGCCTGCCAGACTTCCTGAGCTCAGAACTCAGTCTCCCTGAACAGCCCCGCCAGGCAGGGACCACGGAAGGAGATGCCCATTTCCTTCTACTGGGCAAGTAGCCCTTTTTGAGGGATTAGTTCATAATCTATTAGGCCTTCCTGTTGTGGTCCCTTCAAGGCTAGGCAAGTCCAGGTCAAGCTTCACAAAGCTACCTTGGAAGAAAAGCGCTGAGGAAAGACACTGATGGAGGAGCCAGTCTTGGGCTGCACGCCATTTTGGTTTCCATGCGAGTGCCTCTGCCCCATTCACTGTGCCCCAGGCCCAGCCCAGGGCACCTCACCCCCCACATGCCCGACTTGTCCACAGTTAGAGAGAAAGCACACTGCCACTTATGCCAGTGGGTTTGTAGCCAGTGCTAATTTGTTTTTTAAAATCCTGGAAATTCATAGATCTTCACCAAAAATGACCTAAAAACACTGAACTGTTTATCACTCCAGTACCATCCACCATGTGGAGGGAAGTTTTTATCCTCTATCAATTCTGGGGTTTCGGTGGTCTTTTCTACTTGCCTACTTTATTTTTATAGTACCCCTGTTGTGGGCTGAGCTCCACATTTCTACACCATTATTCCTGAAAAGCCCAGCCCCTGGCACTAGGCACTCTCCGCAGTTGTGTGGAATGGTTGACGGTTTCCTTCCGTGGTTGTGACATCACTCTCCTGAGATGACAGTCACTCCCTGCTTTTCTGGAAGGGAAACTAGACATAGAAAGATTCAAAATTGCTCCCGAGTAAACTAAGGCAAAGCAGTGCTCTTGTGCAAACCTGTGGGCCTGAGCTCTTGTCATTTGGTCGGCTGAATATCAGATGCTGTCAACACTTCTAAAGGTTGTGTATTCCTCCCACACAATGCCTCCTGTCTGAAACCATCAGATTTATTTTTATATTTATTAAGCAGTAAGGAAACGAACAGTAAGAGCTGGCAGAGATAACCTAAAATGGTTTTCTTTTGGAATAATATTTTTTAAAAAATCAAATTAACTGTTATCACTTTAAGTTGCATGAGACTGAAGCTACACCTGGAGAGGAATTTAATTTTCATGACATGCAAAACTGATTAGGCAGTGAACTCTTTCCTCCCCCTTCCCCTGAACACATTTATAAACTTCAACAGGGGCGAATTCCATCTAATACTCTGAAAACCATTTCTCATCTCATAATTTACCCAAATCATGTGCATGACTGCAAGAGGAAATAAACGAGAAATCTTTAAGCATAAATAAGCCACAATGGATTGTTCATCTTGTACAGACAATCCAGCATTAAGGCTAATTTGATCTTTTAAACATTTTATGGAAAACAGCTGTTGAGTTTTCTCTAGAAAAGCCCACAAGGTTCTATAACCCCACAGGCATACAGCCTCGACAGGAGGGCTCCATTGGGCTCCTCTTGAACTGGGCACTCCTTCAAGGGAGGCAGGAACGCACGTGTCTTCACTTCCTGCTGCTCTGCACACACGTCACGATATCTGGCAGAAGGTGGTTTCTGTTTTCCTTGGTGACCTGTGGGAAGAAGCGAGAGAGCAGGCTTCAGAGCTCCTTTCCTCTTCTTCAGTCTTAAAGAAAAGCCTGGAAGGCTGGGAGAGGGTGAGGTATGTTTTGTCACCCAGGGAGGAGGCCCAGCTCCTCAGGAGCACTCAGAAACAGGACAGGTATCACTGAGTCCCAGCATCAGCTTCTGCCAAGTGACAGCTCGAAAAGTCAAAGTGGGTTTGGATCCCAGACAGATTTCAGCCAACCATGGGGAGAGCTGTGAAGTGAGCCCTATGAGGCATACCGGGACAGGTGATGGGCACGCAGGACCGGGCAGGATGCCTGAGCATGACCTGTCCTGAATGGAAGGAAATGAACTGTCGGAGTGAAGTGAGGAGGAGAGCCTGGGAGCCAGCGGGGCCCGGGAGAGCAGCCAGCAGAGCAGCAGCGAAGCACCCAGAATTCTGGGATGCTCAGTCATCTACTCGCCTCTCCACAAACTTCAAGTGCTCATTTGAAAGATGGAGAAGTGGGAAAGCCAGAGAAGTGAGGGTGCCTCCGTAGAGACTGTGACTCAGGCCTCCTGACCACAGTGTGTTCTCCATCACTTACACCATTACCAAAACAAACAAAAGCAACAGAGTTCGCCAGAGTTTTACCCGATGATCTGTTTATTTTTCTTTCACTACCACACCATCCCGAGTGCCCCAGGGTGAAGGAATGGCCATCTCTGCTCCCATCGTGGCGCCTTCCTGCTTGGCCTATATAATATCCATCCACTCCACACACGCTGATTGGGTGGAAGGGCAAGCAGCAGCCAGGCACAGAGATGCGAATAGAGAGGTACCACAGGTAAGGACCCTGACCTCATGGAGCTCGCAGACCAGGACGGGACAGGCATGCACGAGGACAATGAAGGAGTCTCGGGGGGGCAGGCAGGAACAGGGGCGTGTGTGGGGGTCAGGGGCAGGAAAGTCTTCCAGGGCTGCTTATGCCTGGACGTAATTTCAACAGGTGAGCCACGGAGAAGGTTCCTGGTAAGAATGGGGAGTGCATCTGGAAGCCTTCTGAGGTTCAGGGTGGTTGTATCTGAAGAGGGGGGCTGGCATACAGTAGGTGCCAATACATGTCCGAGGAGGAGATGCAGAGCGGACCTCGTCAATTCTGCTTCCTGGTGTCTGCTCACCCTTCTTGGAAGAATGCTCTGATTGTCTTTCGGAGACTGCCTGGTCTAGGAAACTTGCCCCCAGCCAACGAGTGGGCAAGCCAGGCCCTGGCAACCTCTCGGAGATCTGCACCCCAAGAGGAGTGAGCTCACGCAGCCGGAAGCCGATCCCATTTCCACTGGTCCTGACTGCGTCAATCCCGGGCAGCTCTGGCTCCACTTGAAATGAGGACAGTCAGCTTCTCCTTCGGCTTCACGGGACAGCTCCAAAGCCTGTAAGGCTTTTTGATGCTGTTTTCACTTAAATTAGCCGAAGTCCATTCCTGTTGTTTGCAACCAAGGAATCCACCTGAGGTAGAAAGGAGGCAACACAGAGGTGGGCACCACAGGGACCCTTTTCGTCCACTCTGAGTTCAGCAGTGATTGCAGTAGCTTCTGACCAGCCAGGCTCTGTGAGAGTGGACGGTGACACACAGTTGGAGAATTTGCTCTGGTCTTCCCTCACACAGTATGGTGACTACAGGGCAAATAACAAGGTCGTGTATATTTCAAGATAGCTACAAGAGAAGATTTTGAATGTCATCACCACAAAAAATGATAATATAAAGTGACAGATATGGAAATTACCCTGATTTGATTATTTTACAGTGTATGTATGCATTGAAATATCACACTGTACCCCATAAATATGTACAATTATATCAATTACAAATTAAAAATTAATTTGAAAATTAATGAGCAGAATACAAACACTCCAATATTAATATTTTGATACTCCCTTTGATTTCCCTAAGATTACTTCTGAAAATTATGCAGTAAGATGTTGATGTGAAATTCTCCACAGTATTCAGTTATGATACTCCCTGTATGAGGAAGACACACTCCCAAACGCAAGAACGAGGATCACAGCATCTGCCAGTCTCAGGAGTCTTTGCCTTATGTGAAATTCTAGTCTACTTTTTATTCAACAGCCAGAATTTTGGTTGTAGAAAGTCTTTCCTGAGAGGCTAATTAGAAGAGGGAACTGGGAGCTGGGAACAGGAAAAGGAAATAAAGAACACTGCAGAAAGAAAAAGGTAATCCCAACCATTCTTTTTTTCTGCACTGGAGCCTTAAGAGAAAGAAAGGAAGCTGAGTGAACCTGAACCCCTGCACCTGCCCAGTGGCTGTAGGAGGGCCCTTGGTAAGAAGTTATACTGGGCACAGTCAAGATAAGACTGTGAGCTCCATGGGGTCAGAAGCCACATCTCATTCATCCTGTGACCTCCAGATCCAATCCCTTGCTTATTAGGAATGTTGGGGGCCCTTCCCACAGTTTCAAGGAAATGCCTGTGGTTTTATTTTGCTTTCTTGCACGTAGTTATATACTAAGAGGCATTTCTTCCCCTGCCTGTTTCATCCATGTTTTCAGGTTTGGGGTTGTCAAAGTCAGAACATAAGCAGGACCCAGTACCTCGTATTGCATCTGTGCCCAGCAGATCAGTCAAGTACTATCTCTCGCAGTACCTAGGCCAACCAGATGGGAAGCCAAACTTGTGATATCACCACCTCAACTTCTTCAACAACCAAGAAGCGGGAAGGGGAGACTGAGCAGGGCATACAGCCACTGATCATATCATACAAGTTAGAAGGCAATGAGGTAGCATGCAAACAGCCTGAAAGACCAGATAATATCCACTCACTGCTGCCAAGAACATGTGCACCCCATGGTCTAAACAAAAGGCTTAGTCATACTATGAAGCTGCCAGCTTGAAAAAGATCTAAAGTTGTTGATAAAATTGTCAATGTTATGACATTAACTAGAAGGCAGCAAAATCAATCAATGACACACTCATTGGGATACAATGGGATAAAGCTCAATGGGATACAATGGTAATAACCTCTTAGAGTTCTGAAAAACAAATTATCGAAGAACCCATAAGTCACCTGCTATGATTTGACTGTGTCCCCCAAATTTCATGTGTTGGAAACTTAACCCCCATGCAAATAGAGGTGGGGCCTTTAAAGGGTGATTAGGTCCTGGGGGCATTCCCCC
This sequence comes from Macaca thibetana thibetana, assembly GCF_024542745.1. Classification (NCBI taxonomy): domain Eukaryota; kingdom Metazoa; phylum Chordata; class Mammalia; order Primates; family Cercopithecidae; genus Macaca; species Macaca thibetana. The sequence goes on along the minus strand of NC_065578.1, from coordinate 204,461,803 downwards.
ATGAATGAGGCAATCCCTCATGAATGGATTAATGCCATTACAGTGGGAGGGAGGGAGTTATGGCAGGACTGGGTTACTGATAAAACGATGTCTGGTTCTCCCTCTCTTTTGTTCATTGCTAGAACTCCAGTGAATAGAACAGTACCTGACATACAGTGGGTGCTCAATATTTACCGATGAATAAAAATACTCCATCACCAATTTCTTCTACTGATGCTTTACTAGGTAATAGGAGGTACCAAAGGTTGTATCAGTGAGATTTTATTTTCCTTCTTAGGTACTGTTCTTTCTTTTCTTTTTTTCAGCTATTTTTTTTTAACACATGAGAGAATGTTATAGTTTTGCCTCAACTGTCAAACATAATTCTTGAAAACTCAACAGAGGAAGAAAAGCCCACTACACTCACTCACAGTTTTACTCTTCTCATTGTTCTTTCTTCCTTCCTGATGTTCCAGGTCTCCTTTTACCATTTCCTTTCTGATAAGAGAACTTCCTTTGGCCATTCTTTTAGAGCGGTTCTATTACAACAAATTCCCTTAGTTTTCCTTCATCTGTGAATGTCTTATAGAATTAAGAGTCGACAGTTGCTTCAACACTTGGAAAATGTTGTACCACCTCCTTCTGGCCTTCGTGGTTTCTCCTGAGAAATCTGCTGTCACTCATATTGTTTTTACCCTATAGGTAAGGTACTGCTTTCCTTTCACTGCTTTCAAGACTTTAATTTTCAGAAGTTTGACTATGGTATGTCTTGGCATGAATTTGAGTTTATCCTCTTGGGGTTCACTGAAAATGTAGGTTTATGTCTTTTGCCAAATATGACAAAAATGCAGCCATTACTTCTTCAAACACTTTTTCAGCCCCACACTCCTCTCCTGGTGCTACAATGACGTGAATGTCACGCCTTTTGTTATAGTCCCACAGGTCCCAGAAACTGTTAATTTTGTTCATTTTTTTTTCTTTTAAGTCTGCTCTTTGTCAGGTAATTTCTATTGTTCTACCTTCAAGTTCACTGATTCTTTCTTCTGCCATCTCTATTCTGCTGATGAGCCCAATCAGTGACTTTTTTATTTGGCTATTGTATTTTATAGTTCTAAAATTTTCACTTGATTCTTCTATCTTCTAGGTTTTTGCTGAAACTTTCCAGTTCTTTGCTGAGACTATTTTACATTTGTTTCATGTGTATCTGTATGTATCTGTAATTTTATGAAGCATTTTTTATGATGGCTGTTTTCAAATCCTTGCCCTATAATTCCACTATCTGAGTCATCTTGCTGTTGAGATCTACTGATGCCCTTTTCTCACTCAGGTTTAGGTATTCCTGATCCTTGGCATGACAAATGATTTTCAGTTGTGTCTGTTGTGTTGTTTCTTAGGTCCTTAGGTTGCTAGTCAGTCAGACTTTTTCTCCTCACCTTTCAGGTCTTCTTATGCTTGTATTATAAATAACATCCAAGGTTTCTGGCTGCAATTAGCAGGAAAAATAAACACAAGTGTGTCTACTCCATCTTGTCTAACACTGGAAGAGTTTTCAGGTGTTTTTGGAAAGTACTCTGTTCACCCAACGTTATGAAGAATAAGTCTAGATAATATTACTAATTCGCATAGAATATTTCCCCCATATCATGAGCTCAGTCTTATCTTCCCACTACGCACGTTCTTTGGAAACTACTCTGTTCACCCAACATTATGAAGAATAAGTCTAGATAATATTACTAATTTGTGTGGTATATTTCCCCCTGAGCTCAGTCTCATCTTCACACTACGCATGTTCAGCTGGTAGCAAGGGGAGGCTGCCTCTGACCCCTTTTCATAGCTCATTTTCTTACCTGGAATGTTCTCCCTTCTTTTTCCCATTTCCTCCTTCAAGAGCTCACTCAAGAACCCCTTCCTTTGGACACCTCTCCCCACTACCACTGCTCACACAGATCTCTCCCTTCCCTGCCCCTGGATTTTGATTGCCCCATGGTCTGTTTCTCTTGAGGGCAGAGATCATGCCTCACATGTGCCTAAACCATGGACTAAGTACTGAATGTGAAGGCCACTCTCAAAAATGGATTCGGATACTTTATCGCATGTATGTGAGCAATGGAAAGAACCCAAAAATATATCTAATCCAACTCCTAAGTTTGCAGATAAAGAAAATGAGGTTCTTGGCCAGGCACAGTGACTCATTCCTGTAATCCCAATACTTTGGGAGGCTGAGGCAGGTGGATTGTTTCAGCTCATGAATTTGAGATCACCCTGGGCCACATGGTGAAACCTCATCTCTACAAAAAATGCAAAAATGAGCCAGGTGTGGTGGCACATGCCTGTAGTCCCAGCTTTTTGGGAAGGTGAGGTGGAGGATGGCTTCAGCCTAAGAGGCAGAGGATGCTGCGAGCCAAGAGCATGCAGCGAGCCAAGAGCATGCCACTGCACTCCAGCACGGGCGACAGAGACTAACCTTGTCTCAGAAAAAAAGAAAATGAGGTTCTTGATTTATAAAACTGGAAAAGGCCAGGCACAGTAGCTCACACCTGTAATCCAGCACAGATTACTCTGGGCAACAGAGCAAGACTCTGTCCCTCTCCCTTAAAAAAATAAGCTATAAAAAAAAATATTAAAACTGGAACAGAAGGACCACACAAACCCCAAAGCAACAAAAAAATAACAGGATATGTCAGCCCCTATCTCTTACTTAATTAACTCAAAGCTAATTGTTTTATTTACAGATCATTAGAAGCAATGTTTATCTTGCCTGGAGAATAATTTTGAGTCTCAGAGAGAGGAAGAAATGTGGTATGATCCTAAGACACAAAGTTTATTTCTGGGCATCACATTCAGCTCCCTTCAATCCCTCCTTAGGACTGTTAGGTGAGATTAGTTTGTAGAGCTAGCCAATCCCTGGAGTCTAACATCAGCAATTTCCTGGTCTTCCAGCCTAGAAGCTATCTGACCTGAAAACTAATTTTCTTTCATGATCTTTCATTGCCTCGATTTCCACGGAAACTCTATAATCACAACCAAAAATGTAAAGTAAGAGAAGACGACATGAAACTCTGAAGAACCCCACACTTTTCAGGGCTCTCAAATGCCACCTCCTTGAAGAGACTTTCCCTGATCACCCTTGCTACTCATGCCCCCAACTACCACATTGCCTGGTTTCTTTATTTTTGCCTTTATCAGTATCTGAAATTGCTTGTCTGTTCACATTTTTGGTATCCAGCTCCTCCACTCAAATGTAAGCTCCATGAGAGGAGGGACCTGGTCAGTCTCGTTCACCACAGTATCCCAAGACTTAGAATGACACCTAGCACATAGTAGGTGCTCAATCGCTATTGACCAAATGAATGAATAAATAAATAAATGAAGAAGCGCACATATTTTTCCAAGTCTGGCTGGTCTAACCTTAATGGCTGTTTACCGCCACACTCCAGGATTCTTTGGTGTCAACATGTGGATACCGCCACTTGGGCCAGTGGGCCAAGGTGACATTTTACTCAGTGATGAAAATGATCATGATGGAAGGTGCTCCCAGGTACTCACTCTCCACTCCCCCTGATAGGAGTGGCCCTGCCTGCCTGACTTGTTCACTTGGCACTTGCAGGGCCAGGGAGCTTTTCAACTGGGGGTGGGAGAGTGAGGCGTGTGAGCAGAGCTCAGCCAAGAGCACAGTTATCATTGACTCAAAGAAACTAAGGGCAGGGGTGGGGGAGAGGCAGTATCTGACTGAGAGGAAAACAGAGAGACAACAGGGAAGGAAAGGCAAGAATTTCAATAAAGTGCCAGCAATGCCATGAGTCCCTTACGACTGGCCCAGACACTGCCACTGGTTAACAAGCCCTAGCCCCTCATCTCTCACATGTGGTCTATAGCAGTGCTTCTCAAAGTGCAGGAGACCTAAAAACCACGGGAGAACTTGCCAAGAGAGATCATAGGGCCATCCCCCGGAGTGTGACTCCTTGGACCAGGGTAAGGCCCACTCCCTGGTGATGCCTGTGCTGCCATTCTGCAAGCCTCACATTGAGTAGCAGACCCTACAACTGCACTGGCGAACGCAGCAGCCACACGAGGCCACAGAGCACCTTACATGTGGTCAGAGTGACTGAGAAACCGAAAGTTTAATTCAATTTAAATTTGATTATTAAATGATTAAATAAATAATTCAATTTAAATGTGATTAAATTTAAAGAGCCAGATGTGGCTAGTCGCTACTGTTCTAGGCAATGTAGAGAGTACATTTCCCTCACTACGGGAAGTTCAACTGGACGGTGCTGCTCTTCAGCACCTGGAAGCTGTGCCTCCAAACGCATCCACAGCCTCTTCTCCCCACAAGCAGAAGTGGGTCAGCTTTAAAAGGGAAACCTTTAAAACAAAAAAATTTGCCTCTGTATCCCAACCTGGCCTTTTAATCTGAGAAGAAATACGCTTAGAACAAGTACCTTAGCTCAGGCAGTTCTGATGCCAGAGAGGTCCTAGTGTCTGGTGGGGGAGATGAAAGAAAAAAGCACAGAATAACTGCGACCGTCAGGAGGCTCTCCCATAAGCGAGTCTGGTTTTTTATCAAGTAGAGGTATAATTTAAGTTCTATACATTTCTAGAAAATTAGACTCACCTATATTTCTGCATGGAAGGGTAAAAATGGTAACTCAAAACCAAAGATATATTTTAGAGCCATCTGCTATTTTAGATCATCTGCTCCATTTCCACAGGTTATGGAGGACTGGCTGTACTCACATTAAACACCTTCACGTCCTTTCTGTTTCGGATTTCTTCTACAAGAGCCAGTGGCTTTCCTTTAGGAACTGGGATTGTGCCAAGGATTATAGTCCCTGGGGTAGACAGCGTCTGACGCACAGCTTGAATGAAAGGCTGACTGAAGAGCTCCATCTTCCCAATCTCGTCGATGACACACACTCTTTGCCCTGGACCACTGCTGCAGTCAGCCTGAGAATGACAAAAGACTTTCACTGGGACACCAGAGTCACATTAACCAAAGGGCCCAAGGGTCCCACTCCCCAGTCACTCACCAACGAGGTAAAAAAGACAGAAACCTTTTTACTGGATTTCAAAAAGTGACATAGCATCCCACAGATCACCCTGGTACTGTGAGGGAGGAGACTGCACAAGGGGGAGTCCCAGGAGCTGGGAATCATTAGGACTCTTGGCGGCTGGCAGCCACGCCTGCTACTAGTGGGATGTTCAAGGAAGTAATGGACGTAAATTGGAATAAAGTCATGAGAAAAAGAATCTGAGATCTAAAGGATGCAATTGTACTTACCTTTTTTTCCCCTTTAGCCAAGACTCATTTCCTTTTAATTTTCACTTGTTTCCAACAATGCTTATGGACCAGATCATGAAATACACAAGCATCTGCCCAGAGCAGTTATCAGCCCCCCAGCATGTAGGGAATCTCATATGGCTCACAATGGAAAAAAGAGGCCATTATTATCACGAAAGGCTCCCATGCTTGCTGTCTCATTTCTTTTAAATCGAGGTATTTGGGTGCCACCTATTTTCTGGTTGTACATAAAGTTTGGTCTCTGTCTTGGATCCCCTCTCCCGAATCACTCACTCTGGGGGAAGAGACGTGTTATGCTGTGAGGATACTCAGGCAGCTGACGGTGAGGTCCATGTGGTGAGGCACTGAGGCCTCAGACCAACAGCCAAGAGGAAATAAACCTACCAGCAACCACATGAGCAAGTTTAGAGGCAGGGCCCTCCTAGTCAAGCCTCAGATGACCACAGCCCCAGCCAACAGCTTGCCTGTAACCTCAGAACCCCAGCTAAGCTGTACATGGATTCCTGATCCTCAGATACTGTGTACAATAATGCGCTTGTCATTTTAAGCTGCTAAATTTTGAAATAACTTGTTCCATAGCAACATATAACTAATACACATGTCCTCTATAGAAAGCCTTCCTAGAGAAAGCTGATAGGACTTTGGTTGATTCTTCCCTGGGAGGGACACAACAGGACATAATAAACATAATAAACACTTCAATGAATGGTGAATGACAAATACACCTTATATATGTTTGTATGCATGATTATTTTGAAAACTGTATGTAAAGCTGATTTACAAAGTACTCTTCACTACAGTTCTGATTCCTTAAACGATGACAGCAATACAGTCCCAGAGGGCACATATGAGTTAAGCTAGATTTTGTTCAAATTCCAAAAGCCTAAGGAGCGTATGGTACAGTGTGGCTGGTGGTAGGGATCAGTGGCAACCAGGGACAGCCAGTGACAGACGGGGCTGCGAGCCCAGATCCTAAAAGCCTTCCATGGCACACACAGAGGTGGGAATCTTCTCCCACAGCCGAAAGAGTCTAAGCCAGGGAGGATCACAAGTTGTGCTAGAAAGACTGCTGGCTGTGGAGTCAGAAACACATGTTAGACTCCTTTTGGAATACACAATATAAGACAGTGGGTGTCTAAACCCCAGTTGTGATTGCACACAAGCAGTAGAGCAGTGTTTTTCAGACTTTTAAGTAAGCGGTAGTCTATTTTCCTACTGCATATTGTATGCTTATGAAATATTTTTCCACTCATTTTATTAGCTAAAAGATCAAGAAGGAGTCCACTGTAATCACCCAAGAGAGGTCTGAACAATCTCCACACTTCCGTGTTTCCGACACGCTTCATTTTTGCCTCTCTATTAAGTTTATCTGTACACATGCCTGGTCTCCCCACTTAGGGCAGGTACATGGTTGTCCTCATCTGCATCCTCCCTGAGGAACTCACCAATGTCCCAGAGCTGAGAAGTGGGGAGCGGAAGGGGCAATGTCAGCCTCCACTGGTGGGGTCGGGGGGAAGGGCAGAGCATCTATGAAGTAAGTCACTACTTATTCCAAGTTTTTCCTCCAAAAATGAAAGCCATATTTGTAAGAAATAAAACAGCGATCAACCACTCGTCTATGATAATAAAAACAGACAACTGTACAGGAAGGTTTCTGTCTTCCTGGGAGCATGCGACTCCAACTGACCTGACTGTTCTCAAGTACTGTGGACATTTTGTTGCCCCCAGAGATGATGAGTAATTGTGGACGTCATTCCTCTGGAGGCTATCATCTAAAAGCCAAAATAAAACTTATTCTGGCACCTCAAAATTACAGTTTTGGAAGGTGCCAAATCAGACAAGAAGTGATATGAAAGAATGTGTGTATACATGCACATGTATTATTTGACTATATACATGAGGGTAGTAAAATGCACGTGGCCGTGTGTACATACACACGTACAGGTAGAAAGTGCATGGCTCTTCAACAACCAGCCTTCCTGCAATTCTCTAGAACATTCACTAGTGAAAGCTCACTGACATTTATTTAAGTTTCAGCACAAAAGTATTTGGACTCACATGCATACATGACTTTCTACCAACTGGACATTGTCATTTGAAAACCTTAGCCTACATAAAATCCTCAATCTCTCCAGAATTAGGGAGTTTTATAATCCAGGAACTTCAGGAATCTCAAAAATAAATCTGTGATTTTTAATTAAAAATGCAAGCTATTCATATTCAATTGAGAGAAAGATGTCAGATGCTGGGCTACTCTGAAGCACGTAGACACTCAGCTTGCTTTTCTAAATAGTACAAGATCATACACTCAAGGTCTTAAAAAAAGAACCACCATAGTGTTTAACATGGTTTTATTTCTATATAAATTCAAGCAACTTTAAAGGGAAACAAAGAAATAAGTAAGTAAACATTCACCCCCTTTCCATTGTTCTAAATTGACAGAGACGCAGACTTAGAACAATAGGGGCCCAGGTTCGAAGATGGTCAGGAACCCCTCCCCAACCCCCGGTGTGGGGAGAGTCCTCATGAGCTCCCAGAGAAACTCCACCTGCAGCTGCTGGAGTAAGGAGTGTGTAAAAACTGTGGGTGGCTCTCAGCCACGTGGTCATCATCACGATGTACACACCATCTGGGGTGTACACACCATCTGGGGAGCACCCTTTCCTCCCCTCACAGCCTCTCCTCAGAGGGCAACCCAGGCAGCATTGCTTCCTAGGACCACACCTCAGTCCTATGTAACACACTAGCCTTCCTGGCTGCACCCCTCACAGGCTTCCACTTCAGCTGATTATACATGTTCAGTCACGAAGCGCACTTTTAGTTCTCCTGTTCCGGGAGAGAAGCTATTTCCTTAGATAGAGTCCTAAAATTGACCAGCCAGGGATCAGAGAAGCTACGAATAATTTTATAACTTTGGTTACACTCAGCTAGTTTGCTTTCCAGAAAGATTAGAGCAACAAATATCTTCGTACCAGTTATATCAGAGACCTGAAAAGAGTGTGATTTTTTTGAGTCCTTTGTTTATTTTTATATATACTTTTAAAAATACAAAGAACATATAAATATAAAATAATTTCATTTAACCAAAATGCCAAACTGAGAGCAAGCTAATCAAAGTGGTCTTTGCCTTATTCTGAATTATTTGCATAATAGATATTTCTAGTGGTATTAATGTTAATTTTAGGAGGACTGTTTGGACTGTTTTATTTTAATATCAGACACACAGACTAGCTCCTGAGCTCACCCATCTGGGATGGCAAGTACGGAAAGTCATGAAAGTGAATTAGAAGTGTCTGTCAGAAGGTAGGAGGCAAAACTGCAGCCCTTCCCCCAAACAGCAGCAAGTTGTGGGGAAGCAGAAAGGCAAATGGTGGTAACAGCAGCCATCTCTCAGTCAGCCCACAATTCCTCACCCACTGAAGTCATTAGCAAAAAGTACAGGGCTCCGATCATATTTTATGTGTGTTTATTCCAAGCCTTCAAGTTTCATAATCCCTTTGCTGTCTGGTGGCATATGGACTGTGAGTCTCCAGGGCACAGCCAGGACAAGCTGTCTAGACTGCCCAGTGGTGCCTGATAGCCTGGCCCTTCCCCAGTCAGGCATACTCTGGGCAGAAGCTGCTCCCCCGGACATGCCAGAGATCCTCACCCCGGCGCACAGACAGACTAGCTCTGAGGCTCTTCCTGGATGTCCTAAATGGCCTCTCGGGACTCAAACGGGCTTACCCACATGGTCACCTGACCAAAGAGTGCTTGAATAGTGCCCGTGAGGTTTTCCAAGCTATCTTCAGACTGAAATGACACCTACTGGCTGACAGTCAGTCCAGTGAGATGGAGAGCCCAGTACTCCTTGTCCTCCTCATGCTCTGAGCACTTGGTACTGGCCCCGACATTTGGGCTCCTGGGACTCCATGACAGATTATGACACCACTCTGGCCCCCAGCTCCCTGGCAAACACAAACCCAATTGTGATAGGAGGCTCCTCTCAAGGTACTGCCATCCATCACCTCAATTAACTCCTCAAGAAGACAATCACAGCTATTGCTCTGTTGAGCACCTCCTAGAAGCCAGGGACCAAGGCACTTTACAAGCATTACATTCGTCCTCTCAGCAACTTCACATAGCAGGTAACAGCATCTGTTTCACAGATGAGGAAATGAAATGAGGCATTAAGGGATTTACTCAAAAATCACTGAGAGCACAGTGACAGAGCTGGCGTCAAACCAGAGATCACCTGACTTGAAAGCTCTCTTCCACGCCCTGTGTGCAATACGCTTCCACACTTTCATTCTGAAATAAAGAACAGCATCTAGGAAATTGACCTAACCCTGGAGAAACTGCTTTCCCCTCCAATAAGAAGGAATAGCACTCTGGTGTTCAGGGATCTACAGAGGCATATGCACAAAACCTCAATTTATTTGGAGTAATCATATTGCTCTAAATTACTCAAAAAGAACTCATATTTTGGGCCCGAGAATAACATCACCAAAATCATTTCATCAAGTATGGATAGCGAATGGCCCACAGCAGTAGGCAGATATGATAGAAAGTAAAAGGACTTCTCTCCTCTACCAGGAGCACATCCCCGTGCAGACGGTGGAAGAGCTATGACCAGGTATCCTGATATGTCCACCTTCCTGCCATTTCTTTATCACCTGACAGTGTTTACAAAAACCAAATTTAAAAACAAAAATTCACTTGCTTAGTAAAAATTTTCATCAGTATGTAAGCTTTTGGTAAATGTTTGGTATCTCTGATACCTGATATCCTTTTCATTAGAAACTGCCTAGAGGAGAAAGAACTGATTGTTTTTGTTATAATAAAATGGTGATGGCTTTTCTAATGGGGAGGTAACCAGATACAAATAGAGAGAAGTACAGCTTAGAGTGGAAAAATGCTCAGCCATTATGGCTTTTTTTTAGTTCAGCTTCAATGTATAGTAATTTTATGTTTGTTAATTACTGCTCACCTTGCTGGAGAAAGTATTTCAAAAGAGAGTAGTTAAATTTGCTTGCCAATTAAGGCCTCAAGAGAAAATTATTTTTATCTTAAGATGATCTAATAAAGTTTAGATAAAATTAGAATTGGCTAGGGGCAATCTGATGAGGAGGATGTGCGTGGTCTCACACTATCTCCCCACTCACTGCTCATTAGTGTCAAAGAAAAAAATAGTAACTATACAGTGGAGAAATAGGACAATTCCTTGATCAGGTAATCAAAATTAATATCACTAAACATCACATGCCTCCAGATGAGCTACTCGAGAAGGACGCGTCACCACTTATGGAGTATTCCAGCTGAATCTGGTCACGAGGGAACATCAGAAAAACTCCAAAAGAGAAATGTTCTATTAAATTGGAACTACATTCTTTACAAATGTCAGTGTCCCAGAAGACAAAGAATGACTGTGGAAAGGTTCCAGATTAACAGAGGTTATGGAGATGTGACAACTAAGTGTAACATCTGACAATAGACTGGACGTTGAACTGGAGGAAAAGAAATATTACAAAGAATATTAAGTCAACTGATGAAAATAAAACACTAATGACAGATTAAAGTATTTTTTCAATGTAAGATTTACAGAGGTTGGTAACTGTATTGATTATGTAAAAGCATATCCTTATTTTTAGGAAAAATATACTGAACATTTAGGAGTAAAGTACCTTGATGATTGCAACATATTCTCAAATAGTCGCCCCCTTCCAGCTTATGTATTTATACACACACACACACACACACACACACACACACACACACACAGAGAGAGAGAGAGAGAGAGAATAAGCAAACAAGGCAAATGATAAACATAGGTGACTCTGGATAATGAGAGTATACAGGTGTTCTTGCACTATTCTTACTCTTACAACTTTCTCTAAGAGTAAAATTTTATCCAAATGAACTTAAAAAAATTATCAGTACAAAAAAAGAAAACACACATATATGTACTTTCTCAGTACCAGATTCAAGAAAACAACCAACTCACCCCGTATGAACTTCCTCCTAATGGAGTGTGGTTTTACACTGATATGCATGGGAGGCGAGAGAGAAGGAAGTGCTGGAAATGGGACAAAGTGAGTGAGGAAAAGGGAAAACGGCAACAGTTGACACAAACTCAACCCCAGTCCAGCTTAAGGGACATGCGACTTAAGAAGCATGCAACTTTTCTGTATTTCTTGAGAGTAGGCTGCAAGAAGAAAGACATGAAGGTGTCATAACCCAGGGCAAAAGCCTGCTTAGCGTCTAAATCCACAGAATCTCACCAACAATCAGAAATAATAAAGTCTCAGTCTCTGCTCAATAGAAATTATGAAGATTTGCCATGACGTATCTTGCAAAATGAACTGCAGAGTCAACCTCATACTGAATTTTCACTTCATTTTCCTAAGCTGACTCACTGTAGGAATGTCCTTACTGACAATTTAAAAACTGATTTTCTGTTTGCATCAGATAGCTTTTAATTTCCCTGGCTGATCCTGCATTATGGACTTGTAATACATGAGGTAGAGAAACAGAAGCTGAGGGAGAACAAAGAATAAAATGCCACATTTGCTAACGGCAATGACGGAAATTCTAGCAATGCTGAGGCGCTTGTCAATCTTTCAAGAATAGATCCTGACTAGAACTTGGTTTTTCTGCATTCTTTCTAAAGCCAAGTGGCCTGAAACACTATGGAACACTTCCAGATCAAGAGTCTAAAAAAACAAAAACAAACACAAAATACTTTTCCCTAGACAGGAGTCCTCTCACCTTCAAAGGAAGTTTCTAAGATTTTCCAAAGCAGAGTCTATTTCAGAATCAAAAGTAGATCCTGCTCTCAAAAACAATATACTTTAAAGCCTTATTTTAATCAAAACAGGAAAATACAAGGCTCAAACTATGTTGATTTTCCCTGGATGTTCTGATTTTAGCTTACTCTTCCTTTCACAGATCTTTGTAAAAGATGACACTGTTCGCCTGGAAAACAGGGCTCTGAGTAGATGTCCTTTGCTCTTTAAAACATTATAATCTATTGTCTCCATTTTGTGTGAGTAGGAGATATGTTGGAAATCAATAAAATGGTACATCTTACATTGCATCAAATTTTAATAAAGCATTTAGGGTAGCTGTCAAAAAGGCCATTATGAAAAAGGCCAGCATTATCTTATCAGCCTTTATCATTAGAAAACAGAAAAAAACAATCCTAATTCCAGTCGCACCAGAAAATAGGAAGGCCCTATGAATAACCTCACCAATAAAAATTTTAAAGAAATAAATGGAGAAAGAGAAACATATTTTTGGCTGTGGAGAATTAAGATTATCTGAAAAATTAAGATACCCGTTATGTCAAAATAGCTATAGTTCCGATCACTCCATATGACACTTTTTTTTTGATGGATAATAAAGTCTTGATTCTATAGTTCGCTCCAGCTCTACCACTTATGCAATCAGTGTGTCCCTGGGCAAGTAACTTTCCATTCTATGCCTCAGTTTCCTCATCTGTAAAATAGGAATATAATGATAGTGTTCTGAGGATTAAATGAGTTCACGCCTGGCACGTAGTTTGCACTCAATAATAGCTTACTACTACTAGTGCCACCATTATTACAGTTTCTGAACAAGGCCATTTTTTGAAGAAGAAAAATAAAAACGATTACCATGGTAATTAAAATACTATGGTACTGATGCAAGGATCAAACAGATCAATGGAAGAGAACAGATAACTCTGAAACACTACACATAAACACGCACACATAAATAGCTTTAATATAATTAAGCATAAAAACTAATTAGAAACGGGTTAACAGTTTTAGTAAACTGGCTAAATATCTGGAAGAAAATCAGTTGAGAATCTCATAGCATATTACACTCAAGATAAATCCAAATGGATTGAAAACATAAATGTTTTAAAAAAGCATGCAGAAAAAGAAATATATAGGTAAAATTTTATATAAATTTGGAATAGGGATAGACTTTTCTCTATGTTGAAGGGAAAACAATCACCAAAGTGAAGTGCTAACCTGAGAAAAATAGAATCAATAATATAAAAAGGCTACCTGCTTTATAAAAGATCTATTTAAGCCCAAAGAAAATAAATGGGAAGAGCAATGGATGAACAATTTAAATTAAGGAAAACTTAATGAACAACTGAAAAACATTTAACCCCATTAGTAATTGAAAAATGCAAATCAAAACAAAGAGGTGTGTTGAAAATAAGCAGAGTGCTCAGGACTGGCAAAGTGCAGCAAGACAAGCACACTCACACCCTGACAGTGGGACACAAAGTCAACGCCGCACCATCAAGACCTTGAAGGTTCACACCCCACCAGCTCAGACTTCACCTTTTAGACCCTCCCCAGGGAAACAATCATGGTTAGAGAAAAGGACTCACGTATAAAGGGTGCTTTGTTGCAAGTTTACTTACAATGGTGATACAGAGCCTGAATGCCCAACACTGAGGGAGTAATTGTTAAATCAAAGATGAAAACTCATATCATGAAATAGGATGAAAACACTAAAATCTCCCAGCTTTGAAGATTAGCGTGTTGTGAGACCATTCCCATGGCCCTCAATCACATTAAGGGAAACACACCAAGCCTATGAAACTATATATAACATTTTCCCTGATGTTGAATGACTGAATAAATAAACCAGGTATACAAAAGGGGCAGAAACAAAATAAGCTAATATTGGCTAACTTAGTGATAAGATTATGAGTTATTCACATTGTATTTTTATTTTTATTTTACATTTTTTATAATTTTTTTTAACCGTGAATATCTAGAACTTGAAAACTCAGGAAAATAACAAATGGTGACAAATAAGGAAAGAATTAACTCATGGAATGAAAAAAAAATTAACAGTCAACCCTACTAAAGGCTTTCCAAAAACCAAAAACCAGTCTAGAACGCTTTCCACACACACTCTATTTTTCTTTATGTCTCACGAGCGACCATGATGCTCAGGCTCCATTCCTGTCTAAAGAAACGTAACCAGGCTGGGCGCAGTGGCTCACACCTGCAATCCCAGCACTTTGGGAGGCCAAGGCCGGTGAATCACAAGGGCAGGAGTTCGAGACCAGCCTGGCCAAGATGGTGAAACCCTGTCTCTACTAAAAATACAAAAATTAGCTGGGCACAGTGGCAGATGCCTGTAATCCCAGCTACTCGGGAGGCTGAGGCACAAGAATCGCTTGAACCCGGGATGTGGAGGTCGCAGTGAGCTGAGATGGCGCCACTGCACCCTAGCCTGGGCAACAGAGCAAGACTGTCTCAAAAAAAAAAAAAAAAAAAGAGACAAGAAAAGAAAAGAAAAAGAAAAAAGAAACACAACCAGAGCAGCTTTGCAAGGTGGACCTGGGTTGTGCCTAGGCCTCCCGAGCCTATCCCTCACCTGGAGCTGCTCTTCAGCTCCCGGTTTTTTTTGTGTGTGTTTTTTTTTTTTGAGGTGGAGTCTTATTCTGTCACCCAGGCTGGAATGCAATGGCGCCATCTTAGCTCACTGCAACCTCTGCCTCCGGGGTTCAAGCGATTCTCCTGCCTCAGCCTCCTGAGTAGCTGGGACTACAGGCGTGTACCACCATACCCAGCTGATTTTTGTTTTTGTTTTTGTTTTTAGTAGATACTGGGTTTCACCATATTGGCCAGGCTGGTCTCAAACTCCTGGCCTGAAGTGATCTGCTCGCCTCAGACTCCCAAAGAGCTGGGATTACAGGCATGAGCCGCTGCAACCAGTCCTAGCCACATCCTTACTTCCCCATCTGCAAACAGGCATAGCCCTGCTTGATCTAATTAGAGAAGTACTGTTTTCTTATTTTTTGTAGTATTAAAACACACACACACACACACACACACACACACACCCCTCAAACTATCTTTCACTCATACATAGTGATACTTCTTACACACAATGGATATCTTATTGGAATTTGTGTTTTCATAGATCCCAGCACTATGAACACTGTGTCCCTTTATAAAGGGTTTCTAACATTTCCAGTTTACTTGGTTGTTTTCATTGCCAGTGTCAAAAATGGTCAGTTTATACTCCCCAGTTTTGTTGCCTAATTATTTTAACTGATATTCTTTTCATTTTTTTCTTTAGTATAAAGATAAAACACTAATTCCTATTCCTTTCTTCATTCCCATAAAATATATAAGATGGGAGAAAAATTTCTGCTCCAGAAAAGAAATCCATGACCCTGACTGGGTAAGAATCCTGTATTAGTCCATTTTCACACTGCTATAACTACCTGAGACTGGATAATTTATAAACAAAAGAGGTGTAATTGACTCACAGTTCCGCATGGTTGGGGAGGCCTCAGGAAACTTACAATCATGGTGGAAGGCGGAGGGAAAGCAAGGATATTCTTCACACGGCAGCAGGAGAGAGAGGGAGTGCGGGGGAAACCACCACTTTTAAAACCACTGGATCTCATGAGAACTCCCTCACTAGCAGGAGAACAGCACAGGGGAAATCCCCACCATGATCTAATCACCTCCTACCAGGTCCCTCCTTTCACATATGGGAATTACAATTCAAGATGAGATTTGGGTGGGGATACAGAGCAAAACCATATCAAATCCCCTGCCAGGAACTTTTTCTACATGGAATGTACACGTCTGCATTTGGCAATCAGAATATTAAAAGTTGGGAGAAGTCTGTATTTATTTTTTAATTAAAAAACAGATTCATGCTCTGATCTGGTCAGCATATGATCTCTTATATAATCTTGCAGCTAGACACTAAACACCTGTGCAAACGCTTCTCCCAGGATTTGGTCTACTCTGCCTGAGCAGGGTAAGTAAAAAATTCTTTGTATTGACCCAGTCAGCTCCTAAAAGCAGAATGTTCACTTGGAATTTCATTTGAAGTATTTCACTTGCCTTTTGAACATTTAAGTAGAGAGGAATGTATGTGACAGGAAAACAACTAAAAAGAAAAGTATCATGTTCTCTGCTCCCGCACAACACAGCAGCCACAAGAGTCACCAGCACAGGAACTGAGGGAAAGTTCCAAGAGGAAGGAATTAGGAAAGAAGGAGGTGGGAGGAGGAAACAGGGTATAGGAAGAAAAGGAGAACTTGGTGGATTCCAAGAAACACAACCCCCTGCTGAAACAGACCATAAGATACCACCAGCCCTCTGAGATTACAGGATATCCTCAGAGGCTATAGCTAAAATCTTCAGCAGCCTTTGGGCAATCACCATTACATACTTCAGCCGAGCTCTGAATGTCAAGGAGCAGAGAGGCAAAGAACTGGGAAGATAGTGTGCTCACCAAAAAATATGGCAAGTGCCAAGGGCCTCAGGCTGGCATGTGTGGGAAGTCTGAGTGAACCCGTGTGGCTGAAGAATGGCAAGATGAGGTCAGAGGTTAGTAAGGCCAGATACCACAGGGCTACAGGGTCTTCTAGGCCATTGAAAGGACCTTGGACTTTATTCTTGGTGCCACAGAAACCTCTGGATGGTTTATAATTGGTTTTTGAGACAGGTCTGTATCATTTAATTTTCACAAATCAAAGTATTAAGTCTATAATAGATTAAATGACACTCACATTCCTTAACATGGTCCACAGAGCCCTGCATCTCATGGCCCCCACCTCACCAAACTTACCTTCTTCACCTGCTCCTGCTCCAGGGCTCTGAGGTCTTAATGCATCTGTTCCTGCCATTCAGAATATTCTCCCTAGAGCTCCCCACCCTGACACATATGAATACCCCGACACTCTCTCTCTCTCCAGTGCCCTCTCACCTGTTCCTTTCTGTTTAAATGTCATCTTCTCAGAACTCTTTTCTGGTTCCTTGGTCTAAAGTCAGTTCTTCCTGTCCCTCCCCACAGCACCCTGTTCTTTCCTTCACAGCATTAATGACAATGACAAGTATAAATTTACTGAGTGTCTGCCTTTTACACTAGACAGTTTTGAGAGAGTAGAAAACATGTCTGTTTTGTTCATGACTGTATATGGAGTACTTGATAAATATCTGATAAATAGATACATAAAACAATACATAATAAAACAAAAGTTGGTTATTTGAAAATATCATCTAAATTGACAAACTTTTAGACTGACCAAGAAAAAAATAGAAGATTTAAATAACTAAAATAAAGAATGAAAGAAGTGACAATACCACCAATCTTACAAAGTAAAAAGCATGGGTGAATCTATGAACAACTGTATGTCAACAACTTAGATACTTCAGATGAAATGGACAAATTACTAAAAGGTACAAATTACCACAACAGATTCAACAAAAAATACAAAATCAACAGACCTATAAGAAGAGATTGAATTGGTAATTTAAAAGCTTCTCACCAAGAAAAACCTAGCCCACATGGCTTCTCTAGTGAATTCTATCAATCATTCAAAGAAAAATCAATACCAATCATCCACAAACTCTTCCAAAAATTAGAAGAGAAGGAAACACTTCCTAACTCCATGAGACTAGTACAAACCTGATACCAAAACTAACCAACAATATCCCAAGAAAAGAAAGCTACAGACCACAACTTTTGTGAATAAAGATGCAGAAATCCTCAACAAAATATGCCTGAGTAAACTCTATACAAATAAGACACAGTTAACATCATACATAATGGTGAAAGACTAAATACTTTCTAAGATTAGGAGTAAGACAAGGATGTCTACTCTCACTTTTATTCAGTGTTGGACTGGAGGTTCTAGCCAGGGTAATTAGGCAAGCGAATGAAATAAAAGGCATTCCAAGTAGAAAGAAAGAAGCCGTAAGATGTCAATAGTGTTTTCCTTTTTTGAAAAAGGTAATATAATAATATAATGTGTTAACTGCTTACAGTACTTGGCAGGCATTCAATAACAACTGGCTATTATGTTCATATAATGACATTTTCTCTTCCTAAATGTTTGTTGTGCTATGAAACCAGGTTAAGATATGACTGTGAGAAGACAGAGGAAAGACCTGTCTTTGGGAATTGGTACCTGGGCATTAAGAGCCTTTCCAAAATAAAATATTTATATGTACTGCACTTATAGGAATTTACTTGTAGCTCAGAGTGATAGCAAATTATGTTGTTTATCCTTATTAAGACTCAATCACCTGATGACTTTGCAACTGTAAAATGCAAAACCGGGACCTTTAAGAGCAAAAGGCATTCTGTTTCCATGGCCAGCAACTCCCACAATGCACTAGGAGCAGATGGGTTCAAAAAGCAGAAACCACGTACTCACATTCCTCAAGACGGGGAGTGCCAACTGCTCAAAAGAAGTCATATCAACCACATACTGCCCAACTCGGCATTCACGTTTTCCAGGTGGAGGCTCTAACCTGAAGGAAAAGACATTGTGTTCTTTGTCGAAAAACTCCTGTATTGATTTCTGGTTTTTAGCTGCTCCACTGAGCCTCTGGCATTCCACATACGCTAAATCATCCTTAAAAATGAAAAACACAAAATGCGGTGGTCTGTTGCCGAGACCAGCTCGGTCGGGGAGACCCTAACCCAGCGGTGCTAGAGGAATTAAACACACACAGAAATATAGAGGTGGGGAGTGGGAAATCAGGGGTCTCACAGCCTTCAGAGCTGAGAGCCTCAAACAGAGATTTACCCACATATTTATTAACAGCAAGTCAGTGATAAGCATTGTTTCTATAGATTATAGATTAACTAAAAGTATTCCTTGTGGGAAATAAAGGGATGGGCTGAAATAAAGGGATGGGCTCTGGCTAGTTATCTGCAGCAGGAGCATGTCCTTAAGACACAGATCGCTCATGCTATTGTTTGGGGTTTAAGAACGCCTTTAAGGGGTTTTCCACTCTGGATGGGTCAGGTGTTCCTTGCCCTCATTCTGGTAAACCCACAACCTTCCAGCGTGGGCGTCATGGCCATCATGAACATATCACAGTGCTGCAGAGATTTTGTTTATGGCCAGTTTTGGGGCCAGGTTATGGCCATATTTGGGGGGGCCTGTTCCCAACAGTCTGCAAAGCTGATCAGGTTTTCTCTGCTTTGAACAGAGCTACCCTACGTGTCCACACCTCCAACAATGGGCCTTGCAGTTACGGCAGGGCTATCTCTTAAGGTCCAAGCAGCTACTACATCAACAGTCTTTGAAAAGTGGCACCAGAAACAGGACTAAGAATTATAAAGTGAGAGGAGTTTATGACTTGGTGAATAAGTTTTAAGTAAAATATCACTTTCTTATACTTTTTTCATGTGATGGCTTCATTCTGTTTTCTGTCTCTGAGAAATCCCTAAAGGCCCAAGATTCTTGAGGATAGATGAGATCACTGGGCTCAACCCTGTGCCCAGAGAGAAACTCAGTCTAAAGGGAAAGCAGATAGGCATCCAAGGACCCAACAGAGTATCTGCTTTCGGTGAATTTAGCTCTTGTTGAAAAGCTCCCAAAGCACAGATGGAAAAGGGAGGTTAGATAATAAAACACCACAGAAATGAAAAATCAGTACCCAACTCTCGATAAAGGCCCCCGGGTTCCGGACAGCGTGACGACATCGAATCCTATTCTTCTCCCTCCCTGTCTGACTTCTTCTGTATAAAATCCATCGACAGGCACACCAGAGGATTTTAAAACCTCACTGGCTTTCTGGATCAATGTTGTTTTTCCAACCCCTAAAATAAAAAAAAAAAAAAAGAAAAAAGGCCCATGAGGAAACATTCCCTTACTAGAGCACACACAGCCCTTGCGGACTCTGAGACAGCAATTACGGTGGGTAGAGAAATGGGCTGTAAGTGGATTTATGAATATGAACTTCAATTTAATTTTGATTGCTCCAGGTGTTAAAAATGATTAATTTCAAGTAGAAACAAGCATAATAAAAACAAGGATGATATCTTGAGGTTTATTTTTAAATTGTGAAACACTGTGAATTTTGTCACATACACAATCCCAGAATCAACTGACTGGTTCCTGATGATATTCTCACGTGCCATTTGCATCCTGTGAAATGGTTTACAGTTTCCATTTTTCTGCCCGGGAAGTAACACTGCTCACACTTGAGTCAGGGGCTGGGAATTTAAGATTTCAGCTTTCAAGAGATTACAAATGGACCTACACTTAACAGTGGGAAAATCAATTTGTTCCTCCTTGGACTTACATTGCTGTAACTCCTGAAAATGTGTCTCTTAAATACCATTAGCATCCCTGTTAATGGTCACTTTCAAACTTTTTCATAACAGCAAGCCTATCAGGTTGGCAACTCCTTCCAACATCATCTTCTCCAGGGTCTGTAAGCATTTCTTCACCTTTATCCCCCACACCTTCCCCAATTTGAACCTATGCACCTCCGCCCCCTTATCCTCCCCACCTTGATCCTTCCTTTCCATCCACCCTGGCCAGCTGACTACTCTGATGAACTCATGGGTTTATAAGCACCAACAGGTGCTACCGAATACAGTAATACTAATCACTGACATTATGGAGCCAGACACTGTTCTAGCACACTTCGGAAGCATTTTCTTGGTTAAGTCCTTGCAACCATGCTCGGAGGCAATTACCATGTTTATGCATATTTTACAGATGAAGAAACTGAGGCACACAGTGGTTAGGTATTTTACCCAAGGCTATACCCCTTATAAGGACCATACCTTTCAACACAGGGCTTTACCTGTTACCATGACTTTTTAAAATATGAGTCTTGTTCCCAATATGGATTTAAGTAAACGGCATCATGACTACCCTACAATGGAAAGAGAAAACTCCCAGCATGTCTGCAAGTGAGCTATTTTGAGATACTACAGAGTTGCAAATCATGCTATTTCTAAGACTACCCACTCTTTTAAGCCTCCTTGACATAAAATATGATCCATTATTCTTATTTAATGTATCTATCTTCACACTTCACATTAAAATAATGGCACCTGGCTTTCTGGAACATGAACAGCAACCCAAGAGGATTCTGGCTACAGTGAGCCACAGTGAGCATGCGGCTGGTAGAACTGTGGAGAACATAAAATGATGAAATTCTAATCCAGCCCTGGCCCTCAGTAACAACTGCTTTAGGAAAGTCACTAAAGAATCTGTTTCATGCAAGTAATGGCACTGCTGAATGTGTAAGCTGGTACTCCTTTCCTGAAGGGCAATTTCAATGTGCCTACCACAGCACCCTGCAGTTCATGACCAGGAATTCATCCTCAGGAAACAACATCAACAGTACAAAATGTGTGAAACGGGACATTCACTGCACCGTTCTTTGTAATAGCATAACACTGAAAACAACCTAAATGTTGATTAGTAAGAGAATGCTAACTCATGGCACCACGCATACAATAGCACATAAATACACAGGAATACCATGCAGCCATTAAAAAATATACCGCTTATGTGTATTTATTAGCATGGAAAATAGACCACAGTGTATGAAAATAATATATGAAAAAAGCAGGTTAATAGCAGAAACCATTCCATTATGGTTTTTTAAAAAATGGTCAAGTACGTATGTGTCTACAGAAAAAAAAAATATCAAGAATACAGAACAAAGATTTACAATGTTCATTTCTGTATGTTGAAATTCCCTGTGATTGTCACTTTCTTCCTTAAAACTTTTTTTTTTAATTCTTATCCTGAATGGTTCTTACTCTTATCCTAACAAAAAATGCTGTTTATATTTTGAAAAAGGTAAAATGGAGCAATGGTAACTATTCCTGTTCACAAAGGGTATACTCTGGGGACTGTATGTTGTGTAGAACATAGTACACCAATAAATAGGAAGCATTAGGGCAAAGTCCCTTTCGGCTTCTTCAGCTCTAGGAATCTTCTTTCAGTTAATTTTTTCTTCATTAATTAAGCTGCTACCCCAGTGCTGTCTGGATAAGAAATGATCTCTGCTTCAGGAGACCTCGAGATGGTAGCTGTATACCAGGCACAAACAGATCTGAAAGCTCTGGAATTATTTTGGTTCTGGTTCTCTCCTAAGCAAATCCTCAGATAAAGATTCAAGTGCAGGTAGTTTAACCTGGGCAGTGACAACATGATGGACTGGTAGGGAAGAAATTCAGAAAGGGAAGGGAAGGACACCAGCATGAGGTGCACTATCAAGCAAGTTCCACTGGGGGCAGCTGGAGCTTCATCCCACTGGGGAATCCTAAGGGACAAGTCAGGGCAAGTGGCTCAGTTATCCTGTCTGAGGAGTGAGGAAGTAGGGAATTTATCAACTAACTTTCACCAATCACCGGTTGAAGGCTAATCCCAGTGCACAGGAATTCCCTGGCTCTTCTGGCCTGCTCTGTGTGCAGGCCAAGTGGGCTCCAGGGACCAGAGAAAGCCCTCCAAGATGAGTCACAGGTACAGACAGTTGGAAATCGGAAAAAATGCTAAGTGCCAGGGACACTAAGAGGATATGCAACGAAAAGTGACCTCTTTGCGAGGAGACTTTACCTGATGGTCTGAACATGTTGAGAAGGCAGAAAGAAACTAGGCAAATAAAAATACCAGACAATAACTCCTAATGGGGAAAAAAAAGTTGTGCGTAAAAGGAAAAAAAAAAAAAAAAGAAAAATTAGAGGGCATGGGGGTTCATGCCTGTAGTACTAGCTACTAGGGAGGCTGAGGTGGGAAGATGGTTTGAGTCTGGGAGGTGGAGGCTGCAGTGAGCCAAGATTGTGTCACTGCACTCCAACCTGGGCAACAGAGAGAGAGCTTGTCTCAAAAAAAAAAAAAAAAAAAAAAAAAGAAGAAGGAAAAGAAAGATGGGTAAGGTGGCTCACACTTATAATCCCAGTATTTTGGGAGACCCAGGTGGGAGGATCATTTGAGGCTAGGAGTTGGAGATCAGCCTGGGTAACATAACAAGAGATAGGTCTCTGGTGTGGTGACATGCGCTTCTAGTCCCAGCTATTCAGGAGGTTGAAGCGGGAGGATCACTTAAGCCTAGGGAGTTTGAGAATGCAGTGAGCTTTAATTGTTTCACTGCACTCCAGCCTGGGTGATAGAGCAAGATCCTGTCTCTAAAATAAATAAATAAATGGAAGATAAACGATAGATTATTATGTGGCTCTGTTGTGATTATCTTTACATGGCCATAATACTATAAACATTGACTAATGTAAGTTACATTGTAACTACATTAAGAAGAGGAGGAGAAAAGACAAAGGTGTGTGAATTTGAGGACAGGTTTAAGAGAGCTACACTGTAGAATCTGAGTCTTTCAACTACCTGTAGATAAGACTTTGATAAAGAAAGGAGAAGCAAGAACCACCACCAATACAATCACGGTAACAGGACACCTCCATTATAAAACACACAGATGCCTTGGGGTCAACCTGCTGAGTATCAAACTGCATTCCAAGTTTCAAATAAAGGACCGACAAACCAACTTTCAGAAAACAGTTCTTTGCAGTACTTAGGAGTGACTTTAGATAGCAGGCATTTCTCAAACCACCCTCCTCCTCCTCCTCACCCTCTGCTCCCCATCTCCCCCATCCAATGCCTGATAAAATTCCAAAGTCTGCAATATTAGCTGTAGTCTTTGCTACTTACGGCTAAACATAATCATTAAAATAAAGTGAAAGAGAATTCTAGATCCAGGGTTACGGCCTTTGATACCTGAACCCACAATAAACTTCAAAATTAGATTTGCCTTAAAAAGCAGCTGAAATCACTCTCTCCACTCTTAGCACGTCTTTCTTGTTTTTAGCCTATCTGATGCGACCACCACCATCCTACCTGTCCTTTTTAGTAATGCTTGATAAATGGGTCGCGCCTTGATTTAAAAGCATCTCCTCCTACACCTCTCATCTGACCTCAACGCTATCCCACTTCTCAGATGAGAACTCCACAGGCCACAGGGTTGAGGGATCTGACAGACGTCAGGAGGGGGCAGCGACAGGAACAAGCAAGCGTGTCTAAGAAGGGCTCCTGTAGGTACCAAAGCTTCTCCACCTGCTGCCTCAGCTGTGGTGGGAATTCGTGGGGATGGAGACGGGGATGGGGGTGGGAGGATGAACTCAGATGGGAAAGAAAGGTTACAACTTCAGCTTTGCTCTCCTCCAACTAAAATTTACCATGTTTTTGCACGATGAATGTAGCAAAGACCCACAGTAAGGAAGTACCTGTGACTACCAATAGAAATCAGACATCTCCACTTCACATCACGGTTGCTGCAGATCTCTTGAAATACCATTTGTGCAGACCACAACGTCAACACTAAAGTAAGGAGTTACCGCTGCCGCTGGCCCCTGCGGTTTCAGCCCTTCATCAAGAAGCCGGCCTAGGACCCTTCACAAGTGTGTTCTAATCCTTTAGGCCCTACGTCTTTTAAATCACGTTTTCCAGGAAGGAGTACAAACTCTTCAGACTACCAAGCCCGCCATTTAAATTGGGAACTTCAGAGGCCGGAGCCCTGGAGCCGGGGTCCGTCCCCGACAGCACAGGGTCGCCCCCAGCCCGCGCGCCCCCACCCCCTTGGCCTCTCGGAGGTGGGGATCCCCGCAGGGTTACCTGGGGGCCCTGTTAGGAACACGTGCCGGGCCATGCGGGGGCGGGGGCGGGGGTTGCGGTCAGGGTACCAGTCCGGGTTGGGGTCGCTACTCAGCTCAGGTCCGGACTAGGGTCGCGATTCAGGACCCGCCCACCGCGTGTCGCCGTCCCCGCCCCCAAGCGGTACTTCGACCGGAAGCACCGCCCTCAAGACCACGCATGCGCCTTCTACCACGTCCTCGATCCGCGCCTGCGTACTCAACCCTCGGCATTTCTGCGTCTGCGGCAGCAGTTCCTAAAAGCGGAGCGGGTTGTGCGGTCACTAAGTTTTATGCTGGGTTCCGGGCTTTTGTGGGGTATTTGCAGAGATAAGTGCGTGAGAACGTCAGTTATTAAACTGTTGCTGCTTCAAGTGAGCGCCATCACCCAGGTTCTGCCCCTTGCCTCCGGACCTAGGAGCTGAAATTGCCCAAGGCTGCGGGGACAGCCCTTTTGTAGAAGGTTTGTGACCTGGAAGCATTCCTCAAAGGGGGATGCCATGTTAATGACTCCAACCTTGTTCTCAGCCATTCCTGCAGAATAGAATCAGCTGGGGAGTTTTAAACTTGTTCTGATGCCTGGGTTTCACCTGCAGTAACAAGGGATGTCTTCTGACAAAATTACAAGTTTAGTTTAAAGATCTAATTGGCTTATATTTAGGATCTAGAACCGGAAATAGATCATTCCATTAAAGCAAGTAGAGTGTTCCAGTAAGCTGCGCAGAGGAGGCTGGCTTTATGGGCAAAAAAAGGCTGAAGAAAAAACAACAACGAGTGGGTATTTCAAAGTTACTTTCCTTATAGGGTTAAAACAGATTGGACTTCGTTATTGTACTGACTCAGGTTGATTAAAATCTCCTGGTTTTTGGGAAAACTGGCCTGTTTCAAAGTTCAGTTTGGTTACATGGCACTTGGCACAAGTGACTCGATTCTGGTTTGGTCTAGTCTGCTAGGGCCAGTCCAAAACAATGACCTCCCATATATCTTGTTTAACATGAGTAATTGGTCTTGGGCGAGTCCTGAGCATCTGTATTCTTTTTCTTCTTTCTAAACTCCAGGAAGTTCCTGAAGTGCGCTAGGGTTGAGAACCACTGGTGTAGGCAGACTTCCCGTCCTCAGCCATGCATGGGAAGCCTAGTTTTCCCTCTTTACCTTCACACCAAAGTGTATAAAGGTCTCTTGCAAAGAATTAAATAGCTTCTCCGTCTTACTTTACCACTGCAAGCGTTCCAGCCAACGAATGACATGGCAGTGGCCTTGGGCCACTTTTACCTGTAAACTCTCAGTCTAACATGTGTACAGCTTAATTTGTGGTCAGTCATTCCCCATCCTGGCTGAGAAAGCAATTCAGTGAGTGTTCAACTTAATTGATTTCTGCCCACACGTGGACCTCCTGGTTTCCCTTTAGCCTGAGACTTATACCAGTCCAATGATTATCTAAAAAAAAAAAAGTCGGATTTGTAAAATACAGCTGTCATCACCATTTCTGCAACACTTGTAATGCTATATTATTGTAACAGTATACTATTTATTATCCCAGCTGGTAATGTAGGGTCTTCCACCTTGATTTATTTTGCACTCCATGCATATTGAATACAATGAAAAGCTGATATAGTAAGGTAAATCCATAGGAGGAGCTTCCAAAAAAAAAAAAGGAAAGAAAAAGTATATATCTCTTGTATCAAAAATATTAATTTTAAGTGTTAATCATGTGGCATTTTCCATCACTGAAAAGCAGTTTGGATTTGCAAGGCTCACCTTAAGTTGGGTTATTTTGTTTTGATGCTGTGCCTGGAATTCTGGCATCAGTTTAAATAGCTCAGAGATACATGGAATCCAGATGTAGTGAATCGATGTCTCACAAAACAGAAAAAAAGACTTCATAGATGAGTGTTCTTTATCCATGGAAAATAAATTATTTGGATGCTGGTTACATGGATATCTTCATGTTAGAAAATTCATCGATTTGATGCTTAATTTCTACAGTTTCCTGTATGCGTTATTGGGCAACAGTAACAACAAATTAAATAGCTTATATCCCTTAGAGATTAACAACAAAAGAAGAGGACATAAATGGAAACAAATTTTAAAATAAATGGGATCTTAACGTACTGTACCATACTGAATCCAACTTTTGCTTCTTATCAACATCCAATGGACGGATGTTTGTGTCTCCCCAAAATTCTTATTGTTGAAATCCTAACCCACAAGGTGAAGGTATTAAAGTGTGGGGCCTTAGGGAAGCAATTAGGTAATCAGGTCATGAGGGTGGAGCCCTCATGAATGTGATTAGTGCCCTTACAAAAAGGAGAAACTTGCTTTCTCTCTGCTCTCTGCCATGTGAAGATACGAGAAGACTGCTCTCTGTCAACCAAGATGAGGGCCTTCCCTAAGAACCCAATCATGTTGGCACCCTGATCTTAAACTTCAGCCTCCAGAGTTGCAAGAAGTAAATGTTGTTTTTGTTTTTGTTTTTTTTTGTTTGTTTGTTTAAGCCACCCATCTGTGGTACTCTGTTATAGTAGCCTGAGCTAACACACAAGGTAGAATTACCTAAGAAACAAGTGATTCCAATGATTTCTTCCTGCAACACCTGGGTGCAGCCTCACTTTTGACAGGATGCAGTGCAGTTCTTTATTAAAGCAGTTTGTAGGTACAACTCTACAGTCTCTATGGTTATAAAATACCCTAAAGTCCAAAAAACACTGTTTATTTTGTTTTCATATCTACCCTTTTCCCAGAACTGTCCTAATTTTTAAACTGCAAATTCTGTGTCTTAGAAAGCCCCTCAATCCCAAGCAAACCAGGATGAATGGTCATCAAACTGTTAAAGGAACACTTGGGAAGTAATGCAAAAGGTTTCATGTGGTTAAACAAGGTATTTCCTTCTTACAGACAAGTCAAAGGCTAATAATACTTTATTGTAAGCTGGTTGTCTTGTCAGCTGTGGTTATAGAATGAGTGTTTAATGCAGTCTGTACCTAACGTCTGAGCCATTCATACCCTGAGTTCTAATCCCTGTGCAGAACAACGTTCTATCCTGCCAGTAACCCAGTAGGACAGAAGCAGAGTTGACTCTACACCCTCACCCCACCCCTTCCTGCAGCGCATGCCTGGATGTCCCCCACGCCCAACTGCTACTGGCATCCAGTGGCATCTTCCTGGCTGGACACAGAATGAGAGTTCTCGCATATTTAGGATACAGTTTTCTAAGTACAGGAAAACTGAAAACAGAACAAATAAAAAGTATAGATGTGAAAACAACAAAGTGGGAAGAGAGACCGTTGTGTTGTTTGACCAGCCCACTGTTCATTTCACTGGATGGAAATAGCAGCTAAATTCTCCTTTTAGGAACCCCTTTTCTCCCAGGCTCTGTGATTGATAGAAGAGAACCTCCCTCCTCTTCTCATTCTCCAAGGAGAATACATGACCCAAGCCTGGTCAATGAGATCATTCTGTCTTCCCAGCCTCAGTAATTGACTCTGAAGAAGCACATGATCCGGGCAACACATCCACTCCTAGCCAGTGGGGATCAAAGACAGCCACCAGCCACCATGACTGAAGCAGAGGGACAAGGGGAAGTGAGAGGGGATGTAAGAGGCCTCCCCTCCCACTCTCCCCAGTCACCCCTTACTCATTCTCCAGGATGGGCTCAACTGTTACTGCTTCCCAAGGCTTTGTGATTCTCCAGGCCCAGCTCCTGCTTCCTTGGCCTTCCCTTACGGCACCCCCCTGATTGCTGGCATCTACCTCTTCTGCCACCCAGTTATGAATTCCCCCAAAAGCAAGAATCTAGGCTGGGTGCAGTAGCTCACGCCTATAATCTCAGCACTTTGGGAGGCCAAGGCGGGCAGATCGCTTGAGGTCGGGAGTTCCAGACTGGCCTGGCCAACAAGGTGAAACCCCTTCTCTACTAAAAATACAAAAATTAGCCAGGTGTGGTGGTGGCCACCTGTAATCCCAGCTACTTGAGAGGCTGAGGCAGGAGAATCATTCGAACCCAGGAGGCGGAAGTTGCAGTGATCCGAGATCGCACCACTGCACTCCAGCCTGAGGAACAGAGTGGAGACTCCACCTCAAAAAAAAAAAATCTAAAGAATTTTGCGCTATTCATCTATACCCAGAATATAGCATGGTACTTATAGCACATGCATCCATCACTCTGCCAGGAAATGTTGTACATTCTGGAGATACAGCAGCAAAGAAGAGACAGTCCCTGTGCTGGTATAGCTTATATTCTGGTGGGAGACACAAACAGATACACAAGTACATAAATAAAATGTCACAGAGTGGTAAGGCCATGCAGGAAAAATAAAAGGATGGGAAATGAAAAGGGAAGTGGATGTGCTACTCCATAGAAGGTGGTCAGGGAAGATATTACTGAGAATACAGCAACTGAGCAGGGAGCTGAAGAAGCAAGTCCTGCGGGTGTCATGGGGATTGCGGTCTAGATTGGCATATGCAGAGGTCATGACGTAGGAATAGGTGGCCTGAGGAGGAACCAAGCAATCCGGTGTGGCTGGAGCAGAGTAGGAGAGAGAGATGCATAGGAGATGAGGTCAGAGGAGCTGCAGGGGGCCAGATAGTTCAGCCTTATAGACCATGGTGAGGACTCTAGCTTTTACTGTAACAGAGCTAGAAAGCCATTAGAGGGTTTTGACCAGAAGAATGGCATTATGTAAATTTTTTAAAAGGATCATCAGGCATGTGTGCAAGAAATAGACTACAGAAAGGCAAGGGTAGAAGCAGGAAGACCAATCTGAATGCTACTGTAATAATCCAGCTGCTACAGAAATAATGTTTGTGCATTTACTGGCACATGCTTATCATAGGTGCTCAACTGATATTTTCTTTTGCACATGAATGAGTAAATGAATGGTATCCCCATAGACGGTATCGGACTGTCAGGGAAGACAAAGAGCAGGGGCAGAGCAGCAGAAAAGTCCTACAGGCTTTCCCATCTTTAAAGGATAGGTGGTACATTGAGGTAACCATCCGATAATCATCCTCAGGTGATGTCCCCATGGGATAGGCATAAGACTTTGCTTGACCAAGCAAGTTGGGCAGGTCACTCATCTACCAGGTGTTCCCCTTCTAATAAGAATAACTGGGCCAGGTGCGGTGGCTCACACCTGTAATCCCAGCGCTCTGGGAGGCTGAGGCAGGTGTATCACGAGGTCAAGAGATCGAGACCATCCTGGCCAACATGGTGAAACCAAGTCTCTACTAAAAACACAAAAATTCGCTGGCATGATGGTGCACACCTGTAATCCCAGCTACTCAGGAGGCTGAGGCAGGAGAATCACTTTAACCCAGGAGGTGGAAGTTGCAGTGAGCCAAGATCATGCCACTGTACTCCGGCCTGGGGTTAGAGTGAGACTCTATCTTTAAAAAAAAAAAACAAAACTGTGTATTAGTTGGTGCAACATACTAAGTATTGGAGCAGCTGAGCCCCACTGGGAAGTCTCTGGTCACAATTCTGTGGTGCCACATCAAGCACACAGACACTGTCCCGTCAACCTCTCTTTACAAAGGTCACCTGAAGTTAGAGATCTAGACTAGAGGAGAGAGGACCAGCTGAAAGAATTGCTCTAAGGCATCCCCAGGGATGCCGATGGGAGAAGCAGCAGTCCTACCCGTTTTAGGCAAACTTCTAGAATGGCATTCCACATTTCCTGCCTTTCAATCTGTATGTGCCATGCATAATTCCCAAGACTGTGAATATAATAGAAGATTCCTACTCTTGCAAGTAGGTTATGTTATGTGACCTTAACTTGACTTTAAGATAGAGAGATAATGCAGGTGGGCCTGACCCTACCATAAAATCTGGGCATGTTCTCTGGCTGGTGCCAGCAGAGGAAATCAGAGGTTTGAAGCCTGAAGATTCAACACATTTTTGCGAACTTAATTGAGAGAGAGCTATGTGGCAAGGGTGCAGATGGACCTTTGGGCCGAGAACCAGCTGATGTCAGCAAGGAAATGAGGACATCAGTCCGTCAACCACAGAGACCTGAATTCAGCAGAGAATGAGGGTGAGCTTGAAACTGAATTTTCCCCTAGATCCCCCAGATGAGAACACTCATCCATTCTGAGCAGAAAACCCAGCCACACATACCTGTGCTTCTGACCTTCAGAACTGTGACCTGATAAAGGGATGGAGTTTTAAGTTGTTACGTTAGTAGTAACTTGTGTTAACAAAAGATCATGAGATCTTCAGAGGAAAAAGGGAGAGCTTCATTTTCCATAAAAATAATAATAAAAAAAAATGTGCAGGTTGGGGGAGGCACAGCCTTTAATTCAAGTGAAAGTGTGCCCTTCCAAGAACAAAGGAAGGGTCCGACTTCATCAGAAAAGCTTCCTGCCTCAGTTCTCAATCAAGTCTGTTTATGCAAATGAAGGATTCAGATGTGCTCAGTTCCAATTATTGGAAATAGTTGAGGCCTGATTGGGTGGTTTTCAAGCCTGAAACCAGAAGTCTCTGACAGATGTTTCTTCTAAACATTAGGGTTGGGTGACTGGGGGGAGGGGGCATTTGGGCCACAGGTTATCTTGTTTTGGTTACAGGGACTGTTCTGGCTCAGGGGTGGAAAGTGGGGTGTTTTTCAAGAGCTGCCTTTCCGAGAACACAGGAGTGTGTGACCTGTCTTCTCTCACCCTGTTATGGCCATTTGGTTCTGTTTTATAAATGTGGGTGTCTCTATCAGCCACAGGAAGCCCGCGTCGTCTGGAGAGCTTCGGGTCTTATTTACAGCTTTATTTCACGTTGGTGATGCAACAGTAAGAACCGAATATCCCACCTGCACAGCTGCACCCCCACTGGAGACCTTTCCAAGCCAAGCACAGCCCCAGGCTCTGGCACTTGATGACTACCAAAGAATTTGTGAACATGTTTTAAAACTACTACACCTTGAAATAGACCTCCCATGAAGGAAGCACTGTATGTATTTCAACCTGCTGAATTCTTATAAACCTTGCAGGGGAAATGCCCCCTAAACTCCTCTCTATAAATTAAATAAATAAGTAAATAAACAAACAAATAATAAATAAATAAATAAAGTGAAGCCTTGGAGAAACTGAGTATCCTGCCCAAAAATGTCAGAGAACTATTAGGTGTTGAGGGTGAGACCTGAATTCACCCTTAGCATGTAATAGTAGATGCTAACTCGCACTTAGCATCTACTATTAGATGTGTGCCTTCCAAGGTAATAGGAGTAATAATTGTGTGGATGTGTGTGTGCGCATGCAAGCACATGCATGGAGGTTTACAAGTTTGGGAAATATTTTTATACATCCCACTTTATTTGACCGGTTGCTCCACACTCACACACACTGTGTTGTGGTACAGGGATGGGGAAAATGGAGTTTTGTGGAAGCTTTGGCTCATAGTAAAGACCTGGAAGATAAGTGAAAATAAAAGACACCTTTCTGACTATGGTCAGTGTCCCTTGCCCTGGGCCACACTCTGAGCTCACTTCTCTGGCTGTGTTGTGTGTACTTTTTAAAAAGCAGGCCCATTATCAGAGCAGATGTAGAAAACCTATGCAGATGCCAGTCGATCCACGTCACTGCAAGTGTCTGGTGAACCAGCCAAAATGAAGGACAGTCTCATTAACCTCATAACAAATAATGGCAGGAAACAAAGATAAGGGTGAGCTGTGAAGGACAAGCCGAGAGGTACAGGAGAAAAGGAGGCCTGTTGGCAGAGCTTCTGTTTGGCTTTATAGTCACGAGGAATCCTGACACTGTGCAGCTACGTTTTGTTCAGGTTCATATTCATTTGTTCCACTTGGATCCCATCAGTGGAGACTCTATTGTTTGCAAAATAACATGGCACTTGTTCTGGTTTGAATCTGCCTCTGATGAGTAGAGATAAAAAAAAAAATCACTGTGTCTAATGAATATTCAACAGTTGATCTAAAGAGAGCTGGATATTGAATATACCTATCTCCTTTCCTCCCTCTCTCCTTTTCTCCTTGCCTCCTTCCCTCTCTCCTTTCTTTCCATCCTTTTATTCCTTCCTTTCTCCTTCCTTCCTCCCTCCTTCCCTCCCTCCTTTCCTTCCTTCCTTCTTTCCTACTTTCCTTCCTTCCTCCCTTTCTCCCTCCCTCCCTCCCTCCCTTCCTTCTTTCCTTCTCCTATTTTGCTCTGGATACTGTGGTAAATAGTAGAGATCAAAGCTTCTGTAATGAGAAGGCTAAGACTGTGAAAACAAACAAACAAAACAACACTGCCTTTTATACCTGAGGTCCATTTTTGAAATAAAATGTAAATGTCCAAGAGCTGCCATTTTTTTATTATTCAAAAAGAGAATATCTTTAGTTGAGCTCCATGGGAAAGAGTTATTTTCCCACCCTTTTAGAATTAGCAGGAGAGTTGGTGTTGCATTTTAACCACCCACCTTTTAATACTTTCAAGTACTTAACAAATGATAATAACTAGCTTTTTTTTTTTTTTTTTTTTTTTGAGACGGAGTCTCGCTCTGTGGCCCAGGCTGGAGGGCAGTGGCCGGATCTCAGCTCACTGCAAGCTCTGCCTCCCGGGTTCATGCCATTCTCCTGCCTCAGCCTCCCGAGTAGCTGGGACTACAGGCGCCCGCCACCTCGCCCGGCTAGTTTTTTTTTTTTTTTTTTGTATTTTTTAGTAGAGACGGGGTTTCACCATGTTAGCCAGGATGGTCTCGATCTCCTGACCTCATGATCCACCCGTTTCAGCCTCCCATAGTGCTGGGATTACAGGCTTGAGCCACCGCGCCCGGCCCAATAACTAGCATTTACATTGAGATTACTAACTGCCAGGCTCTGTTCTAAAAGCATTATAACTTCTGTTGACTTATTTAATCATCACAACACTTCATTTTCTATATGGAGAGACCAGGGTACAGAGAAATTAAAGGACTTGTCCATGTATCCATTCACAGCCATCCAGGCTGTATCCATTCACTCACCCATCCATCCATGCACAAGCATTTACATACACCATCACGAAGCATTGCTTCACAACAGGGATGCGTTCTGAAAAATATGTCCTTTGGTGATTTTGTTGCTGTGCAAACATGGTAGAGTCTATTTATACAAACCTAGATGTGATAGCCTATTACACCTATGGATGTAATAGACTATAGGGTATAGCCTATTGCTAGGCTACAGGGTACAGGGTACAGGGCATATCCTATTGCTCCTGGGCTACAAACTTGCACAGCATGTTACTGTACTGAATACTATAGGCAATGATAGCACAATGTTAAGTATTTGTATATCTAAACATATTTAAATACAAAAAGATATGCTAAAACCACAGTATGGTGATCTTTAAGAAAAAAA
Source organism: Macaca thibetana thibetana (assembly GCF_024542745.1). Lineage (NCBI taxonomy): Eukaryota > Metazoa > Chordata > Mammalia > Primates > Cercopithecidae > Macaca > Macaca thibetana. The sequence goes on along the minus strand of NC_065578.1, from coordinate 204,427,783 downwards.
AAATAGAGACAGGGTCTCACCATGTTGCCTAGGCTGGTCTTGAACTCCTGGGCTCAAGCGATCCTCCCGTCTCAGCCTCCCAAAGTGCTGGGGTTACAGGCATGAGCCACCATGCCCAGTCACCTCATATATATAGTCTGTCATTGGCCAAAACATCATTATGCAGTACATGATTGTCTACGTGTGTGTGTGTGTGTTTGATATTTGCTTCAAACCCAGGCATTTGGGCACCAGAATCTTTTCTCTCATCCTCTGCACTGTACTTCTGTTCACGGTTTCAGCTTTTTAACTTTTGTCCAGAAAACCGATTGAGTGCAATATCACAAAACAAGAAGGGTCACACGAGGACTGCAGACATGGTCCACTGGTTGCTCTTCCTTCTTCTAGGAAAACAAGAATTATATCGTGGTGTGATAAGAGTTCTAAAATAGTTCTTATAATAGCTATGAGAACAGAAATAATGGAGGACCCTCTCTGCCTAATTTTAATCTCATTCTCCCTAGGACTTTCTAGAATAATAATTACTATCACATATGTCCTCATACGAAAGCCAACTTGGAGAATCCTGGGTCAATCTGTGATCGAGTGGGCCAAGCAGACTGACCATCTCACCCGCAAGTCACTTTGGATGTGAGGCTGCAGGTCTTTGAAGGGACCCTGTCATTGTCCTTGAGCTGAAGCTGAATCGGCTACATCATGAAGTGTCTGTCTTCAGATGTAGATGTAAACTCAATGGTATTTATTCAAGGTGTGTTGTCTTGCCCTATAAATCCTCTGCAGGGGAAACTAATTGCTTTTTAACTTGGTCAGACCGCATCATCCCCAGCATTGTTTGCACAGTGCAGTGCGGGCAAAGTGGGCTGTGGTTTAAATGAGCTCTGTGTATCCCCACAGCAACATTGGCACCCCACACGGCCTCACTTGCCCTCTCGTGTATTCCTGTTTAAGAGAATGGTTTCAGCTCCATCTGCCCAACAAGGGGATAAATGTTTTGTGACTGAAAATTAAGGGAGAACTTTAGGAATCCTTTCTTTTTCCTTTCATTGTATATCATCAGTATTCCCAGAGAGGGCAATGTGCACTGACTCTTCTCCTGGGTCAAATTTCATCATCCTCTCTTAACACCATGTGTGGGCTCAAAACCTGTGGTGTGGATATGTGAAGCGTTAATTTGCATCTAACTAATAAATAACTTGGGGTATTTTAGGGCAGGTTCTGTTGTTCTCCCCCATGAACAACCTCTCACTGCTAGTGAAACAGGGATTCTAGATTTTTCATTTCTATCACCCCAGTGTGGACAGATAGAGAGATAGAATCAAGTGTGTGTCGCTTATATAATAACTTGTCCCTTTGTAAGATCCCAAACTCCTAACCCCTCCCCTTATTTCATAAGCAGAGTCCAAGCTGAGGCAAAAGCAGCATAAAGCATTGCTGGGAAGAGAAGAGAACTGGTGCCTCACACTGTTCACTGCCCCACGAACCCTTACATTTGAAGATCTAAGGATAGTTGGCTCCTGGGTGCCATGCTTGGAAGCAGCCTAGCAGGGTGCTAAGAATGTCTCCATACAACGTTAGTGCAGGAGAGTAGAGGTGATGGCATTGTTGTATGGGAGCACTAGGCCAATCTTTAACTTTCCTAGAGCTCCTGCTCCATATGGGGGAGATGCAAACTATTCTCATATGCCCAAGGGGACCACACTCCTCTCTGCCACAGGACCTTTGCACGTACTGTTTCTGTCACTTCAAAGGCTTTCTCCCATATCATCTTCCCCTAGATAACATATATGTGTCATTCCTGATCCCCCAGAACACACCAAGTGTTTCCTAGTGAACAGGTCTGTGCAAACCTACCCCTAAAGGCCAAGGGAGCTGAAAAGCCAAAGAAAGAGGCTGACAAATCCAGTTTCCCATCAAGAAGCATTTAATAGGGACTTAGGAACAGAAACCATGTCTCAGGTGGCTGCAAGATGTGATGGTGGATCCCTGCGTGTTACCCCCAGACCCAGGGCTTGTATAGTATAAGGAATTTGCCTAGGACAGGATTTATGGTAAATATGTGTTTACAGTAACATCAAAGTTTTCTTGACCTGAGAGCATCATTCACAGTAAGTAGGTGGAAGTAGAAATCTTAGAGGTATTCCTGAAACGAGTGTTAATCAGAAGCTGGCATGGCAGATGGATGAACATCCAAGATGGAGCTGCTGCTGCCTCCACACCAAGCTTCCTGTAGCCGCCTGAACTTCTAGTTCATTTACCTTATCATGATTGTAATTGAATGATGGGTTGTTCAAATGTATTTAATGACTTCCACTTCTGCTAAAATGAAAAAAGCTTCATGAGAGAGGAACTAAATCAGGTTTATTCACCACTCAATTCCCAGCATCTAGGTGTTCAATTAATGCTTGATAATTAAATGAATTTCTATACTCAGTAGTTTATTTTTCAGTGGAACATTTTTTAAACTCCTCCTTTGTGTTAAAGGTCTTTGGGGAAAAAATTACAAATGTAGAGTAGCAGTCTACTGCACATACTAGAATTTTGAACAGATATAATTGCAGTGTCAACAATCATACTGATCACCTCTACTAAGTACGGAGTGCTTATTAGGCATTTTTAGGTAATAAAAGATGTATATAACATCTTGCCCTAAAAATACTTATAATCTAATTTTAAAAACATGTCAATGCACATAACACAATTAGTTAATGATACAAGTAAAACCTGTGTAAAAATCAATACTATGGATACCTCACACCCACTAGGATGGTTACTATCAAAACAAACAAACAAAACCCAGAGAATAACAAGTGTTGATGAGGATATGGAGCAATTAGGACCCTTGTGCACTGAGTTAGATCTGCCTAAGGCTCATACATTGCAAGTGGTTGATACATTTTGCATCCCTTTAATGTAAAACACCTCCTTCATCTCATTTTTTTCCTTTACAATTTCTTTGTTAAAGAAACCAGTGGTTTGTCTTGTACAGTTTTCACAGCAGATACAAACACACAGTTTTTGGTGTTCATATCACCACGGCATTGTTTAGTTTGTCCCTCTGTTTCTGTATTTCTTCTAAACTGATCCAGTGACCTGCTCCTGAGCCTAAGAGCGCTGGTTGACTCTCCCTGATGTGTTGAGATACAAGTGAGGCTTGTAGAGTTTAATCATCCTCAAGTAGCAGCTTCTCCTTCTCTTATCATCTTTATCAAAAAAACTGAAAGTTTATCAGGCTCACTATCCTACATGCCACACACTGTGCTGAGCATGTACATGTATTATCTCATTCGACATTTCACAATAGTCTTATGAAATATCATAGTACAAATTTAACATTCATTTTGGCTGCCAAGCGTCTAAACCCTTTCCTATGTTTGGGGAATTGCCCACCTTATGAATAGGAGGCAGAGTTTGCTTCTTTCTGTGCCAGATAGCACATTTCCAGCCAGAGCAGAGCGACAAAGGGAGCCAAATTCCTTGTAATTGTTTGAGCCACGAATTACTCTCACCCAAAGCCAGCCCTGCCTCAGGGCGTATGAAATTATAAAGTCTTGGTATTGTTAGAGTCCTTGGCAATCAGAAAAAAAGTCTAACTGATAGGATGGAAAGATGCTTATGAAATAATGTGGAGTACACGAAACAGCATAGGATATTACATGTGCAATGTAATTACAAGTGTATAAAAATAAATTTAAAACAGTTGCATATAATCAGAAGAAAGTTATTAGAAAGAGTAATGGTCATGTGGGTGAATTGTGGGAAAATGAGTTAAATTTCATCATAGTACTTTTCTGTATGTAGCGTCTTCCAAATTATAAATAACGCTTTTGAAAATATGCACATATACACCCCCACTCCCACGCACACACACACAAAAAGACATGATGTCGTGGGATTCAGGCATGGCCAGGAATAAGGACACTCATGCCCTACACGTGCATTGTATCGGGTAAAGGAAGGACATCTTCTGGTCTGTTCTAATGCATAACTTGATTTGATTTCATTTCCCTATGTGACAACCGAGTGCTTTGCTGAAGTTCAAATGTATTGAGGCATCTTTAGATCCATTACCACTGTGGCTCAGTAATTGCCCTGAAAATGGCTGTCACTAAAGAAAAGGCATAGCCATAACCCTTTACATGGGCGCTGTGCACTGAATTGGGAAAGCAGCTGAAAGTCTGCATGTGGTACAGGAGATGCTGGGTGAGCTGAGAGGAGGCCTTCTGTCATGCACAGATATGCATGCACAGACTGCACCACACTCACAACTCTGCTTAAGATAAGTCGAGGGGAGGAAAGCTTCACTGCAAATACAGTTGGCTAAAGTTCTGAAGAAAGCAAGGGAGCAAGTCATGCAGTAATCTGAGGGAACAGTATTCCCAGAAAAAGGAATAGCAAATGCAAGGTCTTTGAGGTATATTTAAGGAATGGGAAGGAGGCTAGTATAGTTGGATCAGAGTGAGCTAAAGGGAGAGTAGTAGAAGAGGATTATAAAATATTGTGTACTTTTAGAAAAATTACCTTTAGCAGATTAAAATTTATTTTTTTTATTTATTTATTTTTAGATGGAGTCTTGCTCTGTTGCCCAGGCTGGAGTGCCATGGCGCCATCTCAGTTCACTGCAACCTCTGCCTCCCAGGTTCAAGCAATTCTCCGGCCTCAGCCTCCTGAGTAGCTGGGATTATAGGTGGCTGCCTCCATGCCTGACTGATTTTTGTATTTTTAATAGTGATGGGGTTTCACCATGTTGGCCAGGCCTCTCTCGAACTCCTGACCTCAAGTGATCCACCTACCTCACCTCCCGAAGTGTTGGGATTACAGGCATGAGCCACCGCGCTCAACCCCAAATTAAAATTTAAAACAGAAATGCAATCCCATATAACTATGCTTTTCACAAAATGATTGCAAAATTATTCAAAATTTAATTTATAGCTTACTATGGGTGCATTAGTCAGGGTTCTCCTGAGAAGCAGAACTGATAGGATGGGGAGAGAGAAAGAGAGAGATTTGCTTTAAGAAATTGGCTCGCACAAAATCTGCAGAGTAGACCGTTAGGCTAGATAATTTATTCTTGAACGAGGAGCTAAGTCTTCATTCTATTCAGGCTTTCAACTGATTGAATGAGGCCCACCCGCATTATGAAGGGCAGTCTGTTTTACTCAAAGTCCACCAATTTAAATGTCAATCTCATCCAAAAACACCCACACCAAAGCATTTAGGAAAACGTTTGGCTAAATATCTGAGCACCTTGGCCCAGCCAAGTTGACACATACAATTAACTATCACTATGGGTGATGTGATCTGGTACCGATTTTAAGTAGCTTGTTCTGAGTTTAAGTTGTATGATATCTGTCTTCATCTTCAGTTCCTGTCATTGTGTGATTGCTGTGATTGTGTGTCAGGAGAGCATTTGAGGTCAGAACCAGATGGCCTTTCTGCTCTCTTGTGTAAAGGGCCCTTCACTCACTCACACGTCCATGGACAGACGCTCTCACTCACTCTCGCTGAGGGGCCTGCCCAGGTGAAGGAGCTTAGCCAGTGCTCTGCCTCTGTGGCCTTGAAAAACCTCTCACTGCCACACAGGTTCCTTCAAGTCCATTTCCTGTCTTAAGAAAGTCTCTCTATTTAAAGATGACTCCATTAATAGTCTTGCCTTCTGTGCCGGATATAGTTTGATCAGAGAAACTGAGCCTCTCTGGGCGAGAGAGTCAGGCTTTTATCATAAGGTTCACCCTTACACAGTTATGGGAGCTGGTGGGGCCAGCTTGCTTCTTGTGTCCAGTGTGGAGCCTGCTGTCCCTGAAGGTCTGTCAAACTGCAGCTGGGAAGGGAAACTGTTAGAGACAATGGGGACAAGCACAGACTGGAGCCTGTTTCACACCATCTCCTGCCTCAGTGATGGGGGTGGCCTTTGGAAGATGCTGGCACCTTTGCCTCAAAGCTGCACACAGAGGTCCGGGGCCTGGAGGAGCCGAAGGAGGAGCCAAGAGTCCAAGTGTCCCCACAGCAACAAGAGAGCTGGTTGGTTGATCAGCAAAGACATGCAGAGCTGCCCCAGGCCCCTGGATTGAACTGGCTCTCCAAGGGCAAAACACAAAGCTGCTCCTCTACTGCTGCCTTTAAGTCTTACACAAGATGCTTCCTGTGGCCAAAGCTAACCCAGAAGTACCACGGAGGGAATTCTGGAAAATGTAACTCCACCTTCATTAGGTTGAGACAGTCCAAAGTCATCATAGCCTGCCCAGCATCTAGGTGGCTTCCGCATACAGTGCACTTAACGAAACTGAATCTCCAAGTAACGATGATAGTGACATCATTCTTCTGCCCAGAATGATGCAGCAATTCCTTGTACAAAGGAAACAAACTTGCTAACCCTCCTCCCCCAAAAAGATAAAAAGTCCTTTTATCCATCTCTACTAAAAACACAAAAATTAGCTGGGTGTCTGGGTGTGGTGGCACACGCATGTAATCCCAGCTACTCGGGAGCTTACTATGAATGCATTAGTCAGAGTTCTCCTGAGAAGCAGAACTGATAGGATTGGGGGAGAGAGAGAGAGTGACCCCACTTCCTACAGGGCAGCACAAAGAGGATCATGTGACACATGTACACACATTGGATTCCATTACAGGAACAGAACCCTGAGTTTTGGGAACCTGAGTCTTTTATAATGGGCAGTAAGCGTATCTGCCCCTTGCTCCAGAAGCAGGCATCATTATTATTATACTGTACAGTACACATGCCTAACTTTTGCTCTGGAGGGAGACACTGTGTCTTTCCTCCAAGCCTAGTCACTATACAAACTTCCTTGAAAAGATGGTTCAGAACAAAGGCAGTCAGTTCTTCTACTTGCAAGGCCTGTAGAAATATGAAAAAAAAACCCAAGTTATTTCCCAACAGTTGTTGCTTTCTCTTCACCAGGGAAAAATCAGCATGATATTACCAATGTAATGGGCCAGCGTGATGTCCTGTGGAATGGAAAGTTGATAAAGTTCCCCAAGGACTAAAATATGACACAGGACTGGAGAGTGGATATAGCTCTGAGACAGGATAGTGAAGCCATGTTTCTGACCTTGCTAGTTGAAAGAAAATGGCTTTATATGGTCCTTGATAACAGGTGTAGAGAAAAAAGCATTTGTCAGATCAATGGCTGTATACACTTGCTAGGGAAGTATTGATTTGATATGGCAAGAAAAATACACTTGGAATAATACCTGCAGTTGAAGTCATGGTATAATGAGATTTGCAATAATCACTGTCGTTCTCACAGATTCATCTGTTTTCTGTACAGGCCAAATAGGTGAGTGGAATGGAACATGATCGGAATCACTATCTTCCACCTTTCAAGTCCTTGATTAGGTGGCACGAATCTTTAAAATTCCTTCAGGAATGTAGCTGCTATCAGTTGACTACTTGCTATGTAGAGGCAGCTTTAGTGGCTGTCTCTTGGTCTTTCCTACCATAGCATCTCCACTTCACAGGTCAGGAAACCCATGTCAGGGTTTTGCCAGTTGCAGAGTATGCGTATCCCAATTTTGCAGTCCGAACTGGGGAAATCACCAAAGGATGGGTCTGATCAAGTCTATGATGAAATGGACTTACATAAAATTGTAATTGACCACCTGACCTTCACAAGCCCCTCTTCTTACGAGTGGTGCTTTTGCTCTAGAAATTAATTTCCATTTAGAGCCCGTGTTCAGTAATCCCTGAAAGGTTTGATTATTTACCCTTCCTCAACACATAGTCACTCTTGTAAATGGCCCTAGGTTCTTTTGGAGGACGCTAGGAGGGAGATTAAGTGTAAACTTCTGCCATAAAGCAGAACTTCCTCCAGAGGTCTTGGCCTCTCTTTCATTCAAGGAGTTCTGTTTGGCCTGGGACTAGGGAAAGGTAAGAGAAGGACTCTTGTACCCAACTTAAGGAGATGATTACTGTTGGGTCATGCAAGTGCATGACCCTGCCTGTGGGCACCTACATGACCCTGGAAGTGGGTGCCTTCTGAAGTTTTGCACCCCAGGTGCCTTCTTGCCTCACTCTAGTCCAGGCCCTGAATTGACTTGAGTCTGACAGTTAGACGAGAAGCTGCAACCGTCTATTGTGGTGACCCAATTTAGACTTCTATTCCCCAGATGTAAAGCTTTCTTGCCTATACAGATGAAGACTTCAGTAAGCTGCTCAACTACTTCAGTTTCAAGGACACCACGATCAACACCAAAGACACTGCAGGTCAAACTACTCTGGTGGCTGCTTGGGCCCTGCTCCCCATTACCACACATCCTCGTCTGAGATTCAGAGCTTCAGTTTGACTCCCCGGTCCACCAGGATCCCATCATCCTCAGTGAATTCAGGGAATCCATTTCCATCACAACAGTTCCCACTGTCATTCTGGTCTAAAGAACATTTCACCACCACCTCCTCTGTGTCTAACCACCAAGTGTCAAGAAATAGTCATTTTAGCAAGTCCACTACCCGGACAGGCCGGGAAAGACAGACACAGGGTCTACAAACCATTATATTTTGTGTAAGTAGAATGGCTCGTCTTTGTCCCAGAGTGCCCACTTGTAGAACAAGTCAAGTTTACAGCTCAGCAGTGTACCCTACAAATATTTGACACAAAGAGCACCGTCTCATTTACAATTGATGGCGGCTGTGTGTGATTGTTCTGCCTGCTGCCTGCTACTGTCACTCTGCTTTGCAGAGGCTCTGCCTATACATGCAATCCATGCCTGGCTGGGTTAGGGAACACCTTATGTGCCTATGATGACAACCTTTGTCTCAGGACTAGTTGGCAAGACAATAAATTAATACCAACCCATAGTTGGTTCAGAGCCAGGACTAGTCTTGGGTATACCTTAGGGAGCCCATTTGTGTAAACCTCCCTACAAAAACGAAAGAAAACAAAAGTAGGAAGAAGGGATGTAGGCAGACGTTGCGTGGGGTTTAGAAATAAAGAGCTCCATGAGTTTATTTCAAATTACTTTTCAAAACCACTTTTACACCAAGGAATATGGCAGAAATTTTCCCTTTTGCTCTAATCTCAGTTCTTTTGGGGTGAGGTAAACATTCTCAAGTTTCCTTTCCACATTATAAAGGGTAACTTAGTTCTCCTCTATGTCAGAAGGTTTGAATCGTTCCAGTGGTCTCTGGGTTCAAGAGTATCTAGGCATCTGTGTAGGTTTATATGGCTATAAATTACTTTTAAGCTACCGATGAACTTTAAGCCTTGAGCCCTTTCTAGGAAACTGAAACACTTTACTAAATTACCTCACAGTCTCCTCCTGTAATTAAAAAACAATGACTTATAATTAATGCTTTTCTTGCTTTATTTAAAACATGTTTTGTTAAATTGCAAACTCAGAACATGCACATTTTGCCTATCTACTAGGTTTTACAAATAAGCAGTAGTTTAATTATACAAAGACACAATTTTAAGTTAGAAAGCAAATTAATCCTTCTTTTCTTTCTATCTCTTTGAGAGAGGCTATTTTCCTTCTTCCTGCTCCCCTTAATTCATTTCCTTTGAAGCTCTTTTTTCTCTGCCCAGTTGCTTTCATAATAACTCTAGTCTTTGGGATTTGGGGAGAAGTTTTAAACAGATAGGCAACTTTTACAATACCTGTTTCTCTTTAGCTTATTATGGTTTCTATTTTGGAACCAGATGCTTCTAACATTGCTTGGGAAAATGCGTTTATTATGCATTGGGCTGTATGCTTAATGCGTTACAGGCATTATCTCAGTTGATCCACATAGCGATGCTACTGAGATAGCCACTTTTTAAAATAAAGATACCTACCCTTCCATTAGTTTTGACAAATGCATATTGATACAGCATTTTTATCACCCAGGAATGTTTCCTTGTACCCCTTCTTAGACAATCCCTCATCACACACACCCCGAACAGCCCCTGTTCTGATTTTTATCAAAATAGTTTTGTTTTGCCTATTAGGGAATGTCAGGTGGTATACACTTGTGTGTATGTTTGTTTGTTTCCACTTATAACATCTTTCTTATTAATCTGTGTTGTTTTTGTGTGAGTTACAGGCTGGAGAGCCCATCTAAATGCCAAAGGCTTCTACAGAATGGTGAAGTCTCCTATCTCTTAATTCCTCATTGAATTGATGGTTCAGAGATTACTACAAAGGATCAGTCAGAAAATGCAGAGCAGACAGCATGGATCTGTTAAACTGACATAAGTTCGTCAGGCACAGAGGTTCACACCTGTAATCGCAGCACTTTGGAAGGCTGAGGTGGGTGGATCACTTGAGGTCAGGGGTTCGAGACCAGCCTGGCCAACATGGTGAAACCCTGTCTCTACTAAAAATATAAAAATTAGCCAGGCATGTAGCATGCGCCTATAATCCCAGCTACTCAGGATGCTGAGGCACAAGAATCACTTGGACCTGGGAGGTGGAAGTTACAGTGAACTGAGATTGTACCACTGCACTCCAGCCTGGGCGACAGAGTGAGATTCTGTCTCAGTAATAATAATAATAATCTGAGGTAAGTCACTGAAAAGGGTGACTTTTTAAGTAAAAAAATATATTTTCTTCTTCCTTTTTATGTGTAACTCATATCTGGATTCCCAGGGACTTTTATTAAATGTTGTATATTTAATTAAATCACATATAACATGAAATTACAAATGCAATAAAAATTACAATAATTTCCAGACACCGCACTTTCAGCTTACTCCCTCTTCACATGGGATAGATTCTGTCCATTTTTATTTGGCCACCTGTTTCTGAGGATCCACACCAGAAGCCAGTTCTCTGCGCTTCCACGTTAACACCAGTGAATGTTTGGAAGGTGCATGGTGAACGCTGCTGGGATGAAGAAGTGCTGGGTATTGCAGGGGCACTTGGTACAGCATCTTCCTTGTCAAGTTTGATTCCATTTGCTTAATGGCACAATTATAGCACTGCTAGATGACAGAAAAGCTGTGTGCTGTTAGAAGACTCTTGTACCACCATGTTTCTCAAACTGGATACCTATATCTTTAAGGGAGCACACAGGAAAGAACAGCTAACAAATCAAGCACTTATCATATGCCAGGTTCTGCTCAATACACTACAACATGTATTAACTCACATGTCCTCGTGTGAGGAGGTGGGTCCTGTTATTACCTCTCTGTACACTCAAGGGGAGAGACCACTGTCTATCTGCCACCGGTTTCAAGTCATTGATCCTGGGCTCTCCCTCCTGCATTTCTACATAGCAAAGGGAGCTCTTGGTTTTGACACACTGCCTAGTCTGGCTGTATCACTAGGACTCAGGATAAGAGCTATTTGTAGTGGCACTCTAAAACCTTGACCTTCAATGTCCCACAGTAAATTCCTGATTAAGTTTCAAGCAAAGAGTTTGGTTTAAAAAAATCATTTAAAGAATTTATGCTGCACATTAGCTTAGTTCAGCTTGGACAGTACATTAATTGTGCCCTTATCACATTTCCCCTCTCCTGTCACAAACTTTGCTGATTGTTCACCTTTTACTCTTGGTTCCTGTATGAACTCCTTGAGCCTTGTCACCTCCATGTATCTCAAGTTTCTTCACCTGTAAAATGAGAAAACCTTTGCTCCTCTGTGAGTCTGCAAAGGCTTTACCGGGATGCAGTCATTTCTTTAAAATGCTGAGAGAGACTAATGTGCCCAGTGAGTGTTAAATGGCAGGTCACTCTGAGCTTGTTGCAACGAGGCACTTATAACTCTCTGTTAGTGCCCCGGTCCCCTCGTGAGAGCCAAAACTCTTGATGTTCTCATACGGCCTTCAGCAACTGACCTCTGCTCTTCTCCATGGTGTCATTTTTGGCTCCATCCTCTGAAACAGCATTTGGACTTTTACAACAGGACTGCCAAGCCTCCAGGTGTTTCCTATGCAAGCCCGAGTGGTCAGAATGCCCTCTGCTCTGTCCACCCTTGCCTGACCACCTCCTGCTCTGCTCACTCAGGTTCAGCTTTGACATCACCTCCTGGGATACTGATATGGTTTGACTGTGCCCCCACCCAAATCTCATCTTGAATTCCCATGTGTTGTGGGAGGGACCTGGTGGGAGGTAATTGAATCATGAGGGCAAGTCTTTCCCCTGCTGTTCTCATGAGAGTGAATAAGTCTCACGAGATCTCATGGTTTTAAAAAGAGGAGTTCCCCTGCACATGCTCTCTCTCTCTTTGCCTGCTGCCATCCAAGACGTGACTTGCTCCTCCTTGCCTTCCACCACAATTGTGAGGCTTCCCCAGCCACGTGGAATTGTAAGTCCAATTAAACTGCTTTCTTTTGTAAATTGCCCCATCTCCGGTATGTCTTTATCAGCAGCATGAAAACAGACTAATACAGATACCTTCTTTACACCCCAAGTCAGGAACCAGAGCCCCCCTCCTGTGTCCTTCCTTTTATCACTGCACATCACTATCATCATAACCTCTTACATCACTATCATCATAAGCTCTTTGCTTCCCTCTATCCCTTCACTTCACTATGCATTCCAATGTTTTTATTATTGAATCTCCTGCACCTAGGACAGTGCTTGACACATAGCTAGTGTTCAATAAAGAAAGAAATAAATGAGTGAATGTAAGTTTGGGAAAGGGTAGGTTCTTGCTGGTTCTCCCAAGAGAAAAAAAGTCAAAAGCTCCATAAATGTCCATTTTTGTGAACCTGGAAAATTATTTGGAAGAGAATAATTTATTATTCTCTTCTATTTATTATTCTCTTCTCTACTATTATTTGGAGGATCAGGCCTGGAGCCAAGAGAACCTGAATCATAACCTTGATGGGATTTAAACCTGGGAATCATGTGGATTTTTTTCTGAGTGACAAGGAAGAGTGAGTGGAGATCCATTGTCTAGGTGTTGCTATGGGCAGCAGGTTATTAGTTAGAAAATCCATGCAGTCACGTATGTGAATGTGAAAAATTGTGAGCCTTGCTGCCACCTAAGAATAAGACCATCCCATCATTAATCATGTTGTTTTCATTTGCACGGGATCCCATCACAAAGGAGTTAATGTCTGTGGCAGTCAGGTGGCTCTTAACTCCTTAAGAAGAGTAATAAGGCCTTACTTTTTCACAGACAAGGATGTGACACAGAAACTAATACCATCCAGTAAAGTCCAAACCAACTGCTTCCCACTAGAGAAGCTTCTCCTCTTCAGGAAAGCTTTACCCGGCCAGGCCAGACTCTTTCTCCCTGGACCCATGGCAAATACAGACTGTTCATTTAGTGAATCACTCTCCCTCTTCTGTTCTCTTCTTGAAATATTTTTTCATCCTTCACACTTTAATTCCTAATATGTTTAGGTTCTGTCTAGCTCCTAGGTGATAAGAGAGTGGATTTATAATTATAATCCCCCCAGGAGAGCAAACATTGCCCAGTCTTTTGCTTCTTGACCAAGGGAGGTGCTTAATGAAATATTTGTTGATCTCACCATTGATTCCTTTCTCAGTCTCAGCACACGTGTCACAATAGACAGTCGCTTTTCATCTCGCATTTGACTTTCTAATAATCCTTTCTTAAAGTGAGTCCATTTGCTCATGTGAAGTGCGGAGACCTGGTCAGGCATGAAGAATACAGCTTTTCCTACTGCCTTTCCAGGCTCTGGCCACGGGCCCTGCCCGAATGGCCCTCTGTCATCATGCCCCGCCAGCTCACTTCAAAGCAGTCTGGCTTTTGAACAATAGGCACAATAGGGCTAACAGAACAACCCTGCAATGTAGTTGAACATAAATGCATACGAAAATGAGACACAGCTTCTCTCACTCACCATGGCATAGTGCTTTGGGGGCCTCTGGTGAGCTTGAAGAAACCCCAAGCCCCTTTCTTAGAGCTTTCATGTGCCACTGTAACAAATGCACAGGAGGACATTGCACCCTGGTTCATTTAAGCCTTCCTGTTTAATTTGAGCAAAACTCTCCTTACAGGATAATTAAACAATAACCACATCACAGGGAGATCTTAAAGTAGCAACAAACATCTGCTGCAAGTATAGTGACAAGCATATGGCCCTAATGGCCCGCAGCCCCCACTGAAGAAGTGCAGATGTCTGTATAAAGGATGAAGTTTGTTTATAAGGTGCTTTTGGTATGAACTTTTTCTTTGGCTCTTGTTAAATGGAGAACGTAGCAACCTATTGAAAATAAGGCATTTTGTCTCCACCCTGTAGAGCCAAATTGCTTCCTTGCTCTTCTGACTTCCTGACTGCTGAAGGAAGTCTTGGTCTATCTCAGGTAGTTAGTAAAGCATTGTCAGAATGGCCAATGGTGCATTAACCAGACCTATTTTTCCTAGTGGTCAGTGCAGTCTTTAAACACAAAGCTGGGTGTTCAGAGACATGAACGCTAGTCCTGCTTCTGCACTGCCACGGTTAGCTGTGTGGTCCCAGGTAAGTCGCTACCCTGACTGCATGTGATTTTGCATCTATAGAATCAGCAGTGGTCTCTTCCAGATGTCTCATCTGGCACTTCTCTCTCATGCATTTCTCTGGGCTAGTAAATCTTAGCAAATTTCACTCTCCCTGACATCCCCATGAGATGGCCTCTATTCATTGGGTGATAATGGAGGGCTCTAATAATTATCTGGGGAATACTGTCAATGCATTATAAATCACCAGAGAGGCTTCATCAGGCTCGAAAGTGGATCTTTGCTAGCTCCGAAAAGTCCATTTTTATTTTCTGGCTTAAAGACCTTCCCAAGATATTTTCCAAGTATACATTTCCCTTGAGTGGTGTGGTCTCTGGGACGTTCAGGTACGACATAATCAGATGTCACAGAAATGTTAGGTCGTTCCAATTCACTGCAGTTCATCTTTGCAATTGTTGCAGGGCATGGCCCAGAAATACAGAAATGAATGAAGCAGAAGAATTTTCAGTCTCATCCTCTCTATCCTTGCTCGTGCAGACTCAGTCAGGCGGATAACTCTGTGACCTCTCACCCTGGACACTCTTGATATCCACATCACTGGGGTAAAGGCATCTCCATCTATTGTCTTGAACCAAGGATGAAAATGTTTCAAATCTTCACCCCTTCCTGATTCCAGAGGGGTCTTTTAATGGCCTAAGCAATGCCATTAAACAAACAGTCCCCATCAACATGGAAGATGGTGATTTGTGGTCAGTTTTCAGTTCATTACAACAAATGCCAAGGCCCACTCCTTGCATTGACAGACACCCAGGAAGAGTCTTCAGGGCCTATAGATGAGATCAAGATGAAAATGACTTTGAGATCAAAGTCTCCTTTGCTGCAGTGCACTGTAGGGCTTCTGAGTCCGGCCAGGCAGTGAAGGAAGAGGTCACCACACAGCACCTGGCTCCTCCTGCCTTTCTGAACAGGGTTTTGATTTGTTGAACAGTTTAGGAAGTAAACACGGCTTTGCTTAAGACCGCCAGCTTCCAGAGACTGAAACGGTAGATGTAACTTAGCCCAAAAGACAAAGAAAAAGAAAGCAAGATAGCACACCCTTGGGTCGGTTTCTGGCAAGCGCTAACCACGTCGATGCATAAAACTATATCTGTTCCTGACTTAGCAAAGTGACAACAGTGTCACAGAATCTGATCTCGTCATTAGCAGCTGCCCCTCTTTTGGAAGAGCAGTCCTTCACCTCTACTGCAAGTTCACAATAAAATGCCATCTTCCCTCCCTTTAC
This sequence comes from Macaca thibetana thibetana, assembly GCF_024542745.1. NCBI lineage: Eukaryota > Metazoa > Chordata > Mammalia > Primates > Cercopithecidae > Macaca > Macaca thibetana. The sequence goes on along the minus strand of NC_065578.1, from coordinate 204,412,155 downwards.
AGCCACAGCAGGGATGTGAGCTACCAACTCAGCTGCACCTAGTATCCCTTGGGTTGAGAGGAGCACTGACATGTCCTTACTCACCCTTGTTCCCAACCCACAGTCCACTTTCAGAGGATGATTAAAGCTGAGTGAGAGTGAATCAGGATCTCTCCAGAAGCCAAGGATCTGAAGTAGCAATTAACTGAATGGGACCAGAAGAGTGATCTGGAAGAGTTAATGAGTATTCAACATTGCTGGGCTCTACTTCCTGGTTCAGCCTTCCAGGCGGGGAGAATGAATCTGACCCAAGATTTGTCGAGTGCTTAAACATGGCATTATTCGAAATAAAAGTTCCCCCATCATCCTCTTATTGCCAAGGAAGACACTGATTTTTCAAGAAACAATAGCTAATATGCTTGCATACAGTGCAAATAGAATGTGTGACCAATCACTGGACTGACAGATTTTGCCATCTTTGTGCCAAAAGATGAATTCATTTGGTCAATTAAGCCTGTAACCAATCAAAACAAGAAACTTTTGAAAATCAAACTGTTTACTTTACTAAGTGATATGGTTTTGCTGTGTCCCCACCCAAATCTCAACTGGAATTGTATCTCCCAGAATTCTCATGTGTTGTTGGGTGGTACCCAGAGGGAGATAATTGAATTATGGGGGCCAGTCTTTCCCATGCTATTCTCATGATAGTGAATAAGTTTCACAAGATCTGATGGGTTTATCAGGGCTTTCTGCTTTTGCTTCTTCCTCATTGTCTCTTGCCACCACCATGTAAGAAGTGCCTTTCACCTCCCACCATGATTCTGAGGCCTCCCCAGCCATGTGGAACTATAAGTCCAATTAAACCTCTTTTTCTTCCCAGTCTTGGTTTGTCTTTATCAGCAGCATGAAAATTGACTAATACACTGTCATCAGGCATATTTATTCAAAATAATCAAATTACTGTTCCTGAATAGACACATATAAGATTCCTTTGAGAATTAGCAAACTCATACCTCAATATTGCCAGTAAAATTCTAAATTCTCAAAGTAAAGGTCCATATTTTTTGCTGCATTTTTAACCCTCACATAGCATAGTAGGAGATGTGTGGTACATTGTCTTAAAATGCTTCTTACTTCCTAAAAAATTAAGTCATTAATCTAAAGATTTTACCACAATATTTTATACCCAGAAAAAAACCCTAAAACTGTATCTGGATTTTATTGCAGGAAAAGTAGGCCAGATGCAGTGGCTCATGCCTGTAATTGCAGCACTTTGGGAGGCTGACTAAGCCAGGAGTATTGCTTGAGTCCAGAAGTTTGTGACTAGCTTAGGCAACATAGTGAGACCTTGTCTCTACAAAAATTTCTTTAAAAAAAATTAGCAAGTCATGGTGGTGCACACATATGTACTCCCAGCTACTTGGGAGGCTGAAGCAGGAGGTTGAGGCTCGAGTGAAATATGTTGGTGCCACTGCCCTCTATCCTGGGTGACAGGGTAAGACCCTGTCTCTAAAAAACAAGAGAGAGAGAGAGAGGTAAGTGGCAAGTAATTGTCGATTTTTACCACATCACCCCTCCTTTCCTTCAACTCTGTGAATACGTAATAATTCTCCCTTGCTAGTTTCCTATGCCTTTGAAAAACAGTATTATTTTATAATGTAATTGACACTGCCATGGACTGAATTATATCCCCCCAATATATTGAAACCTTCACCCTAATGTGATTGTAGTTTGAGATAGGGCCTTTAGGAGGTAATTAAGGTTAAATGAGGTCACAAGGGTAGGTCTCTAATCACACAAGATCGGTGGCCTTATAAGAGGAAGAGAAAGATCTCTGTCTCCAAGTACACTCAAAGGAAAGACCATCTAAGGACACCATGAGAAGGTGGCAATCTAGAAGCCAGGAAGAGAGCCCTCACCAGAAACCAAACAATGCTGGATTTTGATCATAGATTTTCAGCCTCCAGAACTATGCAAAATAAATGTCTGTTGTTTAAGGCACTCAATCTATGACATTTTATTATGGAAGCTCAAATAGATTAATACAGGCAACTTTATTGGAAACATTATAAATCTTTCTTTTTTCCCTCAAAAGATAAATAGCTTCAATCATGAAATAGAAACCTTGTGACAAGAAGCATATCTCCTTCTCCCCTTTCTCATGTTAGGCAGCCCATTAGGGAATGCGAACATGAGTCATTATATTGAGTCTGGTAATGAGTATTTTCTCCTTTCCTTTCTCTTCCAATGAAACAACATTTCTTGTGGTCCCAACCATTCACAAAAAAAATATAAAAGGAGGCCAACTACAAACACAAATCATACAAGCAACTGTAGTCAACAATATCAATCTTTCACTCAAATGTATGCCAACATAATGTTGGAGCAATACACATGGCGATGACCCATTGCTGAGGATACTATTTATAGGAAGTTTCAACACTTTGAGCCTCAAACACTAACATGGCCAAGGCAGCAGCTTTCAAAATCAAGCTCATTGAGTTTTTCTTAAAATAACAGAAAGAAATCCCAAGATGGCAAAAACAGGCACATCTGTCAGTGCAGCAATTCCTTAAAATAAATCCCTCTCTCTCTCTCTCTGGATATATATATTTATGTACATATATGATATATAGAGATATATATACGATATATATATATACACACACACACACACACACATTATCTTTGGATTTGCTACTTGCATTATCATGTCCCTTTGGAGTAATGACATATTTTTTTCTTCTCAATATACAAGAAATGTTGTTTCATTGGAACTCTGGAGAACTCACACATACATCATGCCCATGACCATCTACGCTATCCATGAGTAAGGCTGGACCTATCATTGATTATTGTCATCATTAGCTCTATTTGGTAAGACTAATTCTGCTCATTTATTCTTTCAATAATTTTGATACCTACTATGTGCTGGGAAAACTGCTAGAGGCTGCAAGGCTTTTGTACAAACAAAAACAGCTACCCATCTTTTGGAGCCTCAATCTTAATCTATTAGTGAAAGGCACATCTTAGTTCATAGGGCTTTAATGATTCTTTTTAAAGATGAGCTATGAAATTTATTCAAATCCTCTGCTAAAAAAAGTTTTATATACTCATTAAGGAAGAGATGACAAGGAGATTTCAACTCAAACCCACTCTCTGATGAAATTATTGTGGCTGCTTGGACCACTCCCATAAGCTGCGGAGGGAAAGAGCCCCATTTGTGGCAGCTGCCTTGGGCATGTAGGAGGCTGGAAGTCCAAAATCAATGTGTTGGCAGCCCTTCTGAGGGCTGTGGGGAAGAATTCGTTCCATGTTTCTCTCCTGGCTTCTGCTGGTTTTCCGGCAATTTTTGTCATCTTTTGGCTTGTAGATGCATCACTCTGATCTCTGTCCTCATTTTCACATGGTCTTCTCTTTGCACCTGTGTGTGTGTCTCTGTGTCCAAATTTCCACCTTTTTATAAGGACACCAGTTATATTGGATTAGGGCCCACCCTAATGACCTCCTCTGAACTAATGATGTCTACAACAACCCCATTTTCTGATAAGCTCACATTTTAAGGCCCTGAGGGTTAGGACTCCAACATATAAATTTTAAAAGGAGACACCATTCAGTCCATAACAATTGCATTGTACCATTGTCCCTAAGGTACATTCAATAAGTAAGGAGGTAGAACAAGGAAAGGAGTTAAAGCTCCACACATGGTCCAGCTAGGGCAAAGGGGAGCTCTCTGTTGTCTCTTCAGATTCTTTGTTGGAAATAATTTCCTTATGGTTTTGATTTTCCAGAGATAAGTGCTATCTGAAAACTCAAATCTTTCCCTAGATCTTTTCTTTAGAGATATTATCCACAGAAAGCCTGAACTGTGTAGGTTAGGCCAGCTCTGCTCTCAGTCTTAGAAAGAAACCCTTTCCCACTCCTTTCCTGGAAATGCTCTTCCTAATGTTTGCCTTTAGTTGATCAACAGAACTGTGATGGGGTGGAAAAAGGTGCCAGCAGGGCACTGGATGTCCTAGGCAGTGCAAAAGAATAAGGATAAAGTAAATAAAGGTTTAGAGATTGGGAAGAAACAAATATGTCATTGCTCACAAGGAACATGATAATGCATGTAGGAAATCCAAAGATAATTTTCACTAAAATATTAGAATTGAAAGAGAATTTAGCAAGGCCACTGGATATAAAATCAATTGCACATACCCAGAGTAACAGAGATGCACCTGAAAGACCTTAAATAACTTTAATCGAAAACAAATAACACACACACACACACACACATATCAATTGTAGTTCTATATAACTGAAGTAAACAATTAAACTGAAAAGAAAAACCTTAAAAAGATATCATTTATAACAGTATCAAAGCATCGCGTACAAAGGAATAAATTTAATGATAGATTTACATAACTTTTATCAAGGAAAATCATATTATCTTAGTTCATTTGTGTTGCTACAAAGGAATACTTGAGACTGAGTAATTTACAAATAAAAGAGGTTTATTTGGCTCACTGTTCTGCAGTCTGTACAAGAAGCATGATGTCAGCATCTGCCTCTGATGAGGGCCTCAGGGAGCTGCCACTCTTGGAGCAATGTGAAGGGGAGCCACCCATTACCTGGAGAGACAGGGAAGAAGAGAAGGAGAAAAGAGATGCCAGGTTCTTTTTAACAATCAGTTGTCACAGCAACTGAGTGAGAACTCACTCACTCCTGCTATAGTGGCACCAAGTCATTCATGAAGGATCCACCCCAATGACCCAAACACCTGTCACCTAGGCCCCACCTCCAACACTGGGGATCAAATTTCAACATGAGACTTGGTGAGGCCAAATAAACTATATTCAAATCATAGCATACACATTAAGAGAAGTTAATTATAATATAAATAAATGCAGAAATAAACCAAGTTCAAGAAGTAGAAGACCCAGTTTTGTAAATATGTGAACTTTCTTTTCAAATTAATCTCTAGATTCAATGCAATTCTGGTCAACATTCCAGTAGAATTTTGTGAAGTTTTGCAAGGTGATTGTAAAATTTGTATGAAACTGCAAATGGCAAATAATAGTCAAGGAAATCTTAGAGAAGAACAAAGTGGGATGATTTTCACTGCTGGTTATCATAAATTATTATAGACTACAGTAAGTTAAAAGAGAGTGGTACCATGTGTGTACACACACACAAACATGCACATACAGTTGACCCTTGAACAACATGGGTTTGAACTGCACAAGCCTATTTAAATGTGGATTTTTTTTTTTTTTTTTTTTTGAGATGGAGTCTCGCTCTGTTGCCCAGGCTGGAGTGCAGTGGCGTGGTCTTGGCTCACTGCAACCTCTGCCTGCTGGGTTCTAGCGATTCTCCTGCCTCAGCCTCCCAAGTAGCTGGGATTACAGGCATGCACCACCACACCCAGCTAATTTTTGTATTTTTAGTAGAGATAGGGTTTCACTATGTTGGCCAGGCTGGTCTTGAACTCCTGACCTCGTGATCCGCCCGCCTTGGCCTCCCAAAGTGCTGGGATTACAGACATGAGCCACCATGCCTGGCCCTTAAATGTGGATTTTTAAAAATAAAAGTTACGAGTATGCTTGCCTCTCCTGCCTCCCTTTCTACCTCCCTCACCTCTTCCTCCTCTGCTACTCCTAAGACAGCAAGACCAACCCTTTATCTTCTTCCTCCTCCTCAGCCTATTCAATGTGAAGACAAGAAGGATGAAGAACTTTGTAATGATCCATTTGCACTTAATCAATAGTAAATATATCTTCTTTTCCTTGTGATTTTCTTAATAACACTTTCTTTCCTCTGGCTTGCTTCATTATAAGAACACAGTATGTAATACATATACAAAATATATGTTAATGCTCCTAAGAATGAAGTTGCTTCCAAGTAGGAAAACTGAATATCGTTTTGTTTCAAAAGGTTACACATCCAGTGCTTGAGAAATCAGGCAGGTGAGCAGCAGGACTAATGGAGTGGATCTGGGGGACTGTCTGCTACTCCCAATCAGTAGGCCTTAGTCTAGGAAGTCTTTTATTAGGAGCGGGGTGCTATTTACATCCTATCCTGCATATCTTCCCTTCAGCAGCTCTCAGGGCTGTTCCTTTTTCTTGAACTCTTCATGGTGATGGGCATCGGTGGCTTTCTCTGTAGCAGGACACTGGTGATCTGGAAGGGGCTGCTTAGGCTTCTTCGTGTCATCTACTCTAGGGTCAGGCCTTGGACTCTTCTTTGTTTCTCCCTCTGAAGGCATCGAGCCCTTGGGATCAAATGGGTGGTATCACATATAATCACAACCATGTTGTGCACACAGGATGTCTCAATGTCTTTCTTCTTATTCTAATACCCTGCTAGCAACCAGGCTTTAGCTTCCTCGGTGGCAATGCATTCTATTTTAGCACCAGGGCAGATATCCACCTTGGGATGCACCCAGCATCAGGCAGGAAGCATCTCCTTGGCCTTCTTTGAAGAGCAAACGTGTGTTTTCTGAAAGTTCATAGAGACAGTCCTCTGCACTCTTCCATTTGCTTTTCTGTTCCTGTGGTCCAGGAGCCCTTTCCTCTGCTTTGTCTTTGTCTACATGTACTTCATCATGCTCATACCCTCCTACCTTGGGTTGGTTTCTTCAGAAAATGACATCCGTGGCTGGAGGTCTTCCTCTTTACTGATCCCATCCATGCCCTTCTCCTCCTGCCCCACACACATACTACCTGTCTTAATCTGAAGGAAATCACCCACTAGAGTGGCCTCCACTTGTACCCCCTGTCCCATCTGCAGGGCCACAGCTCTCACATGTCTAGTTTCTTCCTCAAGTCCTGCACCTCCCAGGTCTCTTCCAGCTTGAATCAAAGCTCCTCTCAGTTTTGTTCATCTTCCTGCTGGCCCAGGGCGGGCTTGATGGAACTGGCCTCTGCAGTAAAGAGTTTTTTAGATATGCATGATACTGAAAAACAAAAAGAAAAACTCTCCCACATATGCTTTCTCAAGAAGCTACTGTTTGTACTCTTTGAAAACATAGGAGCAAAACTAGAAAGGCATTAACTTATATACCAGGGGCTCCAACAAGAGAGAGAGTGAAGCCATCTCCAGGATGATGTGAGAGAGCTCAGAAGATGGTTGTTGCACAACAGGCCCAGAGGGCAACCTCTCCATACAGGGCAAGGTGGCAGAAGGGTGCAGGAGGGAGGTCTCCATGGATAAGAAAGAAGCTGGTAGGTTTTCTCTGCTAAAGTATCGAGAGAGGGATATGCCTCCAGCAGAGACACATATTACATCCAGAAAAATGCAATTTGTCCAAGAAAGAAAATATAATCAGGGTTCAATAAATAGCTCAGCCACAAATATTTATAGGGTCATAATATAAACATTAAATGTAAAGTACTGTGCAACCTAATTGGGTAGAAGGGAATATGAGTGTGGAAAGAAAAACATGTTCAGAGATATGGGGAGTAAGAGTGTGAAACCATTTTTAAAATAGTAAATGGCAATGATTTCTAAACTATTAAAACTATCAAGAAACAGCAGTGTAAGGAACAGCTAAAGTTAAGAATGTTGCCAGTCAGAAGTGAGAATTGTGAGGGGGAGGAGCATGGCAGGAGACTGCTATTTTTCTTTCTAGAATGATTTGATATTTTAAACTAGGAGCAGTTATAACTTTGAAAAATATAAGTGCTAGGTACAAGCAGGTACAAGCACTACTAGTATAATTATTTAAGGCATATGCCTGTGGAAGAGATACACAAAAGTGATCTTAGTTGTGCTACATTGGAGAGATTACTGGGAAAGTTTACTCTGTTGTAGTCTTAGGCAGTAGCTGTAGCAAGAAAGAGTGGCAAATGCAGGCAGAGATACAGCAAGTTGGGAGGAAGTCTGGAAGGGCTCTGTCCATTGATCAAGAAGCTTGAGCCCTTGATCACAAAAGTGATCCTTTCTACCAGAAGGAATCATTGGCATAGAAAGTGAACTTGAAGTAGCCTAAGACTCAGGTAAGAATCTACATAAGAGAGGCTGCGTTATGGTCTTTTCCTTAAGGGAGGCTTTTATTTTATTTGGCAAATGGCTGACTGGAGAACTCAGGCTACAGAATTCTTCCTGGGAAGGTGGCTATCTACTTACTGACCTACATCTGAACTAACTAGCAGAAGGCCATCATGCCCGTCCATCCAGGCCGCCATCCGGCCATGCAACATTTTTGAGCCCCGGATATTGGGCAGATATCGTGCTGAGTGCTGTGCCCCTGCTAAAGGAAATGTAAGAGCAGCCTTGAAACCCAGCTCTAAACTTCCCTCCCCTTCCCACCCTGCCAGTGTCATCTTCTTATAGGATGTAAGGCTATGAGCTATGAGATGGTGAGAATTCATATTTCCCTTTACTTTCACCTTCATAAATATTTACTTTTCCTTTACCTGCCTTAGCTGTATGCTCAATATCAACACATTTTTTTTAGTTCAATATGATTTTATTTAAAAATGTGTACGGCTGAAGGAGGGATCTGATCTTTTGTTAAAAGAAACCAATTTTCACAGTATGTATTTGGTCATTTTAGCTTTGTAGTGAATAATAACATAAAAAGAAGTTTCTGTTCAAGATCTTCACTCCAGGACACTTAGCCAGGTGCCTGGCAAGATGACACATTTCCTGGTCTGAAGCTCACAGCCAATCCTCTCACCCAAGTGGAACACCCATTCTCCTCCAGGCACACATAAACACGTGCTCACACACACACACACACACACACAGATACACACATGAGGTCTTATTTTCATTGCTCTACACGGGACCCTGAGAATCCTTAATTTTAAAGTTGGGAAAAACGTGAAAGGATGCCTTAACTCATTGTCTGCGACAAATCCAACTACCTTTTAACTCTTAACAACTGCAAGTATAAAATACTTAAAATGTATGAGATGCTCCATTTAATGGAACGACTCAAAAGTTAAAAAATTAGGTCAAGTAACATGCTTTAATATTTTTAAATGTTGCTTAAAACTTATTGAGAGAAGATATACAGCACATTGTCAGTATTATAAACTCACTGACGACTGCGACGTGATGGTCAAAAACATTTTAAAAAGAGAAGAAACCGTACATATTGGTGTACAACAATGTCTGCAGGGGAATGTCATGTTTTAAATTTTGTTAACTGAAATTAAACCTGAAGAAAAAACCCAAAGGTCTACAACACCGACACCCATGTCATTTTAAATGATGAGGAAGATTGTGTCCTATGCAATAAAGTGAAGATAACAAAAAAATCCATACAACTTTCACATCCTCTTTAAAAAAAAAAAAAAGTTCAGGTTATAGTCACTTTCACAAACAAGACATTTATAAACTATCAATATTATAACTACATAACATATAACTGTAAAAAAGTAAAGCAGATGTTCTTCTTCAAAGACTTTCCTCCCCATCTAATTAGGAATAAACAGCACCTTCTCTTAGAAGCAAAATCTATTCAAAGACCCGTGCTAACGTTCTTAGATAACTGCTAGCCGTGATAAAGAAATCAACGTACTTTATGCTCTTAGCTCCCACAGTTTAGCCTAAATACTTGCCCTGGAGGCTTTTACTGGTCCAAGCAAGCATTAGGTCATAGCCTGTTCCTCTTCCTAATTTGAAGGTGTTTTTACCTTTCTCAGCATTCCGCAAGTTACTTCCTCCTTCCCTTGTTCTCCTCTGCCTTTGCCTCCTTTAAAAAGTTCTAAGTTTCCAGCCAGTCGGGACAAATACAGAGTGTGAGGTCCCGTTCCGGTCAATGGAAACCGGACACAGCAGTAAGGTGAATGCGTCAAGTTATAAATGACCCTGTCTCCTTTGTTCCGTGTCCTCTCGAACAAAGTGGCAAAACTGCTGGCGAGTGTACTCTTTCTGCAGAAAGTAAAAATGGCCTTGCTGAGGAAATTAAATTTATGTTCTGAGAGAGCATAGGAGAATGGGTGTTCCACCTGGGTGAGAGGATTGGCTGTGAGCTTCAGACCAGGAAATGTGTCATCTTGCCAAGCACCTGACTGAGTGTCCTGGAGTGAAGATCTTGAACAGAAATTAAATTTAAATTAAATTATATTATATGGTTTAATATGTAATATTTTTATATTTATATATAAATTTAAAATATAATTTTAAATTTAAAATAAAATAAAAAATTTAATATATAAATTTAAAATATAAATTAATAAATAAAAAATTTAATATATAATATAATTTAATATATAACTATCATATCAATTTATAAATATCAACACCTTTTAATCAAGTTCTTTTCTAAATAAATGTGGATACGTCAACAGGGCCTCCCTTGGGCATTCTGTGCTCATCCCTTGAGAGATTCTTTTTAATGAGATTCCCAAGCTGTTTGGCAAAACAAGGGTAATTAACAGGGCAGCTGTTCTTCTGACACCCGATAACATCGATAACAAGAGAAGGAGCCTAATTTGGTCAAAAGAGTCTATAGGCGTGACTGGGGCCTGGGTTCTGGTCCCGTCTTCATGAACATAGTTGTTTATTATTCTCTGATTCAGTTTCCCATTCATTTTCCCTCATACAATCTATAAGAAAGTTCCTCAAGGGAATCAACATTATTTTATTGATCTTTATTTTTTCTTTGATAGCTACCAAATTGCCTACACCATTGCAAGTGTGTGTTCAAAAATATTTCTATTTTGAATTAAGGAATTGAGCAAAGTCAATCCCCCTGGCAATTATATGAATATAAAAATCCACCCCCACCTAGGTTCTGTTGGGGGACATTTGGGAGTTCCATTGTCTTTTACTAATTAAGTTATCTGTTGATTTCTACCCTTCCTGATTCCATGTCACACTCCTTCACTGTTGATTTATTTTTTTTCCCCTCCTGGCTCTGCATCCATTCTTTCTTTTGAACATTGCCTTAAAGCTATGATTCTCAGCACCCAGTAATAGCTCACATTATGTAAGAGGATATTGTAAAAGTCTCTAAAAATTTCCAGAACAATAACAATTTAAATTCCCATCCATTACAAACTAAATAAATAAACCATATTTAATTTGGGTGGAGGGAACTGGAGAGGAAGTTAGGGAATCAAATAAACAACAGGATGTTGTAATTTCCAGAAAGCTGGGAAATGTCTGCCACACAGGATCAGAAAAAGCCCATGTGCTTGTATTAGTCCTGGGCCCAATCATCTGTAGCAGACCCCGATAGGAATAAATCTTGTTAAAACAATACTTTGCAAGGGGTGCTGCTTACCTGGTTTTGTCCATTCTGGGTACTGGAATCACGACAGTCAGAGTTCCAAAGTGGCCTCATGGGTCAGTCGGTCATTTAACAATACTCGGAAAGGTTCCTAAATTCGGTAATTCTGAAGTCAACAAAAGGTTCCTGAGAAACAACTGAGCATTTTTATGCCTAGAAATTTAGAAACTATTCATTCTACTCTTATTCTACGAGTGGTGACACTCAAGAAGTATATCAGAAACTAGCTTTTTCCTCTTTTCAACATCTGCAGTGAAACATTTTCTATCTCTTCTGCAGTTTTTTTTGTTTTTGTTTTTGTTTTGTGTGTGTGTGTGTGTGTGTGTGTGTGTGTGTGTGTGTGTGTGATGGGGTCTTGCTCTGTTGCGCAGGCTGGAGTGCAGTGGTGAGATCTCGGTTCATGCAGTTGTTATTTTTGAGGTGTCTCTCTTCCCTAAACTGGTAACTACTGTCCTCCCACCCCTGCTACCATGCACCCAGGAATGGGGCCACTGCAGCCGTTTACTACATGACCTTGCTGTCTGGGCAGAGCTACTTGGATATGGACAGTCCTTTTCCGGGTTTAGCCGCAGTCCCTGCCCTGTGTTTCACTCTATTTATCTGAATTTAATCTGACGAATATAATACAATCAATCAAAATTATATACAATTTTAGGCTGCTTAGCAACATCTCTTTCAATGATTATTTGATGTTTGCATCAATTATAACACAATAAATGGAATTGGTTGGGTTTAATAATTCACTTTCAGTAGCATAGTTTTAATCTCCTTAATCTGAAAGTCCGAAATCCAAAATGCTCCCAAATCTGAAACTTTTTGAGTACCAACATGATGCCCAAAGGAAAAGCTATTGTAGCATTTCAGATTTCAGATTTTCAGATTAAAGAGGCTCAACCAGTAAGTATAACGCAAACATTCCAAAATCTGAAAAAAAAATCCAAAGTCCGAAAGACTAGCATCTAGGGTAAGGGATGCCCCCAACCCATATTATGTTTAACATAGTTCTCTCTCTCTTTTTAGGTCATTTAAATTTACTCATCAATTGGCCAATGTATAGAAAGAGATGACTGTTTTAAGGAGAACTTGAAGGTGATGTGCTTTCTGGGACCTTGCATAGTTTGAGAATGTCTTTCAGTTAACATCATACATAAGTGACACTTTGGCTGGATACGGTATTCCATTGTCGGTTCACTGTTTTGGAACAGGGTGCTGAAGAGAAGTCTGTTCATTCTTTGGTAGGTAACTTTTTTATTCTCTATATTTCTGTAGGCATTCCTGTCTGAACATCTACATAATTTTGAGTTTATTCTTGAAATTCAAATTCTTCTCCCAGCTACGATTAAATATTGACCTCTTAAACAATTTTTCTCTGGTGCTCAAACTGACACTACTGTCTAAACTTTCTTCCAATTATTATTTCTAACATTTACTCTCTTATCTTCTAGGATTCTCTATATTGCTTATATTTTACTTTTCAGTTTTTAAATATATTTTGTGTGGATGTGTTTGCTTTAAAATATAGTGTATTGAGACAAAGTTCGAAGTATAGTGATGCCCACAGATTAGGGTAAGATTTTGCCATTGAAAAGACAGTTCGTTATTCATAGTTCCCAGGAGGAGGGACACACCACACACCGTGGGGAAGCACCAGGGTGGATCAGGAGAGTGAGGGAGATGGGGAACTGCGGACCAGAGCTTTTATTATTATTTCTGCAGGAAGGAATGGGTGAGGCGGAACAAAAAGGCTTAGGCTTTACTAGCTTGAAAAATTTCAGCAGGCTCTAGGGCATAGGAAATGTCCTCAGTGTCTGATGTCTTGCCCTGGGGTAATGGGCTGTGGATGGATAGTGGCCTGAGTGTGGGCTTTGTATTGGTCGATGTACATATGAAGGGTGTGCTCACAGGCGAGTTGTTTACCATCTTTAGGAATTAGTTAACCTGGAGGGACAGTCCCTCTAGAGCAGGGGTGTCCAATCTTTTGGCTTCCCTGGGCCATACTGGAAGAAGTAGAATTGTCTTGGGCCACACAAAAAAAACACACTAACACTAACGATAGCTGATGAGCTTAACAAAAAAAATTGCAAAATCTCATAATGGTTTAAGAAAGTTTACAAATTTGTGTTGGTAGATTTGTAGATGTCAAGTTCTCGATCATCTTGAGGACCTGAATTTGACAATTTCCAGATTGTTCATGTTCTTTTTTCATAGTAAGTAGCGTTTTAGGAGACCTTTGTTCTAACCGCTAGGAATGTGCTTCTTAGCATTAACCACATTATTGTTTAGCAGATCTGGTGGTTTTCTGTTTGGTCTTCCTTCTGGAGGGAGGTCTGCACCTGTGTCAGTCCCAGCCTGTATCTGGATGGCTCACCGTTCAAATCTTCAGGCTCACATAAAAGGAGAAAGGAGAGAACAGATACATTTTCGGTAACTTTCCTTTGCCAGGTCAGAGACTCACAAATGGGAGAGAAGGAAGGAACTAGAATTTGAGCTATTTGTTGCAGGAAATGTCACCATGGAGATGGCTTTCCTTTTGGTCTAGCAGTCAGGAATTCGCTGGGACAGTGTCCCTTCCATTTCCCCGTGTCACCCTCATTAAATCCAGCCACAACGTACCCCAGCTCTCCAGCTAGCATTGGCTGAGAGCAAGAACCACTCTTGGTAGTGGAGAGGGTAGGGACAAGGATGGATTCAGGGAGACTGGTTGAAAGTCCACTGAAGCAATGTGGGCCAGAGGGAGTGGGAGTGACCGGATTCTGGGTAGATTTTGAAGCAGAGCGGAAAGGATTTGCTGATGGTTGGGATGTGGAATATGGACTCTAGAATATTTTCATTTTTTACATGAGCAACTAGAAAGAATGAGGTTGATACGAGAACTGAGATGTGAAGAACTGTGCAGAGAACATGTCTGTGGTAAAAATGGAGAGTTCGGCTCTGGACATGCAAAATTTGAGAGTCTATAGAATGTCAGAGGAGATGTTAAGTGTGTGAGCGTGCATTTCGGAAGGCAGGTCTAGACATTAGTATGGAAGTCTTCCTCCTGTAGATGTCTTTAAAGCCGTGGGATGGGGATGAACGTGGAAAGATCAAAGACCTCCTAAGAAGCTACTGTTTGGAAACTAGAAAGAGGAAGAGAAACCCGCAAATGAGACTGAGACTGAGAAGGAGTAGCCCATCAAGTATTATAGAGATGCCGAGCATGAAAAAACACACTTGAAGTGTTTTGTCTATTCTCTTACTCAAAAATAATCAACACAGAAGACTTCTGTGACCCAATATGTGAGGATTTCTTCCTACCAGCAAGCGTGCAATCAATTCTGCAGCAGTTATCAGCACGTTGTCCTCCAATCCAACTCCATTCTGACGATGTATACCTGGAGGTAGCATCAGATCCCACGGGTTGAGGGATCTGTCCACAAGCCTGCCTCCCATTTCCAATGCTTGTGGAAAGCCCAGGTTGAGGTGCAGCTGAGTCACCCAATCTAATCCTGCTGTGGTCTTTCAGGTAACCAGCACCCAACCTGAAGCTACCGAGGGGCCGCCAGCCATTAGTCAACTCATGAGCATACAAAAAGATATCGCTTTGGAGATTCCAGGGATTTTAGGATTCATATGCCACAAAGTAGGCCAAAGACCAAATATACACTTCACAATGGCACAGAGACCAAAACAGCAGGTGTCCTAGAGGCCGAGAGAAGAAAGTCTTTTGACGAGGCAGCAGTCATTAAGACTGGGACACTGACCCCTGGATTTAGCAATGCACAGATCTGGGTATCTGGACAAGAGCAGACTGAGAAGACAGGGAGAATGAAGGCCTAGTAAGGGCGGGTGTATGGAATGATAGGAAGAGATGCAGTGGAATGGGCAGCTGTCAGTCATAACTACCACCTCAGAAATGTAGGTGAGGGAAGCAAAGAAAAGACACAGCAGTGGGAAGAGGTGGCAGGATCGGGAGGGTTTTGCTATTATCGTTGTACTGTCATAGCTGTTAGGAAGAGAGCTCTTGACGCCCATTTATTCTCTAGGGAGGGAGAAGCCAATGACAGGAAAGATTGAAGGATGTTGTCCTGGAAACAGAGAGGCAGGCGAAGTGGGGGATTTCATAGTGGGATTTGCGGGACTTCTTCTGATGCTTCTTTTTTTCTCAGGGAAATACAGAATAAGGACAAGAGCTGAGAGTGAGGAAGGGAAGGGTCTCTCTGTGTGTCCCACGAGGGCTACCCTACTCTGCCAGCCCTGGGAAGCCTAAAATTGCCGCGGCCCCTCCTCCTTCAGGACTGTTTCTTTGCTTCTCCCTTTCCTGAAAATCAAGTCTGTATGGGTTGAGTCTTTACCACTTGGTAATTTCTAGAAAGTTCCCTTCTTGCTAATGCCCTTTGCAAATTGCTGCTGTCTACTTTATGAATTAACAGGATTTATGCTTGATGTGGCAGATTTCCTTCCTTCTGTCCCGTCCTGTCAAGGCGTGTCTTTAGAGGAAGACTTCATTCAACTCAATAACCCAAGTTGGCAAGTTTTCATGTAGTGCCATGGGCCCCACACTTCTAGCTCAGAGCCTTAGCTAACAGCAGGTGGCCCCACCCAGCACCATCACATTTTTTATGCAGCACAAGTAAATGTCCCTGGGAGAAGCAACTATCACTGATATTCTCTCCTGCACTTTACTGCTCAACCAACGCATGCCCAGGTCACCTGGGTGTCAGGAACAGTCAAAGTAGCCCGTCATTGTGCTTGGAGGGCCAGTGCCTTTGATGCAAAAAAAAAAAAAAGGAGGGAAAGAAAAATAAAGTTGGATGACTTCTCCCCATTTTGCTCCTGGTTGGTTATTTTGCAGGATAGAAGGCTTCACTTTATATTTTAAAGAAAAATAAAACTTTAACTGCTTCCTACATTAAAACCTCTATGACAAATTTAGTCAGAGACTTAAAAAGCACCATTTAAAAAAATAGACTATAGAGATGTGATCCATGTCGGAACCTACTTACCACTGCTGGCTACCATCCAGAAAACATGAAACAGTGTCCACATTACATTTTTAGAAAAGGCTATTCTTGATAATACATAATATATCCTTTTATTCATTATTGAGACCCAAAGGTTAAGGCATTTGAGAATGTTTCTTTTCAGTAATAGAGCAAGGGGGAGGGAGAGAAAGAAAGAGAGAGGAGAAAATACACGTTAATCTCTTTGATTAGGGGCAAAAACATTTTAGAAGCTCTGCAAAGAAAACATACGAAGATAATAAAATAGCTGTTGGAAAAGAAATTCATTTTGATTGATTGGAAATTACTTAATTTGCTAATAAAATAGCTACAGTGTAGCTGCCATTATGATTGATACTGTTAAAAGGGAATACTTAACTTGTAGGCAATATTATTACCAGTTAAAGGTTTTTGCTTTTTTTTAAGTCAAATAACGAAAGCATGGAAGGAGCAAATTAAAGTACCAGAAAAAAGAAAATCCAATTTGTGACTAAATTTTCCACAGGATGATTCTTTCCCCACCCCCTTACTTCTTGTTCATTTTTTTTCCTTAGTATGTTTCTTCCATCCGGGTTTGTTCCAAATTAAATTGTGGTTTTTATCCATTCAAATGCAGATTCCTGAAATGCAAATAATGTGACATTAACAAAGAAGAAGAAATCCTGGCCCCGAAATTCCCTAGTGAGATTGTCTTTACTCAGGAGTGCGGGGTATTGGAGGTGTAATAACACTGAATAGAACAACTCCATCATACCTCTCCGTGGCTGCTTTAGTGAGAATTGGTTGGATGTTAACTTGGGACTTGACCACGGCAAAGCAAAACCCTGTCAACAAGCACAGGCAGTATGCAGTTCCCGCACACACACCTTGTGCCATTCTGCACTGAGTTTTCATCGCCTCTGCAAGAATCTGCAAGAATCTGCCACGCCTGGGACAGATGTTGGGTGGAAATGTGGAGGTGATTGACAAGACCCTAATTCCCAGCATTTCACAGTGAAGAAGGGAAGATCCATGTGTGTGCAAATGACCATAAGCAGGGACACAAATTTTAAGGGAAAAGAGAGCTCTATGAGGGAGAGAGAGATTGTGATGGGCTCCACTGGTGGAGGAGGCACAATGTGAAAAGAGCTTTGAGATGTTAGAGGGTCTTTGACAAGCACAGGTGCTCAAGACGGAAAAGTAGCCCTTCTGTGATAACTATATTTTCTAATCCTGAGCAGGTGTGTATGTGTGGGAAGGGTGCTTAAGGACCTGTCAACTGAAAAATGATGATGTTCATAAATTAGGAAATGTATTTCTCATAAATGGCTGCAGCCTGCAGGGTGGCCACCCTGACAGGCTGGGAAGCGGAGCCTCCAGCCAGGCCAGCGCAGTCCAGCCTGACACTGTGAGGAAGGGACAAAGGGAACAGAAATTGATGCTGAGTGGGGTGCCCAAATATATGTATTTCATAAGCTCTAGGAAGTGTCATGAATATCTATGAAAGGAGAAACATGCGTGTGAGCGATTGAGCTTCATGCCCCTTCATGGGTCCCAGATACAAAAAACAGCAGCACTAACATGACCCTAGGGAGGAGTTGGCTCTCTGATGTCAAAAAGTGAAGCAGAGAGCACAAAAACATGTACTGTGGTACATTCTTCATAGACTAGCCAGAACCATTCCCTGGCCAGTGGTCTCTTATCAGTCAAAAAAGGAGAGGTAGCATCTGGCAGTTTGTCAGTATCAGTGGTGGAGTCTTTGGAAAGGGAGAAGAAAGCCTAACTGCGGTTAGTAAGGGAGTGGGTATAACAAGGTGTGTCTGAGCCTCCATCCACCATGGCAGAGAACTCAGTTTTCAAGGTTACTCTGGAGTTCTCTTGACTAGGAGATAGTCCATTTGGTCATTTGGGGGGCTTCAAGTTTTATTTTTACTTCACAGATTACTTGATTTAGCAGCCCAATTATATCAAAAGTATATCCCGCTCTCCTCTCTGTGGCCCTTGAGCCAGTAGCTATATGGCTGCAGCTATTCCAGACATCATATCTAGACCCAAGAGCTGGTGAAAAAGAGCTACGGTCTCCGCTGGAAGTGCTTTCTTAGGAGACAGAAACCCCTGGATATCTTTATCTCATTTCTTATTGTTGAGGCTGGGTCACAGGTCCACTCCTGAATCAACCCTGGCAACAGGAAACGACATCATTGTCCTCACACCCAAATGGCTCTTCTTTGGAGCTAGTGGTGGAATCTGCACCTCCTGAGGCAGGAGGCTGAGCAGGGAATGGATAGACACCTGAGCGCAATTGAGGCTCTGACTGCAAGGAAGGAAGAGAAAATTTGTGTTCTGTTTGCAACCAGTAGTATCTACTAATAGGCGAATTACGACCATTTGACTTGGAAATAGGAATATCCATTCTGTCATTGAGATCAGTGGTTTCCAAATTCAGCTTCCTCTGATTCAAATGAAGACTCATGACAGAAGATGCTGACTCAGCAGGTCTCAGTGTAACTGAGCACAGGCTCAGCTGCTCGCTGTTTCCAAAGCCAATAACAAGGATGAAGTGCAGTGAAAGAAAGGTGACTTTAGTTCCAAAGCTAGCACTGGGAGTAGGGAAATGGCCAAGGCTCATGCTCTAAAGGAACCACTTCAAAAGCCTGGATTGAGTGCAGGGATTTAAAAAGGGAACTTTGATATGGGAGGCATGCAGGAGTTGTGTGGGCGTGTAGGGGATGTATGTCTTGTTTCAATGTCTATCTTGAGTTATGGTCCACCTGGAGCATAGGCTGGCACCATCTCAACAATGGACAGCCTTTAGAGTGTCTAATCTTCAAGTGGGGGAGAATTCCACAATGGGGCTTTTATACCTGATTTGTTTCAAATTTGCCCCTGGAATTTCTTAACAAGCATATAGTTAGATAAATGTGCATGGTATGAGTTTAACAAGCATACAGTTAGATAAATGTGCATGGGGTAATAGAGTGTATGGTGGGAAAGGGAAGAGAGGGGAATTCCAAAGTAAATGTCAAGGCTATGTTTTAAAACTAAGGGAAAAAAGCTTTCTGTAATTTGCTTCAAGGTTTCATCTTGAGACTAGGGAGAAAGGAGAAAAAGAAGAAGAAAGAAGTTTTAGAATGTGTTTTGAAGCTAACCTGCTGGATTGCATGAGAAGGGCTCAAGTCTGCTGCCTGGGTCCATGCTCACTCATGGGCTTTGTATGCTAACAGAATGATGTGGTGGAATGACTCAGCTCTCCTCACTGCCACTGCTAACTGCAGTATGAACTCACTCAGCACACAACATACAAGAGCTGGTCTGTGCAGATACTGCACAGGTGCTGGGGCTGAAACAGAGGCACTAATGGGCCTGGGTTTTCAGGGAAACTTATGCCCAGTGAGAAGTCATTAGCCTCAATAAAATGGGATTCTACTAGAAGAGATTTATCAGTCAAGAATGGGTTATCAGTCAAGCAAGTATCAAAAAGCCTGACACCAGAGCTTTGAATACAGATGGATATTCCTAATTTTACTTACCCCATAAATGTGGAAGGAGGACATTCAAAGCTGGTGCAGCTAGTCATAAGTGCCATCAAGCACCTGGGGCACACTGACATCCAAGTGATCCCATGTAGCTGAGGAGGCATGGTCTCCCAGCGGGGCAGTGCCCAGAGAGACAGAGTACAGTCCTTACCTGCCACTGTCCCCAAGGCGGGGCAGTGGGATCCTTTCCACAGTGGCTACGTCCAGGTCACACCCCACTTCTTATCAACTTCTGAAGGAGCTTGATACCTTGATATTCTATAAAAAAAGCAAAATGGCCAGGAAGGTAGGATATCTCATCATGGACTAAAATATATGTAGCTTAGTCTAGTACAATATAATATTAATATCAGCATGCATATATATGTGTTTAGGACTATGTATAGTGAGTTCAGTCATTCATTTTATTATGGTTTTAGAGGTTTAAGTTACAGAAGCTCTCAAGCTATTACTTATATACTTCTATGTAGATGTCTGGGCACACACAATAAATCACAACATGATTTTAAAATAAAGCCTGCCTCCTTCTATAGTAGTAAGGACAAGTACAGCAAAACTCCAAATAAAAATAACTTAAATAAGTCAGAAATTTTTTTTTTCTCTCTCTCTCACTTAAACCTGAAAATAGACAGTCCAGATCTGGCATATTTCCTCTACTTCCTAAAATCCTCAGGGACGCAGACTTGTTCTATTTTGCCACTTTATCAACTCTGGGCCTTGATCCCAAAGCCACTGCATGGTCCAATGTGGCTGCTCCAGCTCCAGTCGTCACATGACCAGCTCATTTCAGACAGCAAGAGCAAGGAAAGGAGAATAAGGTAATGCCCCTGTAAACCAAAAGTAACATTCTAAGCCCACCAACCAACTGATGGATCCCCCTCTCAGCTAAGGGCATTCCAAAGTAAACCTGAAAAAGTAGTTCAGGCCATGATGGGCAGTGGGAGTCAGACATGCATCATTGTACTCTCCTCCCTTTGGAATTAAGGCAGAACTGCCCAGCATTATCATTAAAAGATATAAGACTGACAAAACAGACTCTTTGTGGCAATAAGATAGCAAATTCCAACCTAACTCTAGTATAACATCATATGACAGATAGAACAGGCCCTGAAAGAAATCAGAGTATTTTACCCCCAAATATATTTCTTTGACATATTTTGCAATCGCCCTGCAAAGCTGTCTCTTGTGAAGAAAATGTACATTCTGTAGAGAATCTCCTTCCCTTTCCAGGTCTCTTCCCCGATCCAGGAGAGAATTAACCAAGAGTCTGGCACCTTTTAGATCTGATAAGAGCACTGAAGCCTGCTACCTGGAGGCTGCATCATAAGAACCTTGATCGGTCGGGCACGGTGGCTCACGCCTGTAACCTTAGCACTCTGGGAGGCTGAGGTGGATCACGAGGTCAGGAGATCGAGACCATCCTGGCTAACACGGTGAAACCCTGTCTCTACTAAAAATATAAAAAATTAGCTGGGCATGGTAGTGGGTGCCTGTAGTCCCAGCTACTCAGGAGACTGAGGCGGGAGAATGGCGTGAACCCGGGAGGCAGAGGTTGCAGTGAGCCGAGATCGTGCCACTGCACTCCAGCCGGGGTGACAGAGCAAGACTCTGTTTCCAAAAAAAAAAAAAAGAAAGAAAGAAAAAAAAAAGAACCTTGATCTCCACACCCTCTTATCTTAACCCAGACACTCCTTTCTATTGCTTCCAGATCTTTAGATAATAACTTAACTCTTCCAACCAATTGCCAATCAGAAAATCTTTAAATCCATCTATGACCAGGAAGTTTCCCCCACCCTATCAACCCCCTTCCCATTTCGAGCCAATGTACACCTTACATGTATCGATTGATGTTTGCCTGTAACTTCTGTTCCCTTAAATGGTACAATCAAGCTGTAAACCAACCACCTTGGGTACATGTTCTCACGACCTCCTGGGGCTGTGTCATGGGTCATGGTCCTCGCATGTGGCTCAGAATAAATCTCTTCAAGTATTTTACAGAGCTGGACTCTTTACACTGGTACCCCAGCATTTTAAGGACCCTTTCCAGAAGTTTCCCACTACCCTTGTTATAGCCCATTGGCTAAAATCCAATCACATAACCACACTACACTGTATGGGACAGGAGAAAATGAAGTCTTTACTCTGGGTGAAACCACCGTTGCAAAGTTGTATCTGAGACAGTGAAAGAGATCTGACCTAACCAATTCCATCTTGCTTCTAACTTCCAAGCTGTCCTTATTCATTCCTGGGTGTAGACTCAACTAACTTTGGGAGGAACTTAGTTTATAGTTTATAGTGTAAAACAAAGAAGATAACAGCCCTTTCCCAAAACAAACTCCCTTCTTGGCTGGGGACTAAACTGCCTTTGTAGGACTAACAAATTAGCCAAAAGATTATGGTTTAGGACTTATGCAGCTGGAGGCTACAAGATTCTGATCCTTCTCAAATTGTTCCTGGGGATAACATCACTATTGTAAAGCTTCAGATCAGTGCTTGAGATACTTTGCAGACCCTGCACTTGGTGGCTCAGCTGGCACCACCCAGGTCAATAAACAGGTTCATCTGATTTTGTGGGCCCCTCCCAGGAACTGATTCAGTGTAAGACAGCTTCGACTACCTATGATTTCATCTCTGACCTGACCAATCAGCACTCCTTACTCACTGGCTGCTCCCTATCCACCAAGTTATTCTCAAAACCGCCAATCCCCGAATGCTCAGGGAGACTGATTTGAGTAATAATAAAACTCCCATCTCCCATACAGCCAGTTCTGTGTGAATTACTCTGTCTCTATTGCAGTTACTCTGTCTTATTAAATTGACTCTGTCTAGGCAGCAGGCAGAGTGAACCTGTTGGGCAGTTACATGGGTAGCCATATAGGCCAGGCTAAAATAGACAAGGACAGCTAGCAGGCTCAGCCTTCCCCTCTTGCTAAGGAATCACTGAGACCTCAAGCAAGATGTGAGAAAGTCCAGTCTAGTCCTTTCAAGATTCTATTTCTTCTCATCCCAGGTGTGTGTCCCAGCGAATCTCCTCTGTGTTCTCTGGGATAAACCTGTCTGTGCAAGTAGGCACTGAAATGATATTTTCCTATATTTTCCAGAGAGAGGGGTGTGGGGGCTGTGGTGTTTTTAAGTGACATGTTGCAGCCCCTACTTCACCGTTAGAGGCCTGCAGATTATAATGCCTGGATGGGCTAAGCGGGCTTGAAGGACCCTAGGAAGGGCACTCGCTGGTGACTTCTATTCCTAAATTAGCAGTGTAAAGTCAGTGCAATCTTGGCATTTAAGAGGATTTGCCTTTCTCGGTGCATCTCCCTAAAGTGAAAGCTGCAGGTGCTTATTACCAGGACTTGGCTTCCTGCTTTCTTTCTGAGCATTTTTTCTCTTTGCATAGTTTTAACAGTTGAGAAAATGACATGGCCTGCTTTGGCATTTGACAGAAAGAGAGCAGATTCTAGGTCAGAGCACTTGAAAAGGGCTCTCCCACCTTGCTGAAGCCTTGGACTGTGACACTTGGCTGGCCCATACAATGAGATATCCCTTACCATCCTGTGAGTTTGATCTTTAATTAGTACCTGTGCATTATGTATCAATTATATGACCTCCTCCTAGCCCTCCCTTAGCTTTCTAGAATTAGCAGGGCAGACGTGGAATTCCACAGGGAACTAAAAAGGACACTGTCACAAATAAGGAAATAGATCAAATTTCTAAGTTTAGCAGCGACTTCGCCTTCACACAGAGATTCCCAGAACGCCAAGCCTCGGTGCCAGTTTCTGCAGCCTGTGTCCTCTCCTTTGAAGTTCATGTACTATGCACAGCAAGGCTGGCAGCTCACACTATTTGTAGATGGGTGATAGAAACATTACCTAGCCCTGCTTCCTTCTTGCTTTCCTTCTTGCTAAATGGGGTGGGCTAGACCTCAGGGAGGCAGCTCCAGGAATTTCACCCCTGGCTGGATTTCCAGAAATAATTGTGGTCAGCACCCTAATCCCTCAGGGGCTGCATTGTAAGTGGCTCCTACTACGTGTGCCCTGGGGCATAGATTCAGTCTCCTACAGGCTGGAAGGGGGTGGGGAAGGGCAGAGCTCCGAATCCTAGCTCCTGTAAATTAATATTAAGCTCTGTAAGAAAATCTTTTTTCCTCTCTATAATTTTTACTGGGAAAAAAAAAAAAACACCCTAGTCATTCCATAAAGCCTAGATTTCCCCAAGAGATTTAAACTCTGTTTTATTTTTCAGAGCACAGTTATTGTGTTGCTGCATTTCTGTATAGAAATACCTCATGGATCTATTTCTTCCATTTCCCAGGCTTATATGTTGATTCCCTGAAAACCATATCAAACAACTTTTACTTCAACTCTTGCCACCAGAACTATTTCTTGGTATGTTGATCAGATTTTCTGAACCCTAAATCACGGCTCATTATCTAATGCATATTCAGACAATGAATGACTTAAATTGTGACTGACCTTGAAAATCTGGTGCATTTAGTTGACAAATCCCTAGGTCCAGCTAGCCAAGACCATGTTTTTGGGTGGTCTACCCTGTGGCATGAATAACAGCAACATTTTTGTACTTTCTATGTTTCAGGTACTGGGCTAAATGCTTCAAAGACACTCCTCAAAAGGGCTTTGACAGAAATGCTGGTCCTGGCTTGGAATATGCAGTGCGGAATGGCAACTCACATGCCATGGCCCATTCCCTTGCCTTCCTCTACCATAATGGAGGAGCAAGGAAAGCAGCCTTCCCATCCTTCCTTGCAACTGTGGATGACCATGTGACAGACTCTGACCAATGAGATAGAAGCTGAAGTTTCTTCTCCTCCGGAGAAAACAACAAAGCCTTATTCAGAAGGCTTGGTCTTGTTTGCCTTCTTCCTGCCTGGAACTCAGACACAAAGCCCAGAGGAGCAGCATGAGAATGAAAGTTCTTTAGAAAAGGAATTTAGAAAGAACCTGAGTCCTTGAGCCTTCTGCTGAGCCATTCTACCAGCCCTGGACTTTAGACCCCCAGACGCCTGGTTGTGTGAGATGAATATCTTCCTTTTTAGTTAAGCTTGGGTTAGTTGAATGCTCCATAACTTGTAACCATATACTTAGCAATTGCATAGCTCTTTATCATCTAAGTGCCATAGGATCCTTTGGGTGTTGCCTTTCCAACCAGAAGCCTCTGTGGCTGGTGATGCCGTTCCCCAAGTTTTGCTAGGGCCCATGGACTCGTTCTGCCCACTTGGTCTGGCAGGCCGCACCTGGCTCATGCTACCAGCCCAGATCCCATGCCTGCCAAGGGTGAGCCAGGCGGTGCGGTGCTGTGAGGGGTGCGTGAGTGAGTGATCACAGGGTCTGGCCACTGTGCACAGCCAGGCACGCTGGCTGTGGCAGGGAAGGCAGCTCCAGGTGCAGGTGCCCGCATGGGTACCAACTCCCTGAGAGGCTGCAGCTGGACCAGGTGTACCACAAGCGATCTCCACTGCGGGCACTGGGGAACAAAGTGGTGCCCACAAGCTTGGAGATGCCAGGAACTGCTGAGCCTCAAAGAGGGTATTACAGCCCTGGCTCGGGGAGCTCCTAGGTCTAGGTTCCCCAAAGGGCTGCAGCTCTTCTCTCCTTCTCTCATTTTTGCCCACAACAAGGTGAGCAGGGGATGTGTTTCAGCCCTATTGTGTTGTTGCGTTACAGCTCTCTCAGTCCCGCCATTCAGTGGGTCCTGAGTTCTTGTCTGACATCCAGGAAGAATGAGGTGTGCAGACAACTGTAGTATGAGCAAGGTGAAGAGGTGCTTTATTAAGTGACAGTACAGCTGCCAGGTGACCCAAACTGGGTAGCTTCTATCTACAGGCAGCTCATCCCAACAAGTGTGCAGCCCTCAGCAGAGGAGAGCTGGAGTAGGTAGCTCCTGTGCTTAGGCAAGTCGTCCTGATGAGTGTGCAGCCCTCAGCAGATCAGCAGAGAGGATACCCACAGTGGGTAGCTCCTATCTGCAGGCAGATTGTCCTGACATCTCCCTGAGTCTGACTGAGTCCAGCTGAGTCCAAGGGTTTTATGGGTTCAGAAGGGAGAAAGTGCATGTTGATTGGTCTATGGGTGGCCCAGAAAAAGCACCAGAGGTTTTCATTCCTGGCTGTGGACTCCACATGGAACTGGCAACCCAGCCCCCAGGCTTCAGACCCTCCCTGGCTGAAGGTGGGCTTCACCACAGACCTGCCCTTTTCTGCCCAGAAACCTGTCTGCCTCCTGCCACCATCTACATATCACCCATGGTGCCCAGGCTGTTCATGCTGAGGAGTGTCTGCAGGCCCATACCAAACCACCCTCAGCACCCCCTCGGCCTCCCTCCTATGCTCCTCAGTGCCCAAGTCCAGAGGGAGCCAAGGCAGCCGGGAGCTGGTGTGTCAGCACTACCTCAAGTGCACACACACCTGGTCAGTGGTGACAGCACCCAGGCTCAGCCACAACTTTGATCCAAAATTGGAGTGGGTGCCGGGAGCAGGGAGAGGTCAGGCAGCAAGAGCAGGCACTTCCAAGCCTGCGGGAGCAGGGGGCCTTCCTGGGTCCCCCAGAGCACAGGGATGCCCAGGTCCACAGCCGCAGCTGGGAGACTGCAACTATGCCCAGGAGGGTGGGGCTCCCACCCCTTCAATTCAGAAGAGGGCATGGCTCCTGCCTGTTGCTGGCTCTGGACGTCTCCACGGAGTACGCAGCCCTAGCCGTGCCTCCCCCATTGCAACCAGCGTCTTCACAGCGGCCACCCCAGATGGGCCACCCCTGCCATCATAAGGAGTCTAGGGCAACATAGGTTATGTCACTTGTTCAGTGCCACTCAGCCTACCAGTGGTAATGCTGGTGTACCCTGAGGAAAATGACTTAGGTGAGTCTCAATCAATTTAGTGGTTCATTTTGCCAAGGTTGAGAATGCGCCCAGGAAATGGAGACACAGGCCACACACACCTTGCATTTTTTCCAAAGAGGAGTTTCAGGGCTTTAATATTTAAAGGGTAAAAAGCTGGCAGGAGATGAAAGGAGGAAAGACAAAAAGAGGGAGAGGATGGTCACATTCTTGTGAGATTTCTATTAGTGCTCACTGAATCTGTGTGTTGCATGTGAAAAGGAGAGGGTAGAGAAATAGTCAATTATGCATTTGTCTCGTGCTTAGTAAATCTGTACTTTACATAGGATAAAGTAAACAGAGCAGAAGCAGAAGTTAAATACGAATTTGTCTTGGAGAGGGTGGTGTGGGAGATGATTTCCAGTCTCCTCTTGTCCCATGCCCATGGAAATAAGCTGTTAATTCACACTGTCAAGGTGAGGGAGGCCACCTGGACAGACATGGGTCCTTTTATCTTGTAGCTGTCTATTTAGGAACAAAAGACAGTTTTTTTGTGTGACTTAGCTTCCAAACTTTCCTTTTCCCTTTGGTGTATTGAGTTTGGGGTCCTGGAATTTTATTTTCTTTTCACACTGCATCTGGGTGTGTCCAACTCCAGCATTTGCGCCTGAACAGCATGCTCTCTGCCTCCATAAGAACTAGAAATCTGGAGGCATCAGGGGCTCAGAACGCTTCTGCAGTCACTTCACCTATTCTCTCTCTGTTTCCCAAGTAGTCCTGTGAGTTCAGCTTTCAGAAATCTGGTCCAGATCTCATCAGGGTTGGCTGGGCATACCTCCCTGTCTGTGTGAGCCTGGGAAGGCACATGCCCCAGTCCCAGCTAGGCCTAGATGGGGCAGCCTCCCAGGTGTCTTTACCAGCCCTGTGGCATACGCTTGAGTATGGCCTTCATGTAAATGTCTCTTTTCTAAAGGAGAATCCAGTTGTAGGTTCCCTTAAAAGAATTCTTAGCACGTTTCTAAAAACCCTTCAGGAATCCAGAGGGCAGCTGAACCCTTACTGATGATCTTTCTATGCTGGCAATGAAAGAAATGGGCTGGCCTATCCAGACCCACAGGGCCTTGTCTTTCTGGACCTCACTAGGTAACTGGGCTGAGGAAGCCCAACCCTTGGGGGTTCGTAACCTATGAAGCTGGTCACCCAGTTTTTACAACAGGAGGTTGGTGAGACACCAGTTCACAGTATTACAGGTATCTTCACTATGTGGACTCTCTGGAGAATATCTCGAAGCCTAGTAGTAAGAGGAAATGCTCTTCTCCAGAGAAATTGGCTAAATTTTATCTCATGAACACTGGGACTCATGAAGTAGGTTATTGATGAGGTTCAGGACATACTACCGCAGAATATGGCACCTGGGCATTTGAGGAAACAGTGGAAGCAGGGAAGTCTCTCTCACTGTCCCTCAGCCCTTCTTCCCTGATGGATGTCATAAAACCCAGGAAGGTCACTCTTCGACTTTCTTCTGCCCTTCTCCCCTGAAGCAGGTCAGAAAACCCTCATTTGAGAAGTGCCTTCCTATACCCAGAGAAAAGGAACATCCTTATTTGTGAAGACACAGGGCCAGAGATGAGTCGGAACAAAGAGGCCTTGCTAAGTTGTCCCCAGTTATCATCATTAGGTCATCTCCTTTGTCCAATTATACTTCTTCACAACTATTCATTCTTTTTCAAAATAAATATAAAAATAGACAAGTTCACCTGTTTCTTTGGATCTTCATTTCTGAAGGTTTCAATGTCATGAAAAACTTCAATACATTTGTATGCTTTTCTATTGTTAATCTGTCTTTGGTTATAGCCATGAACCTAACAATGGAAGAGGAAAAGAAATCTTTCTTCCCTGACATTATATATTCCTGATATGACCTGCCTTAAAAAAAAAAAAACAAAAAACCTGGTACCCAATTAGTATTTTGCTTGCAATTCTTTCTGCCCTATTTTCCGTTGATTCTAATTTATTTGTAAAATTCTGTTATATGTATATTTTTGGAGGCCACCTGAAATCTCCTTTTCATGGGGAGGAATGGTACGTAAATAAATAAAACTTCACTCACCCAAGAACTTCACTGACTGCTCCTATCAGATGCTCCTTTTTCCATTGCCAACTTTCCTCGAACTTGGAATGGTCCTCCCAGACCACCCAAAATCTAAAGGGTAGTAACAGCTTGTCCATCGCTTATGCAGACTGAAGAAAACCAACATCAGCTGAGAGTCCTCCTAGAAGAAGACATATGAGGCCTCCTGTCAAAAAGAAAGATGGACACAAGGTTTCTCAAATGTAATTAACTGTTTTGATGGGCAATTATTTTTCTCATTCAATCTAACTGAAACATTCAGAGTTTGGCAGTCAGGGTTCCCAGGTAAGCATTTTTTCTTTTATCAGTAGGGTGCCTTTCTGACACCAGGTGACTCCAGCCACTGGGGTGAGGCCATTAGAATGGAGCTGGCAAGTTGTACCAGACAGGATTGCTGCAGTCTGAACCCGGAAGAGGCCAGCAGCATCACCACCCTTGCCAGGTAGCCCTGCCATTGAAGTGCATTTTCAGAATGTATGGTTGTGACCCTGAGATTTTAATAGTGGATCTATATGTTAAATGGGGAAAAATAAAGAATAGAGATCTTGTTCCAGTTATCATTATTCATTATTTCAAGAGTATCTGAACTTTCCATTGTTAATGGGAACCCAGTTCTTCTCACTATAATGATATTGCAGGCATTCTCTCTGCTTTTTTTCTTCCATGTGGTGGTTATTTAGGGACAAATGTTTTTAATTGTATTTTAAGAGGCAATTTGTATTTCAGATTGATAAAACTCACCTTCAAGATGAAATATTGCTGAGAAACACTCCTTTTTCTTGGGCCAAAGTTATTTTTACTTTTAATATTACGGTGGATTGTGCAAATGGTCATCAAGTATTCTCCTCCCTGTAATCCACACCCTTGCACATAGCTTTGTAGCTCCTCCCATCCATAGGTGAAGTCTTCCTCCATCCCTATGTCTGGGTTGTCTGTGTGACCCTCTTTGGCCAATGGAACAGTAGAAAATGGGATGTAAGCAGAAACTGGGGAAGCACATGTCCACTGGAACTTGTCCTATTGTTGTACTTGGAACCTTCCTGCACCACATGACTCAGCCCAAGCTGGCCTACTGGATGAGTGATGTCATGAATGTAGTCCCTTCATTCCTGTTGCTGGCCTGTGGCAACCCATTTGCAGAAACACAGCCTACAAGCTGAATGGTAGCAGACCACAGACATGTGAAGTGAGCCCAGCTAAGGTCAGCGAACAACCAGCCAGCTGAGCCCAACCCAAACTGGTAATCCACAACGTTATGAGCTAATAGATGGCTATTGTTTAAACTACTAAGTTTTGGCATAGTTCGTTATGTAGAAAAAATTAACTGATTTAAGATATCTGGCCTCGTGCATGGAGAGGAAAATTCTGGCATGAATTTCTTAACCCCATGCTAAAGGATAGCCAGATAAGCCCTTGTCATTCAGGGGCTTATCTGATAGCACAATGACTTAGAAGAGTTTTCATATTGGCTTTCAGTTCTGAACAAGTGTATATGGTCTTTTGGGCTGTGTTTACATTTTCTTTGGTGCAAAATTACATATGACTACAGTCTTCTTTAGCTCACATTAGTACAAGAACTTATGGCGGAGACTGCTAATTTTCCTCCAGTATCCGTTCTTCCCTTGCAAAGACTGCAGCCAGACTGTCTGGTGATTCAAATCTCATTTCATTACTTATTACCTATGTAAACTTGGGCAAGTTATTCATGACTGTGTGTCTGCCTTTCCTCATTTGTTAAATAGGAATAATAATGTATCTCCCTTGTAGCATTGTTGTGATGATTAAAGGAGATAAAACAGAAAAAGCTAGCTATTTCACATCACTGAATAAAAAATTCAGTGATGTGAAATACAGGCCCACGTTTTTGCAAAGTTAATGAAATGACAGGGGTGAGCATGTGCAGAGAGCTGGCTGAGATTCCGAGTGACAGGGCTGTACAATGTAAATTCCTTCCAGTCCTGGCCACAATTTAGCATTACGTGATGCCATCTGATAGCTCTATATCTTACATTTTAATGGGGACAATTTAGGTTCCTGTGGATGGCTACATTTTTCAGGGTAGTGGCAGCAATTTAGAATCTTCCACTTAATTGGTGACTGTGTCAGCCTGATCCAGAGATATTGAGGAGGGATTATTTATTTATTTATTTATTTATTTATTTATTTAGACAGAGTCTCGCTCTGTCACCCAGACTGGAGTGCGATCTCAGCTGACTGCAACTTCCGCCTCGGGGTTCAAGCAATTCTCCTGTCTCAGCTTTCTAAGTAGCTGGAATTACAGGCACATG
This sequence comes from Macaca thibetana thibetana, assembly GCF_024542745.1. NCBI lineage: Eukaryota > Metazoa > Chordata > Mammalia > Primates > Cercopithecidae > Macaca > Macaca thibetana. Next base: position 204,381,211 of record NC_065578.1, on the reverse strand, counting down.
CCACCACACCCGGCTAATTTTTTGTATTTTTAGTGCAGATGGGGTTTCTCCATGTTAGCCAGGATGGTCTTGATCTCCTGACCTCGTGATCTGCCCGCCTTGGCCTCCCAACGTGCTGGGATTACAGGCGTGAGCCACCACGCCCTGCCGAGCAGGGAGAATTTTAAGAATGCCAGGATTTGACCTCTGATCCCCGACTTCCAGAAATGGGGCTGGTTACTATTTCCCTACTTAATCTCTATCCCCTTCATGCCCTTATGAAAAAGGACAAATTCCTTTCTGCCCCCTTCACCTATTCTAGTCCAGGGTCTAATAGTGAACTACCTTCACCCATGCTGATGAGGGCTATCACCTCGAAAAATGGTAGAAGAAGAAGATAAGAGGAGCTTGGGTCCCTGTGGAACCTCACAGAACAAAGTGGAACTTTGCACCACCTGTCAGTTTGGACTTTTACATGAAAGAAGTAAATCTCTTATCTTATTTAAGCCACTGTTATTTTCATCTTTATCAGCCAAACCAATATCCTAACATAGTACTGCTCTTATAACTAATGTCAGTTTTTTGAGTAAGTAGGGAAGCTAGATGCATTAGCTTCCTATTGCTGCTGTAACAATTTACCCTACCTTAGTGGCTTAAAACAACTCACATTCATTATCTTTCAACTCTGGAGGGCAGAAGTCCTAAAATCAAGGCATTGACAGAGCTACGTTTCTCCTGGGACTTTAGGGGAAGAATCTGTTCCCTTGCCTTTTCCAGCTTGCAGAGGCTGCCCACATTCCTTGGCTCATGGCCCCCTCTCCCATTGGTAAAGCCAACAACGCCAGGTTGGGCACTCTCATCGCATCACTCCAACCTTACTCCCATCATCACAGGTCCCTCTGACCCTCCTCTTTTGCCTCCTTCTTCCGTTTATACAGACTCTTGTGACTACATTAGACCCACTCACATAGTACAGAATAATCCCCCCTTTTCAGCATCATCAGATTCATAATTTTAGCTCCAACTGCAGCCTTCATTCTCCTTTGCTATATCACCTAACAGATTCACTGATTCCAGGACGGGGACATCTTTGCGGACCAGTATTCTGCCTATCACTCGGAATAAACCATGCCCTTGTTCTAAGAACCGCTTCTTCCTCATGTGCACTGAAGCCTGGAATTTTAATGTTGGAGAGCTATTCCTTTGTGTCAAAGTACTCTGAGGGAGATACGACTGAGCCTTCAAGACCCCTGAATTATTTAGCTCCTGTAATTCTGACTTTCATATTCTAAGGTAAATGAAAGAGAATTACAACCCATACAAGTAAGTATAGATGAACTCATATCTTCCTCCAACATTCATAACCCTTCAGCCCTGGGACTTGTAAAGCTTATTTTTGTTTGTTGAGACTGTTGCAAGCTATGTACAAGCTGTGAGTCTTCAGCTCTCTTGAGTTAGTATTGGGATTCAGATCACATAACTGTCCATAGAAAGACACAAATAGAATCATGTTGCTTCTATTGAAATCCTAAGAAGTCTAACTGCATTTTTTAAAAAAAAAACTTTGTTTTAATATTTTTTTCTTAATTTCATGATAGGTATTAACTGTATTTTAAAATTTATAGTGTTTGCAAGTGAGACTGTTATTGTGAAAGAAGCATGCACTTTTGGGGCTAACAGATCTGAGTTGAAATCCCATCTCTATGATTCATTATTTGTGCAATCTTTTTCCAGTTATTTAAGCCTTTTCAACCTCAGTTTCTTCATCTGTAACATGTGTTTTGTACATACATTGTAGGGTTGTTCTGAGGACTATAGATACTGTTTTAAAAACACTTCTAATAGTTCATGTTTAATAAACAGTCATGATTATTTATCCTGCAAGTATCTATGTGCACCCAACAGAGTAGGACCATCTTACAAGCTGGCATCTGCGAGGAATACAAAGAGTGTAAAACATGCCTGCCATGTGAGGCAGTTGGGACATTGTGACAAGAATTCTCAATTAAAGAAAAAAAAAAGGAGGCATATGATCTTGAGCAGTTTTTCTTTCTTCCTTTCTTTCTTTCTTTCTTTCTTTCTTTCTTACTTTCTTTCTTTCTTTCTTTCTTTCTTTTTTTTTTTTTCCTGGGCTTTAATGTCCTAATCTAAAAAATAACAACTAGATTAGATGAGCCACAATGTTTCCTCCAGCAAAGACTTTCTGTTGTGCTAAGAAGAACCCTCACTGTTGGTATGTATGACTAACCCATGAAATAAATAGGAATTTAACCAATTGAAAATGCTAGCTATGTAGGAAACCTCAAAGTCACAGGCCAAGAATGAAAAGTTGACCCGTCTAGTGCTGACCTCATAGCTGGAGCTGAGGACCTTGCAAATGACTTTACTGTCATTCAACCACATCACTTTTAGTGCCTCCTTTGAACTTGCACTGTATCCTGGGGCCAAAAGGCACTGTGAACTGGAACAAAATGGTAGGCAGCTGATTTGAAGAGAAATTGCACACAGAACTCATAGGAGGCCGTTGCTTCAGCCACAAAAGTGCACCAAAGGGAAGCATTTAATACTATCAACTGAGTGTGGAGCTAAATTATAGCCACTGGAATGCCATCAGTGCGGAGTTAGTCATCCAACACTAATGACAATCTTCCATTTGTTCACAATATTTTCTGATACCTTTTGCTTTTTGTCCTTCTCTTTGGGAAATAATAGGACATTTTCAACTTGGGTGCTGTTGTATTTGAGACTTTCTTTCAATGTACAGTTTTCTACCAGATCACAGCAAGAGTAAATTATATGTCAACCAATGATTTCATAACAAAGCTAATTTCCATTTGACGAAAGGAACAAAAGGTGGCAATGTAGTCAAGAACATCCTCTTATGCAGAGTGACGGACTCAAGTACAAAGCTTAGGAGGATCATTCCCAGAAACAGCTATGAGAGACAGGCTGTGAATTTGAGGCTGCCTATGGTGACAGCTCCCTGAGAGGATGAGAAGGGCCAGGAAGAGGGTGACTGACATTTCTTTGTGTAAGTACTAATGGGAGAGTCAGCAAACTCAAACTCCATGGAAAATAAGAGTCCATGCCTGATACACACAAATACAGAAGAGGTTGTCATACATGTGGGATTTCAACAGTTCGAGAATGCAGGGTGCTTAGTTGATAGAGATGCACAATAAACGTTAGCTGGCACATAGTCCCTGTTTATTGAGTCAAGCCAGTTGTGTTGTCTCTTAGTGTCCCATAGGGAGGCCCTGGAATCAGAAATTACCTGCCCAGCTGGGCATGGTGGCTTAAGCCTATAATCCCACCATTTTGGGAGGCCGAGGTGAGCAGATCACTTGAGGTCAGGAGTTCAAGATCAGCCTGGCCAACATGGTGAAACCCTGTGTCTACTAAAAATATAAAAAGTAGCTGGGCATGGTGGCGGGGGCCTGTAATCCCAGCTACTCAGGAGGCTGAGGCACAACACAAGAATCACTTGAACCAGGAGGCAGAAGTTGCAGTGAGCCGAGATGGCACCACTCCACTCCAGCCTGGGTGACAGACCAAGACTCCATCTCAAAAAACAAAAAAAAAGAAGAAGAAAAAAAAAAGGAAAGAAATTACCTGCCCAATATCTGGACAAAAGATTTGGAAAATAAGGAAACATTGCTTCTCGGACTTTTGCCTAAGATCAAGTGGAAAATAGGGAAACAAAGCAGCTTATATGATTTTCCTTCTAATTTCATTCTGTATATATATAGAACCCGCCTCCTGGGTTCACGCCATTCTCTTGCCTCAGCCTCCCGAGTAGCTGAGACTACAGGCACCTGCCACAATGCCCGGCTAATTTTTTTTGTATTTTTAGTAGAGATGGGGTTTCACTGTGTAAGCAGGATGGTCTCGATCTCCTGACCTCGCGATCCACCTGCCTCGGCCTCCCAAAGTGCTGGGATTACAGGCGTGAGCCACCGCGCCCAGCTCATTCTATATCTCTTATGGCAACCAAGGATGGAGAGGTGATTAGAAACTATTTCTGAAGGGAATATTAGCCTAAGAATTAAGTATAGAAACAACCTATATTTTCTTGATTCTGGGCTTTTGCCTCTTCTATGACCTAAGTTATCCTTTTTCATTTTTACTGAAGTGTTTCCAAAAGGAGGTTTAGAAGCAGCTTAGCATATTTTAGAGTTTACGTTGAAAATAATTGCATCTTTTCTTTTCGAGTTAACAATGCCATTAGATTGTTCTAGGAGCTTATTGCTTGCCCAAGGTTGTCATGAATCAACCAAATTGGCCTTTTTATTCCTAGCTTCTTCTTTCTCAGGTCCAACGAGATACATTTTACAATGAAGTAATCATCTTTTTTGAGGCTATGTTTCTACTGAAATTTTAGATTATCTATATGATTATAATTGTTCAAAAACTCTTAAAGAAAGATACACTTGGATAAGAGTGAAATCACATTTTGAAGATTTCCTTTGCGCAAAGTCGATCACCAGTAAATGTTTATTCAATGAAAGAAAATTAGAAAGGAGAGCAAGAGAAAACAAAGAAAATAAAGAAGAAGGAAAGAAAAGGGAGGGAAGGATAAAGGGAGGGAGAAAGGAATAGAGGGAAGGAGGGAAGAACTAAGGAAACGGGAATTACCTCCCTAAATTTAACCGTTTCTAATCACTGTTTAAAGTCATTTTAAGTAGCTTTAGTACCAAAGCCTTGTTCACTACTTACCTGCAGCTATCCAAAAAGAAAGCACTGATTTTCCCTGCATGCCTTCCTCACTCACCTCCCTTCTTATCCTGTGTGCTTATTATGTGTTGGGGTATGGCCAGAAGGCCATGCAAGTAAGGTTGCCAGATAAAATATAAGACACTGAGTTCAATTTGAATTTGTGATCAACAACAAATACTTTTTCAATATAAGTTGGCCCCAAATATTACATGGGGCATATTTATACTAAAAAAGTATCTGCTGGGTTTTTTTTTTTTTTTTTTTTTTTGAGACAAAGTCTTGCTATGTCACCAGGCTGGAGTGCAGTGGCGTGATCTCGGCTCACTCTGCCTCCTAGGTTCAAACGATTCTCCTGCCTCAGCCTCCCAAGTAGCTGGGATTACAGGCACATGTGACCATTCCCTGCTAATTTTTTGTACTCTTAGTAGAGACAGGGTTTCACCATGTTGGTCAGGCTGGTATTGAACTCCTGGCCTCAGGTGATCCACCCGCCATGGCCTCCCAAAGTGCTGGGATTACAGGCGTGAGCCACTGTGCCCAGCCTCTGCTGTTTATTGGAAAGTCAAACTGCACTGGGCTTCCTGTATTTTGACTTGCTGTCTGGCAGCTCTGCTTTCATGGCTTTGCACTTCATGCAGCTGCAGTCAGGATCGCCCTTGAGATTCTCATCTGGAATTGTTGGGTGATCAGCAACCATCCCTCAGATTCTGAAGGGGCTCCCCACATCCCTGAGGCTCTGCAACCCTGGCAAAGTTTCTTCCAGTCTGCGGAAAGAACCTCTCCTTTCTACCACCCTGCTTTTCCTGCCGAATTTCCTGCCTTTTAAAATTAGCATTTGTACAAAAGTTGCATCTCATTAAATTGCATAATGATACACATAAATCATCATGGCTGGACTTTTTTTAATGCCGTGCTTTTTGTTTCTCCCCCCATAATCTGAATTGGAACACACAAATAAAGGTGTTTGGGCCTGTAAAGAAATATAGAGCATCTCTTTTCTGGTGTCTTTCCACTTGGAGGTGCCTAGCAGCTCTCTGCTCTACCCTGCAGCAGCCTCTGAGGATGGTTTCCACACAGCCCAAAGCACCCGTAGTTGCACAACCTCAAGCTGAGAGGAGAGAGTATCATACTCAGAGGCCCCCATGCTCTTAACTCCCGTGTGGAGGGCTGGGCCAGAGCCCGCAAGACAACCAGGCTCATCACTTTGCTGTCTTAGAGGGAAGGAATTATTGAGACATTTCATTGCTTTTTGCCAACTTAATGTCTACATAACCTACTCATTAAAAGTAACAAGATTGAAACCGTCAATAATTTGGTAATATTTATGAATCAAGAACTACACGCACATGCACACCCGCACACCCACAGACATATATACATCTGTATAACTTGCTTCGGAGATGATTCTTTCAATAGACAAAGAGATGATAACAACTTGGGGAGGCCACACAGCACCCCGCAGAGGGACACTAGGGTGTGGACGATATCCACAGAGTTACAGTCACAGACATGTAGGGAATTCTTGACAATAAAAATTAAAGAACGTTAAACGAAATGGTTTAGTGATGATGTCTTTGCAAATGGTGATGCAGGAAAAGCAGTTATCCTTGAGCTCTATCATAGCAAGTCCCGAGTCAGCCTGGAGAGAATCAGAAAAGTAGATGGAGCCCATCTGAGATGCCCCTGGAGTCAATCCCCCCGAGTGAACTACTAGCAAGAGAAGTGTTAGGAGGCAGAGAAGGAGGCTGTGCAGAAGAAAGAGCAGCACAACCTCCACAGGGGGGAACCAGGCTAGACCACAGCCAGGGGAGTGGGGACGGCATGGCTTCACTGCACTTTGCCTCCCCAGTCGCACAGGATAGGTGGCCTTTGCTATAGTCACCAAAGTTAGGCTGGTACAAGACAAACCAAGGTGCTAGAGGGAAGAGAGTGACACCCGTAGAGTGATCCCAGGCTTGGGAGGCCAACCCATGTCTACCTTTTGGATCTACTATTTCGTAGCACCTGATAGAATCTGCAGGCTGTTGGCATCCGTTTGGTCAGAGGAGCCAGGCTTCCGAACATAAGAATGATTTCGAGGAGAAAGAGCATCCAGAGAGAGAGAGAGACAGAAGCTGGTAAGCAGACGCTCTGTGGTTTCAAGCTGTTTGTCCTGGGACAAGTTGCTTAACTTGCAAAGCCTCGGATTCCTTACTTGCCAACAAGCTGATGAGGCTGACAACCTGCTTATTGGGAAGATTGAGTGAGGTCATGAAAGTAAAGCCCTTAGCTTAGTGCCTGGCTTCTAGGAAACTCTGAACAAAGGGGATTATGATTATGACTGTTACATAACCCAGCTAGGACAGAGCCCTTCGTTTTCCATCTCCATGCATGTAATTTAGTAGTCTATGGGAAACTATCAGAGGTAGAGGTTGTGCAAGTTACACATTGATTCATTGAGTGAAAATGGGGCTGAAATCCAGCCAACCCACCTCTCTCCCAGAGTTTGTCATCTTCCCAGAGGGGCATCATTTTCTCAGTTTGCACAATGGCATTACGTGGGTTAGTGGAGGCCCTGGAATGAGGGCAGCCTTGACCACTGCATAATGCTTTTTTGGGAGAGGAATATGTTTTTTGCCCCCAACCCCAGCCAAGGTTCCCTAGAGTAAAGATGACTGTGAGTGCTTATCCTCTTCCTGGGTGCCTCTGCCTTTATCAGTCTCCCTGGCATGGCTCTGACCTCCCATTACATCCTCAGGATCACAAATACCCAGGTGACTACAATGGAGGTAATTCAAAGTGGTCAACCTCCAAGCAGAGGCTGTAACTTGGACAAATGTAGTTGTTCCCTTATGCCACATGACAGCAGGAACCCACCACAGACTGAGTTCGGAATGGAGGGCACTCCTTAAATCTGCCTCTCTTTTGCTTTTCCATGTTAGATTCTTTTTCTTTTCTTTTCTTTTTTATAGACAGTCTCACTGTATCACCCAGGCTGGAGTGCAATGGCACAATCAAGGCTCACCGCAGCCTTGAACTCCTGGGCTCAAGCGATCCTCCTGTATCAGCCTCCTGAGTAGCTTGGATTACAGCACACCACCATGCCTGGCTAATTTTTTTAATTTTTGGTAGAGACAGAGGTCTCACTATGTTGCCCAGACTGGTCTCAAACTCCTGGTCTGAAGCAGTCCTTCCATCTCAACCTCCTAAAGCCCTAAGATTACAGGCATGAACCACCGAGCCCAGGCAACTATATCCTTTTTTCTACAACCCTCTCCTTCAAGTCCCTGAGGCTGGTGGCTTCAGCTCCTCCCTCAGCAAATTCCACTCTTTCCTAAAAGAGCAGGGCGGGGGGGATTCTGAAGCTCACTCCAAAGTCCCCCTGAACCCCAGGCTTGATGCACATAATTCTCTCCCATTTCAGGCACTCTGTACTAGGAGAGGGAGAAGGGGAGGAAGAAGGGCTCTAGTCTCAGGAGTTGGAGCAAAGGTACCAATTCTACATCTGCCTCCTGACCAGCAAGTCTGGAGGCTGATTTTCTTACCAGTCTAAGAAGCAAGCACATGCCGCCAAGGCCTGCATTAATTCTCTCTGGAAG